>NC_141537.1:11680000-11981250 GCF_021556685.1 Rattus norvegicus | reverse complement strand
TTTTAAAACACAAATCTAATCATCACTGTGAGTAAAATATCCTGGTAGCCCCCTCCTGTCTACAGAAAAAGATTCCAAAGCAGACATAAAGACCTTAGGGTTTTCCCTTCCCTACCCATGCCTCCTCAGCCTTTGTTGGCCTGCCACACCAGAGGGCTGGTTTTCTCCAATGACTCCTGATATTCGAAAGTTATACAATGCCAACACCCCACCCATTCAAGTTTTCAGACATTAAAAATGTTTCTATGGGCCCCTGAATTTCTTCTACATTAAATTCCTTGTTGGGAACGGTGCACACGCCTTTAATCCCAACACTAGGTAGACAGAGACAAGCAGAGCTCTGTGAGTTCAAGGCCAGCCCATTTTACCCAATGGGTTGTAGGCCAGCTGGAGTTACAGATGGAAATCCTATGTTTGTGTTTGTTTGGTTTTGGTTTTTGGAGACAGGGTTTCTCTGTGTAGCCCTGACCATCCTAGAACTCAATCTGTAGACCAGGCTGGCCTTAACTCAGAGATTCCCTTGCCTCTGCCTTCTGATTGCTGGGATTAAAGGTGTGTGCCACACGTGAGTCTCCCATGCTGACCTTCTCAGCACAAACCATAGGTTTCCAACCCCTAAACACACACACACACACACACACACACACACACACACACATACACACACACACACACACACACACACACACACACACACACCTGTTACCTATGAGCATTTACAAACAAATTCTTCTCCAGAGTGACTGTATAAAGAAGGGCCTTACTGGTGAAGACTATTTGGGCTGTGGATACCTGCAGAGAGCTACCCTTTCTAGAGCAAGTGACTACAGCCAAAGCAACAGCTCCCTAGGACCAAGAAAGACCTTCTCAGCCTCCACATGGCGTAGTCGAGAATAGCTCATTAGTTTATTGGTGTGTTGAGACTACAGAAGACACATATTATATCCAAGTGAGTCTGGCTTTATTTGTGTAAGCATTACTTAAAGTCTTGTTTCAGAAAATTCACTCTTACTGAAATATGATCTCATTGTGAATATGATATCAGCACAGGTCATGACAATTTTAGAGCATTAGAAAATTTTATTTAGTGACTATACAAGCCCTTTAAAATTAAAGCGAGGCTCTTAATATTTGGTTCCATTTTTCCACGCATCAAATTCTTCCTGTGACAGAATAAAATGTTCTCTAAAATAATCTATGTGTGATAAAGGTTAAAATTTAAATCTTTCACCATTACTATAAGTTATCAATTTATTGTTAGGTTTTAAAGAGGGGAAGACATCATGAAACAGAAGTAATGTCTAGTTTATAACATTCAGCAAACCTCCAAGGTTATGCAGCTGCAGCCTCCGTCGCTGTATCTTTATTAAAGTATTGATAGGTATTCAGACTCCATATCTTATATTAAAATATTAATAAGTATTCAGTCTCCTTTTGCATACTGATTTTTAATTATGCTCCAAAGGGCTCCTTAAACTTTTCAAATAAATACAGTTTTGTGTCCATGGCGGTTCTCAATCTGTGCTAGTAAGAAAAAATCTATATGAATCCATTTTGATACGTATACCAAACAAAACAAGGGAGGAAAAAGGCAGAGGGAGATGTCTAAATTTTATCAAGCAGGTGATCTGACCAGGTTGGTGGGCTTTCACTGCTGACGAACACCTTCTAAGTTCCAATAATAATAAGCTGGGTGCTGTGGTGCATGTCTATAATTCCAGTACTTATGAGGGTGGAGAAGGAAAACCATGAATTCAAAGCCAGCCTCAGCCAGCCTGGGTATCCAGTGGGTTTGGCCTAACGCTGCTTCTGTTGTAATGTTAATTTGTGTTCCCCAAATTTGTTTGCATGAGAGGCCACACAAGACACTGAGGGACCCTGCCCCCAGTTAATTCTGATTGGCAAATAAAGATGCCAGCAGTCAATAGGTGTGTGTGGTGGGGGGTCGTTTAGGGTTCCTAGGCTTGGGATCAGGAGTAAGGAGCAGGACGGAGAGAGCCAGGCCCAGAGATTGTGGCCCAGAGGGCTAAGTAATTGGAGTTAAGAGTAGCCAAGATGGAGAGCAATTAGTAAGCAGAAACTACCAGCATGGAGGGTGGGCAGCTGCCTAGCTATTGTACTGCATAAGGCACATTATAAGACGTGTGTGTGTGTGTGTGTGTGTGTGTGTGTGTGTGTGTGTGTGTGTGTGTGTGTGTGAGATCTGGGAACAGAAGTGGTCAAAGGCAGAAGGAACCCTGCACCAGGACTTATTAAAATACTCCTATTATGGTGTCCTATTTAGTTTTGGCTGTCAACAACATGTCACAGCCTAGGATCACCTGAGGAGAAAATCCTTCATTGAGGAATTGCCGAAGGTAGATTGACCTGTGAGGGATTGTCTTGATTATCCCTTGGTACAGGAGGGTCCAGCCTCATTCCGGGTAGGTTAGCTATATAAGAACCTAACTGAGCAGGGAAAGTCAGAGGTCAAACTGGGAAACAGAATTCCTCTGTGCTTCCTGCCTCCCGGCTCTGCTCCGAGTCCGTGCCCTGCCTTCCTTGCTGGTGTACTGTGACCTAGAGAGAAGTGCAAGGCAAATAAATTCTCTCTTCCCCTCAACTGCCCTGGTCAGAGTATTTAAATCACAGCAATAAAAAGCGAACTAGAATACTGGAGTATCTGAAGCTCTGTCTTAAGAAAAAAAAAAACAAACCAAAATTCTGATAATAAAAATAACTCCCATCATTTGACCTTACGGTTTTATGAAGGTCCTAAATCTCATCTCTCAGATACAAAGTTCTAAGCTGCAGGGGTAGGAGAAGAGTGTGTTTTAAGATGCTCTGGAGTGCATCCAAGCAGTAATAGAGCTACGAACCCAGAGGAGGCTCTTCGGGATGCTCAAGGCCAAGGCACCAACAGTAACAAACTCTGGGGCAGAAGATGAGCAGCCAGAAGACTCCCTGAACACTCACAGGAAGGAAGGTGGTACAGGTACTTGGGAAAACAGTGTGCGAGCGTCTCATAAAGTCAAGCACATCTCACAAAATGATCAAACAGCCATGCTCACGGCATTACGTTTAAAGCACATTCGTCCACACAAAAATACACTCAAATATTTCCATCTGCTCTACTGATAATCACCAATATCTGAAACAATATCTGACATGCCTTCAGGTAGGCAAATGAAAACAAAACTGGGGTACGTGCATCTCAACAAAGCTAAACAAGAAAAGAAACCACAAAATGTTGGAACCTGAAATGCATGTTGTTCAGTGAAAAAGCTGGTCTGGAAAGGTGCTTATCATATGGTTCTGGATATAGCGCATTCTGAAAAAGACAGCACCACGGAGACAAAGGAAAGTAGGGGCTGCCGGGAGCTGGAGAAGAAGGGGACAAATAAACAAGCACAGGGATGTGTAAGGCGGCATAGCAGCAGTGCGTGGTGCCCTAATGTGGATGCTTGTTCTCATGCGCACCTGCAGCACAGCCTGAGTCCTGAGGTGGCACTGTTAATCGCAATCCTGAGGTACTCATATCAGCTCATCAAGTGTAGCAAACTCAGGATGGTAACAGTGAGGAGAACCGAGCTGTGGGGAGATCCAGGGATTTATGGAAAACACCTTTTTTCCCCCTCAACCTTTCTGTATCTTAAATCTGCTCTAATTTAGTCTCTTAACTTAAAACTAAAAGAAATTAATTCTTGTCCCATTGGATATATTTTAGGGTTTATTTGTTGCATTTCTTTAAAAACTCTTGTCAGCCCATAAGTAGTGAACTCAACGGATCTGCATTTACTCAAATGTTTCCCCCCTGTGACAACTTACATGGTCTCTCACAGGGACTGATCTGGGGAGTGCTCCTGGAGTCCAGCCTCTAACAGAAGGCTGTTTTGCCTGAAGGAACCGCAGGAGGAAAAACTCCGTACTTATTCTTGGGTTGATAAAATTAAACACTTCATTTGGTGAGCTTTCATTGTGGCATCCCTTAGGACTGGGACTTGCCATTCCCAGAGAGTGCTATCAATCAACTGTGAATCGCTAGGGTGTTAGAGGAGGACCTATTCCCTTACAGCTCCTGCCAAGAGCCGTCAGGAGCAGCCAGCGAGCCACTGCCAAGAAGTGCTTAATGGTGTGGTGGGGAGTTCTACTCCCCAGATGCTGGTGAAAACCAAATCTTGTTTCTGGTTTGTCAATCCAATTCAATTGTAAAAGGTCTAAGGCTTGGAAATTGATTACCATTTTACCCTAGGGAAGAGCGGCAGCTTAGCTGGTCATGGTCCCTGTGGGTCTCTGTGGGAAACCTGCTTGCCTACTTTCCTACTTTCTTTCTATTGCTGTGAAGAGATACCACGGCCAAGGTAACTCTTACAAAAGAAAACATTTCATCTCACGGGGGACTTGATTAGCGTTTCAGAGTCCATCAGCATCAGGGCTGGGAGCCTGGAAGCACAAGGCAGACGTGACACTGGAACAGTTGTCCAGAGCTAGACTGAGAATGACAGATTTCCAACAAGGCCACACCCCTTACTCGTTGTAATTCTTTACAACAGTTTCACTCCCTGGGGACTAAGTGTTCAAATATATGGACCTATGGGAGGGGGTGTTCGTATTTAACCCACCATACGCACTAATGCTGAAATGTTGTCTTAATAAGCCCAAAAGGAAGCAGACATTTGGGTGATGCCTTCTGCCATCTCAGGGCAACTATCTATTGCTCTGACCAAGCTGTTGTCTTGACAACAATTTCACAGAATAGCAACGTTATTCCTGAAAAAGTCTAACCTTAGTTAACAGGGGGAAAAATTCATTGTAAGGTAAGATTACAAACGCAATCTTTCATATTAGTGAAACACGGGGATGTTTGGCTGTGAAACATGTGTTCATTGCATTAGACCTAATTAGTCTAATGCAATGAACGTGTTTGGTGCATGGCTAAGGAAAGACTCTGCCATGGGCAAGATGTCCTCACTGCAGTGCTACCCTGCACTGGGCTTGTTCTGCTCCTCCCACCAGTGCTTCTGATAGCTCTCAACCCAACGAGGAAAAGTGCGAGCCGTGAGAGGCCTTAGGAGACTCTCCTAACAAAAATCGCTACAATTCTTATAATGAGTGCATTCTTCATCTTCGCTTGAAATTTCCAAATATTTTTAGATATTCGCTATAAATGGCAATTACAGAGACCGCTAATGATTTTCGGTGAACCAGTTTTCAGAGTTTCTTCTTCAGGGCTATCTGGTTCAGAAGAGAGCCCCAGAGAAGACAGCAGCACAGGCTTATAGCCCCAGCTACTTGAATGACTGAAGCAGAAGGACCATTTTGGTTTAGAACTAAGAGGTAAGCTGGGACAACATAGAGACCCCATCCCCAAAACAAACACACAGGGGGCTTACAAAAAAGAACTTGTCACCAGGATCCATATGGTGGAAGGTAGAAGGAGAATACTGACAAGTGGTCCTCTGACCTCCACACGGGTGCGTGCACGCGCACACACACACACCAAAATAAATACATATGTCAATTATTTTCAAACATTGAACCCAGAAGTCATTGGTGGCCAAATTAAAAGCCCAGTGGTCAGTGTTGAATCTCTCCCTTTGAGTTGTTGGTCAGAGGTGTTTCAGAGACCCTCAAAACAATACAGACTGTTAGACTCTTGCCATGGGTCTTGGTTACGCATCAGAACTTGGTGGTAAGTCCCTAAAGATACCACACGTTTTGGTCACAGGACATGGAAAGATCAAGCAGCTATGGCAGAGGATGCCACCTCCCTGATGGCTACTTTTCACAGTAGCAGAAGGTGAAGGCAGCTGAAGGAGAAAATTGTCACTGTTTGTATGGATGTGAGTCCTATCTAGACAGGCCTATGATTACAATAGTCACACGAATGTGACTGGGATAACCTCCTGCTTCCTTCTGGCCTTTAAAGCCCAATCCACAAGAGAAAAAAACTGCCTGCTGCTGTAAATATACCAAGATCCAGTGGCTGGGGAACTTAAAGGCCCTACGGGAGAACCTAGTTCTATTTTTAAATGGACACAGCATCTAACCGCATACATCTGTACGATGTGCATCTCTTTGTACATTTGCCTCTGTAGATTGTATAGCTCTCAACCCTCATCAAAGAAGTCTCTGTGAGATAGTTAATTCAGAAACTCACAGTTAGCCAAATTTCAGAGAATAAATGTCTGTGAATGAATGTATGGAACAGCATTCTATTCCATAAGTGGACCATGTATCACACACCCTATCCTGAAGGCGCAGGAGCCACCAGGGAAGAGAGAGCAGAAAGATTGCAGAAGCCACAGGTTGGGAAGGGCTAGACACAAACAGGGTGTGATAGGACCTCTGCACTCATGAACTCGGCAGCTGTGGCTGCCTACACACGATCAACTAGTCACCGTTCTAGCAGGTAGGGAGACGAAGTTTACTTAACCCTTCACCCTCTAGCTGGGGAGCTGCAGACAGTCAACAGGCTTCTTGGGAGCGAGAATCAGTTTTCTTCTAAGGTCTGACCTCATAAGTGGTCAACTCTGCTCCAGTAGATATCCCCATGTCTTTGTTAGGGTTTCTAGTGTTGTGAAGAAACTCCATGACTGCACCCTTAGAAAGGCAAACATTTCACTGTGGCTGCCTTACAGGTTCAGAGGTTTAGTTCGTTATTGTCATGGTGGGAAGACGGTGATGTACAGGCCTACTGCTACCATTGTGGCTGTTATATGTTACTGTGAGACACTAGGAATGGTGGGAAGAACGGTTGCTGTTTTAGGTTGTATTTATATGTGTATTTATATGTATTTATCCAGTCCGGTGTAAGAAGACTTCTTATTACTCTGCCTTTGAAATTGTTTGAAACTGAACAGTAAGAATTCGGAACAATAGCACATGTTGTGTGAAAACACCACGAACCACAGAATAGCAATTATTTCTCACAAATGAAAGGGCAAAATCTTTTGAACCTAACCCTTCCACATGAGCCCTGGGGAAGGATGACAGGGTCATTGGTTACTAAGGCAAATTCTCCTCAGGCAAGCTGACTCAGTGCCTTGACTGGCCTACACAGCCTACTGCAGGCCTCCTTGGGCTCAGGCTCCTGCTGTAGACACTGTGGCTACGGCTCCACTATTTTCCAGTACCATTACAATGCCAGATTTGTTCAATGGGCAGGCAGCAATTTGCACAGGGAGAGAAGAGTCTGCCCTTAGGAGTGAATCATAGCTGGCTGTATTTACATATGATCACATGGCCAAAGCTTTACCAGGGAGAAAGGCATAAAGGACTGCAGCTTTGTGGTAGGGCACGTGCTCAGCCTGTCATGGGGCCCTGGACTTAGTTCCAGCATCACTAAATACAAAGCAAGCGAGCTTCAAGCTGAGGTAAATTTAAACTGGAAGATCTGCTTCTTAACCAGCAGTGTGACCTTATGCAAACTATTTTATCTCTATGCCTCAGTTTTTGAAATAGGATAATATTACTTGGTAGCATTTGTGGCACGGATCAAACATGTAGGTAAAATACATTCTTTCTTAATTTCCTTTCAGTTATGTAGGCCCAGGGCACGTAGGAAAGGTTTAGTGACCATATATCTTGTATTACATAGTGTGATTGAGGTGCACTGCAAAGGTCGCCTTGTTAGAGTTGGTCTGGTGCTGGGATGCTAAGTGCTGTATCCCAACACTGGTTGCCCCCAGGCCAGTGAGTTCTCACACCAGCTTTTATTGTGTAAACCTTACTCCCCAAGTTAGTTGGTCAATAAAGGCTAAGGCCTGTGATTGGGCAGTAGAAAGAAGTAGGTGGGCTTTCAGTTTCCTGTCTGAGGGTCACTGGTAGAAGGAAACAGGGGAGGAGAGAGGAGAAGGGGGATGGAAGCCACCAGAAGGGGAGATGGACGGTGAGCACACAGCAAGTCACAAGGGAGGCATGTAGGTTAAAACAGCTCCCAAACCTGCCCGGTTTAGGCTGGCAGCTTAAATAAATAATAAAACACCTGGATTCTGTATACAGGCTAGCTAGAATCCATACCTCCATTCAGCCTCGGTGCTGTCTCCTTGTGCACTCCTCCTCTTCCTCTTCCCCCTCTCCTTTCCCCCTTCTCCCCTCCCCCATTGAGACGTGATCTTGTTCAAATCTATTTTACATCTACTGCAGTGTGCCTGGAGGAGCTCCCAGCCCCCAAGATATCTGTCTACTTCCATGAGTAAGAGAAATTCAAGAGCCTGTCTAAGATTGTGGTGAATTATGGCCACCAGGTTCTCTCAGCTCTCGTGTCCTTGGAAGTTCCTTCTGCCCCACACCTCTTCTTTTAGGTCAAACTTGGGACTTGAAGTGAATGTCCACGGCATCGAAAGCAAAAGCCCCTATGCCTTCCATTCCTGAGTATGCCAGACTCTTCTCGGGGCCTTGGGTAGTGCAAGGACCTATGTTCAGGAGGCAGGCATTGCCATTCCCAGAAGACCCACTGACTGAACCCTGGGTTTTCTGCCGGCTTTGTTTAATTACAGCCTTGTTTTAATTTTTGTCTGTTTGACATTGTACTTATTTTAAATTTTATTATGCCTGTGTGCATGTGCACACACTTTGAGGTCAAATGACAACTTGTAGGAGTCTGTTTTCTACCATGTGGGTCCTGGGCACGGAACTCAGGCAGTCATGTCTGCAACCTTGTTTCATCTTCTTGGTTCCTTTCTCCTAGTTTAATATCTCTCTCTCTCTCTCTCTCTCTCTCTCTCTCTCTCTCTCTCTCTGTGTGTGTGTGTGTGTGTGTGTGTGTATGTGTGTGAATCTCTCTCCCTCCCTCCCTCCCCATCTCTTCCTTCCTCCTCTCACCCTCTTCTCTCTCTCCTACCACCTCTCACCCTCCCTCTCTCTCTCCTTCTTTCTCTCCCCCTTGCTCCTTCTCCCTCACCTCCTCTCCCCCTCTCTCCCTCCTCTCTCCCTCTTCTCTCCCTCCCCCTCTCTCCCTCCTTCTTTCTCTCCCCCTCACTCCTTCTCCCTCACCTCCTTTCTCCCTCCCCTCTCTCCCTCCCCCTCTCTCCCCCCTCTCTCCCTCTCCCTCTCCCCCTCCCCCCTCTTTCATTCCCTCACTTTTTTCAAGCATGTTGCATTTGTCCCTACGCAGCCCCTCTTGGGTCATACGCAACCCTCAAGCGCTCAGCAGAGTTCCTATTCCTCTCCCACTTGTAAGATGCTCTTTTGGGACCACACCTCATGGCATTTGTGCCTTTTTCTCACCCCTGTGAGCAAGATCTGAAGTTTGCCTCTAGTGAATAAAACAGTGAAGACAATCAAATGTACCTTCTGTAGTTAGGTTACACAAGGCGTCTTGGTAGCAGCCGCCTTCACGAGACTCTCCTCGCTGACCTAAGGACGGAGTCCCACATGCTGGGAAACAGGATGTGTCTGCTAGGAACTGGCTGGTCAGCAGGAGCTGAGGCTAGTTTACACGCAGCAGGAAGCCTGGGTCCTCAGTCTTATCACTGCAAGGAAATGTCTTCTCCAGTGAAACTTAAAGACGAAACCAACCATTCGTCCGGTCCGCCATCGTGGGAGACGCTGAGGAAGGACCAAATGAGCTGTGCCTGACTCCTGACCCACAGGAAGTGTGAGAGAAAGAGTGTGGGCTTCTTTAAGCTGCTAAGTTTGTGGTGATCTTTAGTGCAGTAACAGCTAGCTAATATACTTTTTGTTTCTCTAGCAAGATTTTTTTTGCCAAGTAAGAACATTTTTCTCCATATCAAAAACAATGACAAAAACACCTAAAATGTGTTGTGATACTACGATAATAATAACATCTATCCTGTGATGTGGAAATTTAGAAATGGGAGCCCAGGAAATTTAGTGACCATATTAACTTAGGTGGTGGTGAGGGTGTAGCTAGAGTGTAGGGAAAAGAATAGATTATAAGGGAAGGCTCACCACTCCAGACCTAAGAGGAGAGAAAGCAAGGACTGGTGAAGGTGGTGCCGGTCCTTAGTCACATGGGATGGAGCGGCGCAGAGGATAATACACTGCCGCCATCCTCCGGTCTCCTTCCAGTTCCCTGATTTTGCTAAATTCCTCTGGGGCCCCTCAAGTCCTCATCCTGGTGGCCTTCCTGGACAGAGCGAGGCAGAAGGAGACTCCTGCCGGGCCCTTTGAAGAAGTTCTAGCCCATGCTTCTCCAAGACTTCACAGTGAGCTGGGAACCAAAATGGCAATGGACTCGGTGCCTTTCACTTTTGCCTGGTCTCATCCGGCCAAGGATAGGTTGCGGACGTTAGGGTTGATAGAGTGACCTGGTTTGGGAGCACATGTTACTTGAGGAAGCTTCTCCTTTTATGCAGCGCCTAGTATGAATTTATGTCGTCAATATAATTTTACCAAATGAAGGAACTTATCAAGTAAATGAGAAAAGCCTGTTTGAGTCGAGACCCACAGTAACGCAGCCATGCAATCTCACAGGTCCCGCGGTTCTCTGCAGTGTGCAGGGATATTTAAAGCTGTAGTCAGAGCTGTGCAGTAAGACACCATGTTTCTGGACACGGATGATTAGGAAAGCCATGGGACTAGAAGCAAGTTGATCTGGCTCCCAGAATCCTTTCTGTCCTATTTTCTAAATCTTTAAAAATCACTCATCAAGCCTCTATTAAGGACCCACTCTATACAAGCACTGTGCTGCTGTTACATCATGAAAATGCTACGTCTACCCTCAAGGGCTTTATACTAAGCTCACTGGCAGACTCCACCAATTCACTCCCTGCAGCTCTCTTACCTAAATATATGGAAAACACCCATGGCAGAGCTCTCAGCCGCTGAGGTATGAAGTGGAAATGATGATCAACTGTGGCTTACAGCAAACAAAACAGAAAGAGTTGAACCTCGAAGGCCATGATACTATTACCATCTCCTAAATTCATATGCCCAGAAAGGATCTAACATGTCAGCTGGACCCGAGCCGTGCTGATTTCATGTGTACCAGTCGTTTGCTTTCCTTGTAACCAGGAGCCACTTGCTAGGGTTGAAACTGAGCCTCAGTATGTCTGCACTCCGGGTGTTTAAACATATAATCTCAGCCTCATGGGGCTCGCGTAGCAGCCAGTGAGATTAAGTCTGCAGGGAGCAGCAAACAATATGGTTCACGGAATGTTCTCTCTCCTTAAGCGGGCTCGAAAATATGTGCTGTGCTCCTCCTGTCTGGATGACCACTTGGACGGGAGGACAGTCTAGACTCTCCACTAAGGTTTGCATCAGCACAGTCAATGCTCAGTGCACAGGCCTGTCGGAAGTGTCACCGAGGCTCCAGGGTCAGCAGTCAGAGAACAGAAGAAGCACTGCCCTGCCCTCTCATCACTGAGATCGGCTCATCTCCCAGATTTTAACAAGTCCTGATGGGATTTCAGCTCAGTTTGAACCCCCACCCCCACCCCCTGCAGGAAACCTTTCAATACTCTATGCTGGATAGGATTCTGGTGCTTTCAAGGTCTTAGAAGCCCCAAAGGGCAAGTGCAGCATTCCTTCTTGGTTGCTTCTGCTCTTACAGTTGCTATCTTCCATTGTCTTTTGTTTAAGCCAAGGTCTTCTTATCTGAGCCTCCCACATTCCTGGGAGAGCTGGTTGAACTTTCACCCACAGCAACATCTCCGCAGGCCCGTTTTGAGTTCTTTTAAAAGGTGTGTTGGGAGGGGGTGATGAAGAAAACACTTGAATTTTTAAAAAACATCACTGCCGTTACTTTGACAGATTACATTTGCTGAAACTGAAATGGAAGAGTATTTTAGAAAATCACTCAGCTGTCTTCCTGCCTCAGTCTCCTGAGTGAAAGAGGTTGATTGTTATTGGCCTAGATAACTGTTGCCTGTCTAGCCAGCCATTTTGTGCCATTACTAATGTTATAAGGAAACCTTTTCCTGCCCAAGTTGACTGCATATTCTGTTATGTTCTGTGCTCTGGTGTTCTTGGAAACCAGTCACAAGAGAAGTCAGTTAGAACAGCTTTGTACAATTAGCCACAATAGGCTTGGACCCAAACCAAGCACAGAGCAGAGCTTCTCCCACCTGTGTGTGAGCTTTTATGGTATTTGCCTTTATAATCTGTCCCTGGGATGGACCCAACATAAGAGAAACAGCTGCACCAGTAAAAGAAGCCATTTGGAATACAACTTCCATTTTGAGTAGGGGGTTAATAAAGTTTAAGTTCCCAAGGCCTCCCTGGGAACTGACATCCTGCTTGACAGAAAGAGACAGGTACATCCTGATTGGCATCCTGAATGTTAGGCAAGGCAAGGCCCCTGCCACAGTTGAATACCCCAACCAATGAGAACAGAATAAATGTACAACAAAGACCTGTTCCTAAGGAAATTCCCTATCCCTAAGTCCTGGTGGAATAACTTGGCACAGATGTCTGTGGATACCAGGCTTAAAAAGCTCTGTAGGATTCTAGCTAGACATTGAAGTTCAGCTCCCAAGTCTGGAATGTGTCTCTGGTCAACAGACTTGGGGTGTGCATTTAATAAACCCACCCTGTTTGACTGAGATTGGCGTCTGAGTGGTCTGTGTGGTGATTCCCCGACAATTACTAGGGTTCAAATATGAAATGCCCCTCACAGGCTCATCTATTGAACACTTGGTCCCCAGCTGGTAGCACTGTTTGAGGAGAACATAGAAATGTTTGAAAGAGGGGCCAGCCTGGGGTAAATAGGGTTCAAGGGCATGTCCTGCACGTTAAGTCTCATCTCCTCTCCCTCTCCTACTTCCTGAACCCCAGAAGCAAAGGTTGTCCTATCCTCACTGTGATGTTTGGTCCAAGCTCAGAGAACCAAGCAACTACAATCTGAACCGTCTAAGACCGTGAGCCCATGGTCTCTTTCAACACGTTTGTGTCAGATATTTGGTACTCAAGAAATGTGATCCTGGGGGAGGAATTTGGAAGAGCCCAGGGATATACTAGCATGCTGTCTGTGAGCTTTACTTAAAGGGAAATTCTAGTGTGAGCTCACAGGATAAGAAGAGCAACAGGATTGAAGACACTGAAGGCCTGCTCAGTGGTTCAGAGATTGCACTTGACACGATGAATGCTGCACTGTGGGAAAGAATTTGTCTACACTGTGTTTCTGTGAGACCTTATCACAGAGGAAAATCTTAAGTACCCAAGCTATGGCATTAACGTTGCTATGCTTTTAGCCAGGTTTACTGTAAGAATAGGAGCAAAAAGTAAAAAAAAAAAGAAAGAAAGAAAGAAAGAAGGAAAAAAAAAAGAACCAACTTGGAAGACTTGTAATGTTGGGCCTAACAAAATTACAGTTTCTAAAATATACAATGGTTAAGAGCACTTTTTTGTAAATACAAGCGAAGGACTTCACACTGGGAAGAAAGTTGCCTTCAGGGTGCCTCAGGAATCAGCCAGAACCCAGTCACCATAGGCTTGAAGGAACAAGGCCGCCCCTTGAGTGGCCCCTAGAGTGCTCTGCTTGTCCAGCCACCCAGGACTCAGAGGACAGCAAAGGCCTGGCTCCAGCTTGAGCTGACTTTGGCATTATGATTTCACAATCATGCAGGATTTAAGAGTTGTAGCGTCATGAAGACTTCTCCAGAACCACACATCAAAGGAAAGCCTAGAAGGGGGAGCAGTGTTTGACAGTCAGGTGAGGGACAGGCCTCGTGGCCTGAAGCTAGGAAGGTTGTAGGCACAGGGCTGCCCAAGATGACCGGAGCTTCCAACACCATCACACAGTCCAGATTTGACACCCAGAATGAGAGGATTTAATGTTTGCCTTGTTCGGTTTCGGTCTCACGGTGGTCCAGTTCTTTCTAACCTTTTCCTTTGGGATAGAATCGTTTACTTTCTGCTATGTATCTTAGAAACACATAATTTTCATTTTGATATTACAGAGGCTTATAATAGATAAGTACTTTGCCTTGAATCTCAGCAGAGTTTTCGGACTGACTTTTGAACAATGTTGGAACTGACAAGACTTTAGAGACTCTTGGGTGGGAGAGATGGCTCAATGGTTAAGAGCACTTAGTGCTCTTACAGGGGATGCAGGCTCACGTCCTAGCACCCACATGGTGTCTACTAGATACCAGGGTATCTGATAGCTCTTCTGACTCTAAGGACACATATGGTAGGCATATGTACACTGGCCCACACATACATACTCATAAACATAAATAAATGTTTAAAAACCTTAAAGAATAAAAATACTTTGGAGATTCCTGAGGCTGAATTAAACATGTTTATTTATTATTTATTATTATGAGATGGCACAGGGTCATGTAGTGAATACGTCATCTCCAACTGGTGGCAATGTTCTGGGAACTTATGAAAACCTTAGAGGCCAAGATGGTGCCTTTTAAGGTTAGCGTGGCCACCCTCCTTCCCCCTCTTCTTCTCCATTATGAAGTTTCTTCTCCTGTGCCACTTACTCCCATCTCCCACCCTGTTCTGCAGAGCACACTGGGCCAAGCAATCGTGAAGTGAACTCTGAAAACCTGAGCCGAGTAGTCTGTCCTCTTCTGAGTTGATTCTGTTACACCCTTAGCCACAGCAAAAGTCACCGATACAATTATACTCTTTAAATAGTTAAAAATCACAGCTTTACTGCAAACATTTTAGATAATTTATAATAAAGCAAGGCATATACCAATATTATATCGATTATTGGCTCTGCAAGATTTAGGTTGCTAAAGGATTAAAGCTCAATTGAATTTGAAATCTGATCACACTGTCCAGATTTATTCAACTCCAAACCACTTCTTATTAAGTTGAAATTTATAACTGAAATTCACCTTTGCTTTTAATAAGTTGCCATTCAAAGAGACTTCAACCTTTAACGTTTATTTACTTTTTATTTTATGTGTATGTTTGTGGGCACATATATGGAAGTCAGAACGCAACTTTCAGAAATGGGTTTCTCTTTCTACAGTGTGGGTCCTGGGAATTGAACTCAGGGTGTCAGGGTTGGCGGCCATGACTATGGACTAGCCAACTCACTGGCCCCTAGTCTTGGATTTCTCATACATTGTTTTTGATCAAAAGAATTTATGCTTTCTGGTTTCCATGTAGAATATTCTGGTCTACGGATGTGATTAGAGACCCCCACCTCCTAAATAGCCTCTTTATAGTAAATAGAGATTGTAGATTAACGTTTTTCAGAAATTTAAGGTACATTCAAATTACCTGAGAGTCTTAGTAAGCTATAGATGGTGGTTCAGTGGACCCAGAGCAGGGCCTGAGATTCCGCATGTCTAACAGCACAAGATGTCAACCATGTGGCTGTTGAACTCCTGTATGCAGGGTTGAAAAGGTATTTTCTCGTCTTGACTTCATGGCTGCTGTGTGACTATCAGTTTCTCACTTCCTAGAAACAATATATACTTCTGATGTTTCTTCCCGGTCTGTGTTTTTCTTATAGACAAAGAAATAAAGATAATCTACATTTTATAATTAAACTGTCATGGAAAAATATGAAAAATAGAAACAAGATTATCGGAACCCTTATTCACTTCGCATGGGAGCGCTAACTAATACGGTCATTATGGTAATCGATGTGGGGGTATCTAAGCAATGAAAACCAGAACTCCACACGATCCAGCCATACCGTTCCTCAGCATATAACCAACGGTCCCCATAGCCTGTGGTAGAGATGTGCGCTCGTCCACGTTCATCGCTGCTCTACGTAAAACAGCAAGGAAACGGAACCAGTCCAGATGTCCATCAACACAGGAATACACGGAGAAAACATGATCCTTTTTTTTAATGGAAATTTTATTCAGCTACAAAGAAAAATGAAATCAATTAATTTGCTGGATTAATGGATAATGTTAAGCAAGATGACCCAAATTCAGAAAGAGAAAAAAAAATACATACTCTGTCTCATATGTAGAAGGTAAGGCATGCATGTGCATGCATATACACAAATACACACACACACACACACACATGCACACACATGCACCACACTTATATATAAATGGGTGTAACCATAGAAGAGACAAAAGGGAGTAAGAAACGGTAATACAGAGGATGAGGAAGAGTGGGAGTAGATGAAGGGACATGTCAGTCACAAAAAAGGACAAGACATTTGGAGAAGCAGTGATGTTGGAGCTCAACACTTTGTTCCAGAATTCAAAGCTGATGTCTGATGTGAGAGAAGCGGGGAGGCAGAGGGAGAGAGACACATGCACAGAGAGGGGCAGAGAGACAGAGAGACAGAGAGACTTGGAGCCATAAACCTTGGGGTCTGGGAGTCTAGTCTACAAGTCTTTGCCACTCAGATCAAGGACTCAACTTAGCCAACACTGAACAGCCACCCTGCACCCAGCACAGCTGAGAAACCCCAGCCAGCACTGGTAACACAGCCAGAAGCTGGAACCGATGGAACCCAAGGGACTGCGATTCAGATCTAACAGGCATCTGGGTTTCCCTCATTAACAGTAGCTCTACTCGCTCAACTGGACACTGACTGGCCTCCAGGATTCCAACATAAGCTCGGGTGTACCCAGAACACCTGTTCGCTCTAGAGGCGTGACGGCGAATAGTCTACCACCAGAGATGCTCTGCCAGGGGCTTTCTACAAAAAGAGGGATGTGAACTTTAAGAAAAAGTTGGCCAGAGAGATGACTCAGCAGCTAAGGGCACTTGCCATATATATGTGTATATGTGTGTGTGTGTATGTGTGTGTCATAATATATATGTATACATACATATGTATATATGGTATATATATATAATAAATACATATTTTTTAAAAAAGATTTTTGGCAGTCTTGTCTGACACACTTTTCAAGGTTTACTTGAAATGTTTTACAACTTGGTTAAATTTTAATGAACTAATAATATTACAAAGGATTCTTTTGTGTAGAAATACAAATTGCTAGTGGAGTGCAATTGATTATTGTCTTTTGAAAAGATGTATTTTGCACCTATTAGTAAATTAATTTCAACATTTCTCTTTCTCTGATAAAATTCTAATGAATTACTATTTTAACTAATTAATTAAAGGAGTTTGCCTTATAACATAAGACCTGAGTTTGATTCCCAGAATCTACTTTAAGTTGTGTGTATCTGCAATCCAAGCGCTTCTCATGTGAGCTGAGAGTTGGAAAAAGGAGAACTCCCAGAAGCCCACGGGGCAACCAGGCTGGTGTACATAGCACCAAACAACAAGAGATTCTTCTCAAACAAGGTGGAAGGCAAGGATTGATAGATAACCTGAGGTTGTTGTCCTCTGACTTCTACATATAAATTGGCCGGAGGGGGGACAGGCTGCATGAACCCGCCCCCCACTACCACAATCATTGCTGTTGTTGTTGTTAAGGCCTGGGGTTCTTGTTTTCCAATAGTAGAAGGCAAAGGCTATTTTATAACTCATTAATTTTCCCCATTTCTCCTGTCTTGAAAATTTCTCTTATCTAAGTCATAAAGCTCCCTCTGGTGGAGTAAAGCTTCACAGCCTTGGGGCTGGCTGGGTGTGAGTGCCAGAAGCCAGCAGCAGGAAGCGTTTTTTGTTTTGTTTTGTTTTGTTTGTTTTGCTTTTTGTTTGTTCTTTGTTTTTTGTTTTTGTTCTGGGCCTCTTGAGAAATCGTGGAGCTGGAAAAGGTTTCTTGAAAGGCTCGAGTTTATGCTGATTTTCCCAAGTTGCGGTGCCCTCCATTTCATGTAATCTGAGGTTTCACTCACTTCTATAAGCTCACTTTAATATGCTTATTGTTTAAACAAAAGGGGTTCTCTGGCGAAATGAAAGAGGGAAGGGAGAGAGGGAAGGAAGGAGAGGGGGGGGAGAGAGGGAGAGAGAGACAGAGGGAGACAGGAAGCCTGCCCCTAGGCTGGAAAGTTCAAGGCAGAGTGCAGGGAAAGCCAGCCATGCCCTATAGCAGGTAGGGACTGAGGGATGCTGGGGAAACCTGGAGACCAGGTGTGTTTTGGCATAGGCATCTTAACAGAAATTGAGTTTTGGGAGAGCTATAAACGCAGTTTATGTTTGAATTCTAATGTTTCCTTACTCCACTCCTGTGTGTGTTTTTGTGTAAACAGAGGGGAAATGTCAAAAAACAGATGAGAGACAGCATGGGAACAAGATATGGACCATAAGTGAGAAAAACCCAGCTCCATCTCAGACAGTCTCCAGTCTTCTGGGTTTGAACCAGGTTTTTTGTTTGATGTGAGATAAAACATTAGCTTTAATGTCCCATCCGGCAGTGACAGAGATGGCTGTGGTCTCTAAGGACACTGGATGTTCATTACAGTTTGGGGGCTTCCTCTAAGCAAGAGGCAAAATTTTCCCACTTGGAGTTTTTCCTTCTGGTGGAAATCAGGGACCACTTGATTCTAAAATTGTTTTTACCCCCTCTCCTTAGCTGCAGATTTTGCAGATACAAGATGGCATCCTGTGCTAGCTACCTGGGGAACTAGAAAAACCATGGCTAATCCTAGATCTTTGGATCTGCAGGTTCTGATTAGCATGAACACAGAGGCATCTGAGTTAGGGCTCAGGCATCCTCCCAGTACTCCCTCAAGACAGCCAGAGGGCAGCACAGACGGGTTCCTCTCATGGTGGTCACTAGCCTGAGTGCAGAACTCACACGATCTCTGAAATCCCTAGACTGTTTCTCAAACAGGCGCAAACACTTGAGATTCTGCTCTCTCTTTTACATGGCTCACACACACATGCATGTATATGTACACACATAGCACAGAGGATAGGGATCATGCTATAATCATTATGTTGTGGTCAGACAATGCCACAGATTATTAATATACTTACTATTCGTGTGTACTTTGTAAGACTGAAGCAGGCAAGCGTACTGCTACCTTAGCCACCTGGGAGGCCATTTGGCTGAAGGCACACACACACAAACACATCTCTCCTAAAAAAGCACTTAGCCACCTGTGAGTTGCACTTACATGGAGCCTCGTGCACATCGCTCTGCAAACAAAGCAATCTGGCCATTCCTAGCAACCCCTTGGTAACTCCTCATTTGTGGCCAAACGCATCCTGGAACATATCTAGAAAGGAGGGGCAGTGTGCGAATCCGGCCTGCAACTAGTTTGGGGTGCACACACAGTAAGGCAAACCATGTCCTCTGAGCGAACATCCAAAGAAATTCATCTACTTACTATCATATGGCTTTGCAGGATTCAGTAGGCATATAGTTAAAGTCAGATATGTCGTGGCAAAGGACATTGCACAATGGGGATATATATATATACATATATATATATATACATATATATATATATATATATATCCAAGTCTATTGATCAAAACAGAAAACTACCCACTCCTCCATATCTTGAGGATTCCCAAAGGGAAACCCCTAGCAATAAGCAGGTGTTGAGCATTCTAGCTCAGGTGGCTTTGTCTTGCCATCCACTACTGCTGTGTTTATGTGCACTCCTTCAATACTTTGAACAAAATAGCAAGTCCCTGAGAACACTCAGTCTACACACACACACACACACACACCACTGGCCATGGGAATACTCAGATGCCCATAATTGAGGACTTTTTATTTCAGCCTTGAGGAATGGCTTCCTCTGCACCAGTCTAAAGCGAGTAGCCACCAATGGCGATTGAGTCCAGAGCAGTGGTGGGCTCCAGTCATTGCTTATCACTAAAGAGTTAATGCTGTCTCCAAAGAGGGAGACATTGTTCTTTCAAAGGCTGAGTGGCTGTGAAGAGTAAGAATGTTGATGGTCCAGAGACAAACGATTTTAGGTTCTTTTTAGTCTCTGGAACGGCCATTCATGGCCCACCCCAGTGTCTGATCTGACATCCTTTGGATCTTAAGTAAAACTCTTAGAAATGTATTCTTTGAAAACCACTGGGTTCCACCAAGCCTAAAGTTTGCAGTGCCATCAAACAACATCTAAGACCTAGAGCTGGGTTTTCTCTGCTTTACCTTAACCTGCCTTTTCTAGAACTCCCCAACAGTGCACTAAGCAAATGCCTTACAATTTCTTCTGTGACAAAAAAAAAGTCATGTTATCCCTTCTGTGGTGGAGTATGTGATGCAGAGAAGCCTAAAGTCATTTCTTGGGTCATGTTCAGTTGGTGTTTGTTTGTTCTGTTTGCTTGTTTAAGACAGTTTTCCTGTATAGCCCTGACTGTCCTGAACTCACTCTGTAGACCAGGCTGCCCCCGAACTCAGAGATCTTGCCTCTGCCTCCGAAGTGCTGTCCTAAGTATGCCTTGAGTTAAAGGTATGCCTTGCTTATGAGCAATTACATTTGGCTCAGAGTAAGCTCTCTTTTATTCTTTTTAAAGTGAAAACGGTATTTCGCACCAACAATCATATTCCAGTGCTAGAAAAGCTCCAACAGCAAGAATAATTCATAATTTATTGGGGTTCATATGCTTATTTAATTTACCGAATATCTACTATTTGCCATACAAACAGAATCCCCTTGGCCCTGCCACCAAGATTGCTATTAATCTTGGAAGAAATGAACGGTTCTGACTCACATTGGTTGCAAAGACATCTAAAGAGGGACTGACCAGTCTGCCTGAACAAAACATAATCCAGAGTTATCTGGTAAGCCAAGGCTGCTGCCAAACACTCAAAATAGATCTCACACATTCCAGGTCCTAAAAGTCATGTTGAATGTGTACATCAGACGCTGGGAACACACCCATTACAGTGAAATAGTAGCTTCTTTTTAAAGAGAGGTTTGGAGAAGTTAGTTCTAGAATGAGCGTTGAGTGGGGGACATGGTGCATCCTGGAAGCCATGGCTCACCCAGTTCTCCTGATGAATATTGTAACTAAGTTTCCAAAGTGTACTTGACTGCCAATCCACAGCTGATAAAAGCCTAAATGGGTTGCAAAGCTGCAGGTCACCCTCAAGCATTTGATAAGATGCTAAACAGTCTGCGGAGAAAGTCGCCCGTGAGACACCACAGTTTTCTTGCCATGTAGAGCACTTGCCAGAAGCTGAGAGCAGCCCACAGTACGCTTGGTGGAGATGGTTGAGCGTCTGGAGTGTGGCTGTGTCTCTGGAGAGCCAGAGAGCAGGAAGTCGATGAGTGAAATGGTAGGAGAAGAAAGTGGAGTCTTCCTTTACCGTTTCCAGTGGTTGGCTGGCAGGGTTGCAGGTGCTAGGGTGAGTGCAAGCTGGATTCACAGTTCCCCCCAGTCTTGGCTTGAGAAAGAAGTAAATTGAGAAGTTTATCTTGTTCTCCTACGATGTGGAAGAAAGAGCAGGTACAGTGACTCTCGTTGCCAGGCACAAAGGATGCCAAGGCGAGGAGCTGGAGGGAACTGCCTGGGGTTAGCTGATTCTCAGCCCTTTCAAGTCAGTGCCTCCTCAGGCAGACAAGAGGAGGTGGAGGAGCAGGGTGGCCTAAGAAGGATGAATCCTGTGTGACTGTTAATCTTCACTGTTAATTTGACTGGATGTAGAATCACCATAGAAACAGAGCTCCAGGTGGGACTGTGAAAGTGTTCTAGAGAGGTTTTGAATATGGGTGACACTATTCCCTTGGTTTGGGTTCTCAACTGAAAACAAACAAGAAAGCATGCTGAGGACCAATGTTCATTACCCTCTGCTTCTTGTCAGCGACTAAGTTGTCACTAGCTGGGCATGCTCCTGCCTCCACGCCTTTCTGTCCACACTCAAGCTGAGAACCAAAATAAAACCTTCTTTAGGATGCTTTTGTCAAGTGTTCTGCAATGAGAAGATAATGCAGCATCTTAGAGGGGTGCCCTGGGAACCGCCAGCCCCTGCAGCCCCCTTGCTTTAGCACTCTCACAGATGGCTCCTGTGGGCGGGAGCTCTCAGTCCCACAGGCTTGCTGAGCTTCTCCTTGTTGTCGTCTCCCAGTGTTGTGTCCAATCTTTCTTTCTTTCTTTCTTTCTTTCTTTCTTTCTTTCTTTCTTTCTTTCTTTCTTTCTTTCTTTCTTCCTTCCTTCCTTCCTTCCTTCCTTCCTTTCTTTCTTTCTTTCTTTCTTTCTTTCTTTCTTTCTTTCTTTTCCATGACTGATGTTCTCTCCACGGTCCCCAATTCTTGATAGATTTCACATGCTCTTTCGGCAATATGGCTACGTGAAGTCACTTAGGTGTAGTTCCAATCGTCTCTGGTTCAGTGAGGTCTCAGAAGCTTGCTTCCCTGAAGGAAAGCTCTTCGTGTGGTCCGTATCTTTATCAGCTCCTAGCATGAACCTGGTGAATGAAGCATTTGGTGAAGTTCTTCAAAGACGGACATCCAAGCTCAGGATAGGAAGGCAGGAACATGTAGATATACACATGGCTGGAGAAGGGAACTCAAGGAAGTCCAGGTTTTCTGGCAGTCCGTGGTCTCCACAGTCTGTGAGAGGGATTGGTGGGGGAGGTCATCATGGCAGCAGCTGAGAAGTGCCCGGGCGGTAGCACGACTTGGGGTTCTTTAAGAATGTAAACCATGAACTGTCAGGCTCCGATCTGCCCTGCTCAAGTTCACTCAGTAGATGAGTGTTTGATCCCACTGGGGAAAACCTACTTCTGCATTCGGGGTTAGTATAATAAAGTAGGAACGTGGGCTTCTGGGCTTCAGTGCTGTCCACTCCCCACCCTCATCCCCATTAAAACACTGCATGCTGTCCATTTTCCTCCTGTGACTGTAAAACATTAAGCTAGCATCCCCACACCCTCTCTCTGAGTTACGAGCTCATTGTGCGTCCCAGGCCAGCCTTGAGTTCACCATCCTACTGTCAGCTTCCTGAGTCCCACAAGACTCATATTAGAAGCATGCCCCCCTCACACCTAGCTTCCACAGCAAGTCCTTTTTGAAAAAGAAAATATTTCTAATTAACTTTGACAATTTCACACATTCACATGTTAGCATTTTGTCTAAGCTCCACTCCACAGTTACCTAGCAACAGCCAGGTATGCCTGACTCACTATAAAAGGGGCTGCTTGCTTCCTCCTCGCTCTCTTGCTCTTGTCTTTCTGCTCCTGCTCTGTCCCCTCACCTCTTCCCCTCCCCTCTCCATTCCCTTCCTCCCTCTCTCCCCACATGTTCATGGCTGGCTTCGTCCTCCTCCTCCTCCTCCTCCTCCTCCTTCTTCCTCTCTCTCTCTCTCTCTCTCTCTCTCTCTCTCTCTCTCTCTCTCTCTCCCTGCCTTTCTTTCTCTGCCTCTATTACCCTCTCAACTCCCCTCTCCATGCCCTGAATAAATGCTATACTATACCGCTGTGAGGCTGGTCCCTCAGGGGGAAGGGATGTCTCAGCATGGGCCTACTGAGGCACCCACTTCCCCATACCTCACTAACACATCCACCAAAACATATCTCCCTTCTCTTTATCTTTTTACAGACACATCAGTATATATTTATACATATATGAATATACAGATGAGTACATTCAGGCTGTGTGTTTGTAGGCGATGCGGGCAAGGCCTATCCAAAGCTTCTGTGCTTGGCTATATCAGGAGAGGCTATGTCAGGGCACAAGAATGTGCCCCACCACGCCTGCCGCCTCTCCGGCATCCGGCACAGTCCCTGACCAGGCTAGCTAACCACCTCCCAAATGCTGGAATTGCAGGCACGCCCGCTACACCCAATCTGCGAGGTGCTGGGATCCAAGCCAGAGCTTTGTGAATGATAGGTAAACAACATGTCAAGAGGGAGAACTCCAGCCTTGCCTGCCACTCTTAGGCAAATTGCTTCATCTCTCAAAAGCTGTCTCTTTACCTGCAAAATGAAGCCGGTAGCATTCCCTATGCTGAGTGCTGTTCTCTTTGAATGAGACAGTGATGCTATTCACAGTGCCTGGTACACAGTGAGTATTCAGCTGCTGCAATGGCTTTTTACTCTGTTCACAAGTTTCAGTCTTCCTCAGGAAGTAATCTATGTCCTTCAATTGAGTATCTCAGAGCACTCTCCTGCTGGGCTTCTGACGACAACACTGGAAAGTACCCAGGAGCAAGAAGTAGGTCTTATACATCCAGAATTCCCTCAGGTACTGGGCTACTCTCTGTAATCCACTTCCGAGGACGCCTGGGCTAGGAAATGTGGACGCTCGCTCTCATCCTTGTGTGTGTTGTTAGTAAATGGCTTTGAAGGAAACAAAATAATCAGAAGAGTTTGATAGTTTATATAACGAGAAGAGATGTGTTTGCAGTCTTTCACACCGCCCCAACTAGGCTTCACATAAATATTTATACCGCTGAATCAAGGTGGCTGTGCGACAGATACTCTATCAGAGCCAACTTTGACTCTCATTTAGCAAATGTGAGGCACAGCTAAATGCTTGGACTGAAATCCATTCGTAGCATGATTTATTGTCATGGTGTCTTTTAAAACTAAAAATGGCATTGCAATTTCACAAGTTATGGTTGAAGTGAATTGGTGTATGACCCACAGGCGATCAGCCAATTATGGAATTTTAAGAAATACATCAACCCCATTAGATTTCAATTTTTTTGAGGATATTTGAGAGACTGCTTTTCACTCCTGACTCTTTCTCTTTAGAATTTATAAACACACACACACACACACACACACACACACACTCACACACTCACACACACACACACACGCCCCTTTTTGGATGAGGATGAGGTTATAACTAAATTACACTTTTTTAAAAAATCAGCTGAAAGTGGAACAGTGAATATATTTGTTTGTATGTTAGCTAGGGGGCGGGGAAAGAACCATCATGCTCCTGGATGCAAGCATGAAAACATGTATCTGAACAGCCTACACACTGCTACTTTGACTTTTGAGTTTAGTTTTTCGACAAGGTCTCATGTCGCTAGCCTAGATTGACCTCAAATTCACTATGTAGCCAAGGATGACCTTGAATCAGGTTGACCTGATCCTCCTGCCTGCACCTTCTGCGTGCTTGCTGGGATTATAGGACGTGTCAATAGAATGGCTTACTGTCTTGTTGAAAGAATTCTCTCTTCTTACATTACCCTTTCAATGTCATGGGGAAACATATGGTGGTGAAGGCTCCTGGTATAGCCTTTTTACCTACACTGAAGCCTTAGAAATAGGAAAAGCAAAGCAATCCTCTCCCTTGGAAAAACCTTAAATTTAAGATATGTAAGAAAAAACCATAGTTAGTGATTGACTGACTGAATCAGTTAAGTGAAGAGCCAAGCCCACTTCTGCTTTCCTCTTCTTTCAAATTCAATGTTGTGTTTGGCTAAGCTTGGTTCAGAGGGGATAATCAGTAGATGTGTAGGAAACGAGGGAGATGAGGGACTATCTCCACAATTAACAAGACACTAAGACCCTGAGGGAATCGTGACCGTTCAATCAATCACTAATTAAGAAAAGACACTCCAGGAAGAGACGCTGAGGCACACACGCCCCTTCCTTTCTAGCCTCCACCTTGGATCCTGCAGCTGCCGTGAAGCTGATGCCTAAGAATCTGACTGACACCTGTAAGCTTCTTTTTAAGGTGGCGATAGTTGCCAAGAAAGAAGTTTACACTTCCCGCTGGAGGACAAGAGTCTGCCCAACCTTCATGCAATGCAGGACATGTAGTCTCTCAAGTCTCTCAAGGCCATGTGAAGGAGCAGTTTGCCTGGAGGTATTTCTGTTGGTACCTTATGCATGGGAGTATCCAGTATCTCCAAGATCATGCCTGCCACCCTGCGCAGCAGCTGTCCAGCTGGCAGGCCTCGGCCCTAAGATCCAGAAGGTGAGTGGCTTGTGAGATTCACAAGAGGGGAGGCAGACAGAGCAGCCTTCAGAAGGAGCGCTGTGCCCCTGGAGCTGACAAGAAAGCTAAGACAATGAATTCCAGTTTAGAGGCAGCTTTGGTAGTGGATGTGGTCAGCCACCTCAGTGAAGTAGTGATTATGTTGTGTTAAATAAACTTTAAAGAGAGAAGGAAGGAAGGAAGGAAGGAAGGAAGGAAGGAAGGAAGGAAGGAAGTAAAAGAAGAACGGACAGAAGAAAGAAAAGGAAGAAAAGAGAAAATACACTCCAGGCCAATCGTTTGGATGCATTTTCTCAGTTGAGAGACCCTCTTTCCAATGACTCCAGCTTGTGTCAAGTTGACATAAAACTAGCCAGCATACAAGCCTTACATTGCAGATAATAGGTGTTAGCATTCTGTCTAGGCTGCACCCCACAGTTACCTGGCAACAGCTAGGTATGTCTGGCTTTATAAAAGGGGCTGCTTGCTTCCTCTCTTGCTCCTGCCTTCCTGCCTTGTCCTCCCATTCCCTCCCCCACCCCTCCACATGCTCATGGCCGGCCTGTACTTCTTCTCTCCTCTCCTCTCCTCTCCTCTCCTCTCCTCTCCTCTCCTCTCCTCTCCTCTCCTCTCCTCTCCTCTCCTCTCCTCTCCTCTCCTCTCCTCTCCTCTCTCCCCTTCTCTCTCTCTTCCCCTCCCCCACTCTCTCTGCCTTTCTCTGCCTCTTCTACTCTCTTAACTCCCCTCCCCATGCCCTGAATAGTCCTGTAGCTGGTGCCTCAGGGGAAAGGATGTCTCAGCATAGGCACCCCTTCCCCCCCACAACTTACTACACCTCCACAGAACATATCTTCACGCTCTTTATCTTTTTATAAACACATCACTAGGAAATAGAAAAATGAAATCAGACCGATTCTGTTCCTTCACCCTGCCACTTAACAGTTAAAAAGATGATGAAGGGGCTGGGGATTTAGCTCAGTGGTAGAGTGCTTACCTAGGAAGCGCAAGGGCCTGGGTTCGGTCCCCAGCTCCGAAAAAAAGAACCAAAAAAAAAAAAAGATGATGAAAACCAGCAGCCCCAACAGAAACACTTCTCATGGAGTTTTGCCTGGAATCAGGGGTGGCTTCAGGTTTTGTGAAGTCTAAGTTACCAGAATTGGGAGAAGGGAAGGAAATTTGTTTAAGAGGAAAATATTAAAATATCCTATTTTGCAGATCAACCTAAAAAGTCTGAGAATGTGTGAACACGGCTTGAGGACAATCAAGAGCAGCTAGAGCCTGGCCTCGATATCTCTGGCTGCCGTAACTAGGGCAAGTGACCCTGCATACACAAGCCACAGCTGTTTGTCTTGTCTCTTGTGACAGCAGCCCTGAGGCTCAGCTTCAACAGCAGTGGCATTAGACAAGACTGACGTCTTCAGCTAGCTGGGGTTTCAGAGGCACCAAGCCAGACATCTAGGCCAGCTGCAGAAGCAGCACCTCCAAATTCCCAGTGCAGAGGCAACGGCGGAATCCTGTAGTCTTTTTTTTTTTTTTTTTTTTTGGTTCTTTTTTTCCGGAGCTGGGGACCGAGAAATCCTGTAGTCTTAAGAGGGCACACCGAACTGGAGTTCGCCAAGAGCAAAGAAAAAACTTCAAAACAAAACAAAACAAAGAAAAAACCCCAACAGAGTAGGCAGACACTTTGATAAGCATCAGCAGCCTGGGGACTTCTTGCAGACTTGTATGCCACACTAAATTGGTTATTAAAGGAAGTCCAGCTGGCTGGGGTTACACAAGGACATGTTTTTCCAGGTCACTCAATCCTCCACTGGATTTTGCCTCCACTGGATCCTTTTCATTCCTTTAACTTTAATTTGCTTTTGTTCATTTGTTTTCTTTTCCCTGGAGACCCAATCCTACATCTGCAGTGACTTACTGAACATTTTTACAGGCAAATGACCTCATGCTCACTTTGGCTGAAAGCAACCTCAACAAAGACAACACACAAACCAAAAAAGAAAAGGCCCAGGAGAAAACAGAACCAAGACAAATAGGCACCACACAAAGGAAAACCACAGGTACCAATAAACACAGGGAAAGTTGTTCAACCTCATTAAGGCTTTGACAGTTTGACAGTAATACTAAAAAAACAAAAAACCACCCTGCTTATTCATATTGATAATTTCCCAATGCCCATTTGTTTCATTGGCAATATAGATTTGAAAACAAAACACCTTTTAAAAAGTTAGTTCTGGCTGGAGCTTCTTTTCCAGAGGGCCAGAGTTTGATTCCCCGAATTCACATGTCAGATCATCGACCTCTATAATTCAAGTTCCAGGGCATACAACAACCTCTTCAGGCCTTTACAAGAGCCAAGTACAAAAGTAGCACACAGAAAAATACAACGTATTACAGGAAAAATACACATACACATAAAATAAAATTAAGAATTAAAGCTTTTCTTACAAAGTTAACTGCACCACATCTGATCCTAGCAATTAAGAAGTTACACAGGAGAATTTCAAGTTTGAGGGGAACCTGGGCTACATAATAAAGCCTATGGCAGAATAAACACACAAAACAAGCAAAAAAAAAAAAGCAACAATTTAATTTAATGTTTTTTTTTTTTTCGGAGCTGGGGACCGAACCCAGGGCCTTGCACTTGCTAGGCAAGCGCTCTACCACTGAGCTAAATCCCCAACCCCTTTAATTTAATGTTAACTACAAGGGTATTTTTTCTTAATCAGCTTAAATGTGTTAGTCAAAGCCAAGTTCTAAATCATTCAACTAATGAAGTGTCATGTCTCATATATGCAAAAGCCACCATGGTGGACTCGTTTCTAACAGCTTGATTGAAATATGATGGGAATACCACAAACTACATATACTTGAGATGTGTGATTTATTATTTTTGCCATGACTTGGCAAATCATCATCATGATCAAGATAATGAGTGTCTGTCCCTCAAAATCCTTCCCCATTCTCCTTCTCAGTCCTTCCTCCCTGACTGTCATGTGTACACCTATGTGCCAATATCTCAGTGATTTGTTTTCTGGCGTTAAAGATGAGTTTGCAGTGTTCAAACCTTTATTTAAGTAGAACTTTGCTTTGGGTACTGTTTTTGTCTGTACTTTTAGTATCCATAGCTAATTCCTTTCTATTACTTCTTGATACTTAAACACAAAGTTAATTTATACTTTGTACACCTTATACACGTAGCCTGAAGGCAACTTTATACCATCTTTTAAATATTTTAATAACACCTAAATATTTTAAAACTTCACACACACACACACACTCACACAGACACACACACTCACACAGACACACACACATACACACACACACACACACACACACACTCACACTCACACACACAGAGGTTTGGACACTCCTAATACAGACCTCATGGTCTCAAGTCAATGCTCAAAGAGTTTTGGACTTTTCAGCTGTTTGGGATTCAGATTTCCAGATTAAGAATATTCAACTTGCCTTCCAGTGTTTGGATGTTTTGTCTTCCTCAAAGTCTTCACCTGGTAAACACTGAATGCTCTCAATTTTAGGCTTTTTAAACATAAAAGTTGGATGAGTTTTGTCTTCATTAGAGCAGATGTCTTCACTTCATTGGGGCAACAAGCATCTAGAACCAGAACGGCTGGTTCAAAGCAGGCCAGCAGTCAGCTTTAAGCAGTGGACAATCTGTTTTCCAAGGTCCATATTTGTTTTACATCCTCATTGCCATGTATATGTTGAGCTCTTCCACAACTTCACCAACACTTAATGTAGTCAGTCTTTCAAAGATAGGATTATTTGAGGAGTATGAGGTGCTATCTTACTATGTCTGTATTATTTCTCTGATGGCACACAAATATGTATCTGTATGCATATATACATACATATATGTATATATCCCTGAATATAACCTGTTGAGCCCATATAATGTTACTTGTATGCACGTTTTCAGGGCTGACCATTTGACACTGGACAAACCATTGCTATGTTCTTCCCGAGGGAGGACCACCTTTCCCACACACAGCTTTCTAGGTTGCCTGGAGTTCTTTGTTGAGGTCATTGTGTCATTTTTGTTCAGCTCATTATTGGATGAGACTGTATAGGTAGAGTTTCTAACCTTGCTAGGAGATCCCATCTCGCAGAAAAGTTCCTGATTCTCTAGCCTGTACAGTTTTCAACTCCCTCTTCTATAATGTTCTCTGAGCCGTATGTGCAGGAATGTTTTGTAGATGTATCCACTGGATACATTACAACTCCGAATATGTGCATACATACCCGCAACTCTGCAGTTGATTGGTTGTGGCTTTCTGTAGTAGTTTCCCTTTCTTTCAAAGAGAAGTTTCATTGATAAGGGTTAAGACTACACACTTCCTGTGGATAAGGACAGATGCTTATAGATTGTTAGGGATTTTGCTGGTTCAGTAAAGTAGTGGTTGCTGACTCTCCTCCAGTAGCCATGTTTTCACTAGCATGGATTAGTAGTTAGGCAGGTATCCAGTATCAAGCATGGTATCCCTCTTTTTGAGCAAGTCTTACATTCAATTAGAGAGCAGCTGTTTACTACCAAGGACTGTGTGTCACTACTGCACCCATAGGACTATTGTGCCATGCTGGTCACTGACATTGGTTAAGAGATATAGCTCAGCTTGGTAGGCTGTTGGTTTCCTCCCTCTTTTGCAAGCTTGCATGATGCCTTCTGTTTCCATGAATGCTAGCCCTTGGGGAGGGAGTATTCAGTCAGTCCCAGCTTGGAGACCTCTGTGCCCTGTGTCTGAAATACATGGTGTCTTCAGCAATAGGGACTTACACCTCAGTGGGGAGGGAGGAAATAAGGACACCAGCAATGGGCTGTTTGGGAGTCAAGCCTAGCCAACAACTCAAAAGAGAATGACACTTATTTTTATGAAGTGTCTTGCTGACAGGGTTATTTGTGCAAAGCAAGCTGTAAATCGGGTCAACTGAAAGCCACTTTAGCACTAGAAAGTCCAAGACTCGGGGTTGGGGATTTAGCTCAGCGGTAGAGCACTTGCCTAGCAAGCGCAAGGCCCTGGGTTCGGTCCCCAGCTCCGAAAAAAAGAAAAAGAAAAAAAAAAAAAAGAAAAGAGAAAGTCCAAGACTCCAAGGAAGTGAGAGGCTCCTATGACTTTAGCTGAAGTGCCCAACCAAGGAGAGATACAACCTATAGAGACCACCTCCAGTAGATAGGCACAGCCCTTAGTAGAGGCATGGGACCACCCACACAGCTCAAAAATTTTAACCCTGAAATGTTCCCTGTTCAAAGGAAAGACAAGGACAAAAAAATGGAACAGAGACTGAGGAAAGGCCATCCAGAGACTGCCCCACCTAGGGATCCATCCCATCTGCAGACCAAACCCCCACACTATTGCTGATGCCAAGAAGTGCTTGCCAACAGGAGCAGGGTATGGCTGTTCCCTGAGAGGTTCTACCAGCACCTGACCAATACAGATACAGATACTCATAGTCAACCACTGGACTGAGCCAGGAGACTCCAGTAAAAGAGCTAGGGGAAGGACTGAAGGAGCTGAAGAGGACTGCAACCCCATAAACTAACTGGACCACTCTGAGCTCCTAGAGACTAAATCACACACCAGAGTACATGTGGAGGGAGCCATGGCTCCAGATACATATGTAGCAGAGGATGGTCATATCTAATCAATGGGAGGAGAAGCCCTTGGTACTGTGGAGACTTGACGCCCAGTGTTGGGGGATGCTAGAGAGGTGAGGCAGAAGTGGGTGTGTGGGTGGAGCAGCACCCGCATAGAGGCAAAGAGGAGGGGAGATGGGGATGAGAAGGGGGTATCATTTGAAATGTAAATGAATAAAATGATTGATAAAAATAAGAAAGTCCAGAAAATGGTTTTGGTGAGACTGGAGGAGCAGGGCCTTATTCTGCCCTGCTCCTCCAATGGCTTCTAGGTTGCTTGCCACCACAGCTGTTGGGTTCCTGATTTCCAGGTAATGTGGGGACAGGCACAGGGATTATTGAAAGCTGATATGTCACCTTTCACTGTTCTTACAGACATTAAAGCGTCTTTATTGAATAAATTCTCCCCAGTGGCTATAAGCCTTCCATTAATTTATAACATTCCAAAAAAGGTAATTCTTGACAGTTTCCCAAGGTTCTTGTTGGTATCATAGAGGGATGGGTTTGCAGAGGCCTTGTTCTGCCATTCTGGAGATTGTGCTCATCCTTATGATGTATATAGGTGTGACGATGTGACTTCTTCCACGCTTGACTATAGCGCCAAATTTCTGCCTTGTAGTTTCTACAGATCCAACGATCTGAGGAATTTACCATAGAACAGCTTCCAAACTTGTTTCAAACTTCTTCCAATGAGTACTGCAAGGCATTGGGGTAATATCTCTGGTCCCACGCCTTTGGATTACAAAGCAGGTGGGCAGCTGGCATAAGGACAGCCCCAGTGAAATTCCTACAGGTAAAGGGCTAAAAAGAGTTTATTATGTGGACCTCGGTGTGATCTGCAAATAGTCCACTGGGCAACCATAAAATGTACTTTCAACTTTATTGGTCCTTAAGTTCCCAAAATTCCTATGGCTACTTCAACTCACCATGAAAGTAAGAAGTGTGTTAGAGAGGAAATTGGTGGAATGAGACAATGTTCAAACTATTATAATTAAAATCTTTTATTAACTTTACAAAACTAGGGCTGGAGAGATGGCTCAGTGGTTAAGAGCACTATCTGCTCTTCCAGAGGTCCTGAGTTCAATCCCCAGCAACCACATGGTGGCTCACAACCATCTGCAATGGGATCTGATGCCCTCTTCTGGTGTATCTGAAGACAGCTACAGTGTACTCATATACATTAAATTTTTTAAAAAATTTTTTACAAAGCCGAATGATAATGTGAACACATTACTAGCCCTGCTACCTTGATTTTCCCAAACTGGAGACAATGAAGTTTGAGCTTGATTAACCTCAGCAAATTTCACCCACTGCTTAATGTCTCCTCTGAGTCTCCTAGGGTTTCAGCTTTGTTTTGTTTTCCTAACTGCAGTCTCTACAAATTGCCTTTTTGGGCTTATTTATACCAACGGTCCAGACCATGAGTGGGTCAGTCCCTTGTACCTACCCCTAGATGATTTGCAAAACAGCAAAATACCAAGATCCCTCTATTCAAGGTCCGGAGAACATTTGATGTCACATACTGAGGTTTACCAGTTGGCTGCTGCTTCTTCTTTTCCTTCTTTTTCTTCTTCTTCTTCTCCTCCTTCTCCTTCTCCTTATCCTTCCTCTTCATCCTCATCCTCCTCCTCCTCCTCTTCCTCTTCTTCTTCTTCCTCCTCCTTCCTCCTCCTTCTTCCATTTTCTTCTTCCTCCTCCTCCTCCTCCTTCTTCTTCCTCCTTTTCTCCTCTCTCTCCCTTTCTCTCCCTTTCTCCCTTTCTCTTTTCTCCTTTTTCCCTCCTTCTCCTTTTCCTCCTCCTCCCCACCCCTCCTCCTCCTGGTGTTCCACCTTGATTCAACAGCTGAGGCATTAGAGGTCAAGCCCTCCACAGATCAGACACAGCTTTAGTAAGCCATACCATGAGTGGATACAGAAGTGGGTAATTCTTGGAAAAATGGAGCTGAGCTGAGCTGATATTTCAAAAGGCAATAGACTGAAACAAAGTCAAATAGGCTCACACAATAGGTGCCACCAATCTCCAGACCTGAAATATAAATATCTGTGGGGCTTTCTTCAAGGTTACTCTTTAGACTCTTTAGATACCTCTCGGGGTTGTAGGCAAAGGCTATCATGTTCATAAATCCAATGACATAGAACATTCATGTGAGAGGTCAGATGATTTATTACTCACAGACAGGCAGCAAAAACAGCAGCCTAAGAGTCATGGCTCCTTCAAGACTCAGAAAGGTAGCCCAGGCAGATGGCATCTCATCTTTTCCTATCCCATATGTTATTATGGTGGAGAGACCATGAAGACACTCTGCTTGGGTGGTTCTGCCCTAAATATTGCTGGGGTCATGGGAATCAAGTCCACAGCACACCCTATTCTGAAGCAGTGAGGCGAGCATAACCATGCTTCTTATAAACATTGCTTCCCCCTGGGTCCTGCTAAGACTGAACCCACAGTGAACTAGTCTATGGGGGGAGGGCGGCAATGGGGGGAGGGTTGGGAGGGGAACACCCATAAGGAAGGGGAGGGGGGAGGGGGATGTTTGCCCGGAAACCGGGAAAGGGAATAACACTCGAAATGTATATAAGAAATACTCAAGTTAATAAAAAAAAAAAAAAAAAACATTGCTTCCCCATGTCGGGATGTTGCATTATACCATTACTGTGAGAACCACAAGCAGGAAGGGGCAAAGCAGGGTTGGCCAAGCCCATCTGCTCTTCAGGCATGTTTCCAGGAAGCCAACTATAGAAGGATAGGGAAAGGGGAAGCATTATGAGAATAGAATACTGTTGGACACATTTAGGGAAATTATTAAATAATTCTATTATTATTAACTCAGAAAAGTAATACTAAGCACCTTGTGCTGATACCAAGCTAAGCATTTTTTAATTAATTATTTATTTATTTTTATTAACTTGAGTATTTCTTATTTACATTTTGAGTGTTATTCCCTTTCCCGGTTTCCGGGCAAACATCCCCCTAATCCCTCCCCCTCCCATTCTTTATGGGTGTTCCCCTCCCCATCCTCCCCTCATTGCCTCCCTCCCCCCAACAATCACGTTCACTGGGGGTTCAGTCTTAGCAGGACCCAGGGCTTCTCCTTCCACTGGTGCTCTTACTAGGATATTCATTGCTACCTATGAGGTCAGAGTCCAGGGGTCAGTCCATGTATAGTCTTTAGGTAGTGGCTTAGTCCCTGAAGCTCTGGTTGCTTGGCATTGTTGTTCATAAGGGGTCTCGAGCCCCTTCGAGCACTTCCAGTTCTTTCTCTGATTCCTTCAATGGGGTCCTATTTTCAGTTCAGTGGTTTGCTGCTGGCATTCGCCTCTGTATTTGCTGTATTCTGGCTGTGTACATCCGGTTCCTGTCAGCCTGCCCTTCTTTGCTTCATCCATCTTGTCTAATTGGATGGCTGTATATGTATGGGCCACATGTGGGGCAGGCTCTGAATGGGCGTTCCTTCTGTGTCTGTTTTAATCTTTTCCTCTCTATTCCCTGCCAAGGGTATTCTTGTTCCCCTTTTAAAGAAGGAGTGAAGCATTCACATTTTGATCATCCATCTTGAGTTTCATTTGTTCTAGGCATCTAGGGTAATTCAAGCATTTGAGCTAATAGCCACTTATCAATGAGTGCATACCATGTGTGTTTTTCTCTGATTGGGTTACCTCACTCAGGATGATATTTTCCAGTTCCGATCATTTGCCTACGAATTTCATAAAGTCATTGTTTTTGATAGCTGAGTAGTATTCCATTGTGTAGATGTACCACATTTTCTGTATCCATTCCTCTGTTGAAGGGCATCTGGGTTCTTTCCAGCTTCTGGCTATTATAAATAAGGCTGCTATGAACATAGTGGAGCACGTGTCTTTTTTATATGTTGGGGCATCCTTTGGGTATATGCCCAAGAGAGGTATAGCAGGATCCTCAGGTAGTTCAATGTCCAATTTTCGGAGGAATCTCCAGACTGATTTCCAGAATGGTTGTACCAGTCTGCAATCCCACCAACAATGGAGGAGTGTTCCTCTTTCTCCACATCCTCACCAGCATCTGCTGTCACCTGAGTTTTTGATCTTAGTCATTCTCACTGGTGTGAGGTGAAATCTCAGGGTTGTTTTGATTTGCATTTCCCTTATGACTAAAGATGTTGAACATTTCTTTATATAAATTTATTTTTTTTAAGATTTTATTTTATTGTATGAGTACACTGTAGCTGCCTTCAGACACACCAGAAGAGGGCATCAGATCTCATTACAGATGGTTGTGAGCCACCATGTGGTTGCTGGGATTTGAACTCAGGACCTCAGGAAGAACAGTCGGTGCTCTTAACCACTGAGCCATCTCTCCAGCCCCCGATGTTGAACATTTCTTTAGGTGTTTCTCAGCCATTCGGCATTCCTCAGCTGTGAATTCTTTGTTTAGCTCTGAACCCCATTTTTTAATAGGGTTGTTTGTCTCCCTGCGGTCTAACTTCTTGAGTTCTTTGTATATTTTGGATATAAGCCCTCTATAAGTTGTAGGATTGGTAAAGATATTTTCCCAATCTGTTGGTTGCTGTTTTGTCCTAACCACAGTGTCCTTTGCCTTACAGAAGCTTGGCGGTTTTATGAGACCCCATTTGTCGATCTTGATCTTAGAGCATAAGCCATTGGTGTTTTGTTCAGGAAATTTTTTCCAGTGCCCATGTGTTCCAGATGCTTCCCTAGTTTTTCTTCTACTAGTTTGAGTGTATCTGGTTTGATGTGGAGGTCCTTGATCCACTTGGACTTAAGCTTTGTACAGGGTGATAAGCATGGATCGATCTGCATTCTTCTACATGTTGACCTCCAGTTGAACCAGCACCATTTGCTGAAAATGCTCTCTTTTTTCCATTTGATGGTTTTGGCTCCTTTGTCAAAAATCAAGTGCCCATAGGTGTGTGGGTTCATTTCTGGGTCTTCAATTCTGTTCCACTGGTCTATCTGTCTGTCTCTGTACCAATACCATGCAGTTTTTATCACTATTGCTCTGTAATACTGCTTGAGTTTAGGGATAGTGATTCCCCCTGAAGTCCTTTTATTGTTCAGGATAGTTTTAGCTATCCTGGGTTTTTGTTATTCCAGATGAATTTGCAAATTGTTCTAACTCTTTGAAGAAGTGGATTGGTATTTTGATGGGGATTACATTGAATCTGTAGATCGCTTTTGGTAAAATGGCCATTTTTACTATATTAATCCTGCCAATCCATGAGCATGGGAGATCTTTCTATCTTCTGAGGTCTTCTTCAATTTCTTTCTTCAGAGGCTTGAAGTTCTTATCATACAGATCTTTTACTTGCTTGGTTAAAGTCACACCAAGGTATTTTATATTATTTGGGTCTATTATGAAGGTTGTCGTTTCCCTAATTTCTTTCTCAGCTTGTTTCTCTTTTGTGTAGAGGAAGGCTACTGATTTATTTGAGTTAATTTTATACCCAGCCACTTTGCTGAAGTTGTTTATCAGCTTTAGTAGTTCTCTGGTGGAACTTTTGGGATCACTTAAATATACTATCATATCATCTGCAAATAGTGATATTTTGACTTCTTCTTTTCCAATCTGTATCCCTTTGACCTCCTTTTGTTGTTTGATTGCTCTAGCTAGAACTTCAAGAACTATATTGAATAAGTAGGTAGAGAGTGGGCAGCCTTGTCTAGTCCCTGATTTTAGTGGGATTGCTTCAAGTTTCTCTCCATTTAGTTTAATGTTAGCTACTGGTTTGCTGTATATGGCTTTTACTATGTTTAGGTATGGGCCTTGAATTCCTATTCTTTCCAGGACTTTTATCATGAAGGGGTGTTGAATTTTGTCAAATGCTTTCTCAGCATCTAATGAAATGATCATGTGGTTTTGTTCTTTCAGTTTGTTTATATAATGGATCACGTTGATGGTTTTCCGTATATTAAACCATCCCTGCATGCCTGGGATGAAGCCTACTTGATCATGGTGGATGATTGTTTTGATGTGCTCTTGGATTCGGTTTGCCAGAATTTTATTGAGTATTTTTGCGTCGATATTCATAAGGGAAATTGGTCTGAAGTTCTCTTTCTTTGTTGTGTCTTTGTGTGGTTTAGGTATAAGAGTAATTGTGGCTTCATAGAAGGAATTCGGTAGTGCTCCATCTGTTTCAATTTTGTGGAATAGTTTGGATAGTATTGGTATGAGGTCTTCTATGAAGGTTTGATAGAATTCTGCACTAAACCCGTCTGCACCTGGGCTCTTTTTGGTTGGGAGACCTTTAATGACTGTTTCTATTTCCTTAGGAGTTATGGGGTTGTTTAACTGGTTTATCTGTTCCTGATTTAACTTCGGTACCTGGTATCTGTGTAGGAAATTGTCCATTTCCTGCAGATTTTCCAGTTTTGTTGAATATAGGCTTTTGTAGTAGGATCTGATGATTTTTTGGATTTCCTCTGATTCTCTTGTTAGGTGTCCCTTTTCATTTCTGACTTTGTTAATTTGGACACACTGTCTGTGTCCTCTGGTTAGTCTGGCTAAGGGTTTATCTATCTTGTTGATTTTCTCAAAGAACCAACTTTTGGTTCTGTTGATTCTTTCTATGGTCCTTTTTGTTTCTACTTGGTTGCTTTCAGCTCTGAGTTTGATTATTTCCTGCCTTCTACTCCTCCTGGGTGTGTTTGCTTCTTTTTGTTCTAGGACTTTTAGGTGTGCTGTCAAGTTGCTGATATATGTTCTCTCCTGTTTCTTTCTGCAGGCACTTAGAGCTATGAGTCTTCCTCTTAGCACAGCGTTCATTGTGTCTCATCAGTTTGGGTATGTTGTACCTTCATTTTCATTAGATTCTACGAAGTCTTCAGTTTCTTTATTTCTTCCTTGACCAGGTTATCGTTGAGTAGAGCATTATTCAATGTCCATGCATTTGTGGGTGTTCTTTCCTTATTGCTATTCAAGACCAGCTTTAGCCTGTCGTGGTCTGATAGGATGCATGGGATTATTTCTATCTTTCTGTATCTGATGAGGCTTGTTTTATGACCGATTATATGGTCAATTTTGGAGAAAGTACCGTGAGGTGGTGAGAAGAAGGTATATCCTTTTGTTTTAGGATAGAATGTTCTACAAATATCTATTAGATCCATTTGGTTCATGACTTCTCTTAGTTTGTCCATGTCTCTGTTTAAATTGTTTCCATAATCTGTCCATTAATGAGAGTGGGGTGTTGAAATCTCCTACTATTATTGTGTGAGTTGCAATGTGTGCTTTGAGCTTTAGTAAGGTTTCTTTTATGTATGTAGGTGCCCTTGTATTTGGAGCATAGATATTTAGGATTGAGAGTTCATCTTGGTGGAGTTTTCCTTTGATGAATATGAAGTGTCCTTCCTTATCTTTTTTGATGACTTTTAGTTGAAAATTCATTTTATTCGATATTAGAATGGCTACTCCAGCTTTCTTCTTCAGATCATTTGCTTGGAAAGTTGTTTTCCAGCCTTTCACTCTGAAGTAGTGTCTTTCTTTGTCTCTGAGGTTTGTTTCCTGTAGGCAGCAGAATGCAGAGTCCTCATCGCATATCCAGTTTGTTAATCTATGTCTTTTTATTGGAGATTTTAGATCATTGATGTTGAGAGATATTAAGGAATAGTGATTATTGCTTTGTTATATTCATATTTGGATGTGAGAGTATGTTTGTGTTCTTTTCTTCTCTGTTTTGTTGCCAAGATGATTAGTTTCTTGCTTTTTCTAGAGTGTAGCTTGCCTCCTTATGTTGGGCTTTACCATTTATTATCCTTTGTAGTACTGGATTTGTAGAAAGATATTGTGTAAATTTGGTTTTGTTATGAAATATCTTGGTTTCTCCATCTATGTTTATTGAGTTTTGCAGGATACAGTAACCTGTGTTGGCATTTGTGTTCTCTTAGGGTCTGTATGACATCTGTTCAGGATCTTCTGGCTTTCATAGTCTCTGGTGAGAAGTCTGGTGTGATTCTGATAGGTCTGCCTTTATGTTACTTGACCTTTTTCCCTTACTGGTTTGAATATTCTTTCTTTATTTTGTGCATTTGGTGTGTTGACTATTATGTGACGGGAGGATTTTCTTTTCTGGTCCAGTCTTTTTGGAGTTCTGTAGGCTTCTTGTATGTTTATGGGCATCTCTTTCTTTAGGTTAGGGAAGTTTTCTTCTGTGATTTTGTTGAAGATATTTACTGGTCCTTTGAGTTGGGAGTATTCACTCTCTTCTATACCTGTTATCCTTAGGTTTGATCTTCTCATTGAGTCCTGGATTTCCTGTATGTTTTGGACCAGTAGCTTTTTCCATTTTCCGTTATCTTTGACAGTTGTGTTGATGATTTCTATGGAATCTTCTGCTCCTGAGATTCTCTTCTATAGGCTCCTTGTCTCTTCCTTTGGTTTTCTATATCCAGGGTTGTTTCCCTTTGTGCTTTCTTTATTGCTTCTATTTCCATTTTCAATTCCTTCACCTGTTTGATTGTGTTTTCCTGGAATTCTTTCAGGGATTTTTTGTGATTCCTCTCTGTAGGCTTCTGCTTGTTTACTTGTGTTTTTCTGCATTTCTTTAAGGGAGTTCTTCATGTCTTTCTTCAAGTCCTCCAGCATCATGATCAAATGTGATTTTAAATCTAGATCTTGCTTTTCTGGTGTGTTTGGATATTCATTGTTTGCTTTGGTGGGAAAATGGGCTCCGATGATACCATGTGGTCTTGGTTTCTGTTGCTTGGGTTCCTGCACTTGCCTCTTGCCATCATGTTGTCTCTGGTGTTACCTTGTTCTGCTATTTCTGACAGTGGTTAGACCATCCTATAGTTCTATGTGTCAGGAGTGCTGTAGACCTGTTTTCCTGTTTTCTTTCAGCCAGTTATGGGAACAGAGTGCTCTGCTTTCAGGTGTGTAGTCAGTCCTGTCTACTGGTCTTCAGGTGTTCCTGTGGGTGTGTGTCCTGAGTCCACCAGGTAGGTCGCTTGGAGCAGAAAAGTTGGTCTTATCTCTGGTCTCAGGCCTGGAGTCACTCCTCAGAGCTGGGTTTCAGCTCTCCATGAGGGCAGCAACCAGAAGGTCCTGCTCCGCCTTCACTCAGGACCCTGTGCACAGGGGGCCCAGATGGTGTTAGGTGTTTTCCTCTAGAGTCAGAAATGTGGGCAGAGAGTAGTCTCCTCTGGCTTCCCAGGTGTGTCTGCCCCTCTGAAGGTCTAGGTCTCCCTCCCATGGGATTTTGGTGCAGGGAGCTGTTTGACCGGGTCCCTTCAGATCCAAGCGGTGTCTGGCTCTGTGGTGATCCTTAATGAAACAGCTCTCTAAGATGATTCTTGTTTATTTATATTGGTTTATTCAATGGTGGATATGAGTTTATACACTTTATTTGGGGTAAACCAGGAATCATATATCTTTTGTGGGAGAAAATACCCAGGAAGGGGAGCTCAAGGCTATCTAGATACCTCATTAGCATGGAGAAGAACTCGGGTGTTTATACTACATGCCCCAGTGCCCATAGTCCTCATGGCTGTCATGGTTCAGTGTACTGGAGCAGGGAGATGCAGGTAGAGAATGACTTGATTGTTGGTCTTCTCAACTGAGATTCCCTGGGTTTGAGTTCACTCAGCCTTACCAGTTCTAATGCCTGTCTTATGCCTGCGCCATATGCTTTATTGTAGGTCCCACACGATCTACAATAGACCATCGAAGTTTCTGTGTTCATTAAAGTAGCTTGTGTCTGAATTTTTTATGGTCCACTTTTGGGCAAGCATTCTTTCAGATGTGACCTTGAGGAAAGAAGGATTCCTGTGTTTCTAACGTTGATGTGAGCTGATTTTTTTTTTTTTTTTGGTTCTTTTTTTCGGAGCTGGGGACCGAACCCAGGGCCTTGCGCTTCCTAGGTAAGCACTCTACCACTGAGCTAAATCCCCAGCCCCGAGCTGATTTTTAATATAGACAGATGTATTCAGATAGAGAATGTCTTAGTCACTGTTTTATTGCTGTGAAAAGACACCATGACCAGGGCAACTCTTACTTTTGAAGGCTGGTAATTGGGCTTACATACGATTGCAGCAGTTCAGCCCATTATCCTCATGGTGGGGATCATGGCAGCATACAGGGAGACATGATCACTGAGAGCTCTATATTCAGATCCAGGCAGGAGGATGGAGAGAGATACTGGGCCTATCTTGAGCATTTGAAACCCCAAAGTTCACCATCAGTGACATACTTCTCCCAACAAGGCCACACCTCCTAATCCCTGTCAAGTAACATCATAGCACCATTCCCTAAACATTCAAATATATGAACCTACTGGGGGCATTCCTATTCAAACCACCACAGACAGACAGATGGACAGACAGATGATAGACAATATAGACAAACATATAGATATTATACTCTGTGTGTGTGTGTGTGTGTGTGTGTGTGTGTGTGTGTGTGTGTGTGCATGTGTATGCGCATTTCTTTCCACCAACAGTTTCAGGAATCAAACTCAGATCATCAGTCCTGGTGGTAAGTATCCCTAACCACTGAGCAATCTTGCTGGCCTCAAGAAGTAGATTTTATAGAACAAGCTGAGACAAAAGTGAGGAGCGACATCTGAGAATCAGGTCTTGATTGGAAGAGGGATTCAAGTGTGCTGTTTGTTTGTTTGTTTGTTTGTTTGTTTGTTTTTGCCTTGTTAGAAACAGCACTCAATCCTATCGCCTTTACTTCTGACTTTGAATCATGGATTCTTGCTGTCTCCAGAGGCTTAGAATTAGGTTTTCATTCTCCAGCATTCTGCTTAATTGTACATAGGTTGTTTTTTCTCCCAATTTCTATGTTATGTAATTCTGATTATTAACACTCCACTTTTAAGTCTTCAAATTATCAACTAGCTAAAGTTAACAGACATTAGAGAACCCCTAAGTTAAAAAAAAATCATGTAAACAGAAACACATCTTTTTGGTATGTAAACATAGATCTTTAATTGCTATTTTCTCGATTACCCTATTGTTTATACTAATCAAGGGAAAGCAAAATGCTTCAAAATGTGTTCCAAGTTCTCTGAAGAAGCAACATCTCCTTATAGACCCTGCAGACTGCATGAGTGCTGAGAATGTGGAGAGGCAGAATGAGGTAAAGGGAGCCAACACAACCCTGGGCTCAGGTTATCCACTTACATCAATGTTTGTATCTGATCTGACATACTCATAATTACATTCTCAGAATGTAAGCTTAGCAGACCCCTGGCTTCCCCCTTCCTGAGGTTAATCATACAGAAACTTGTGGTGGAACATTCCCCTAATGAATAAAGAGTAGGTGGGACTTTTGGAGAGAGGGAGAGGGGAAGAGGGGAGGAGGAGAAGTATACTTGCTTTTGGGATGGGAGATGAGGATGGAAGCCAAAATGTAGGTAGCGGAAGTCCCCAGTTCCCAACGGATCCGCCATCTGAGGAAAAAGCTCACAGATTAGGATACGAGTTGCTGTGCCCAGTGATTGTGTTACCTGCTGGTTTTAAACCGAGTTTGTGTGCTGTTTTCCTTCACACGGCGACTCAATTGGTTCAAGAGAGAAAGGCGCTGTGGTAAAGTGTGGGTTTGTGAGAAGTGCACTCTAACTAGCTGTGGGAATTTGGAAGTGTGGGAATGGCATGGCAGCGACCCGCCATGGGAACTTAGCAAGCCAGGCAGAGAGGTTTCAGAGCTTCAGGTCAGAGAGTCTGCTGGGCTGAGAACAGTACGGTCTGTCCGCCAGTGTCCTGCCAGCAGTGGCATGGAATTCATATTTTTTATTTCACACTACAGAAACTTCCTGAAATACATTCACATATAAAGGTGATTTAAAAGAAATCACCAAGTAATGGGGGACACAGGGTTCCAGCTGGCCATCTGGAGTCATCAAATTAAGCTCCCAGGACCAGAACTGAATTACATCTCATTGAGCTGTTGGCCAACAGGGCCTTATTGTAATCCCAAACCAACCCAGGCTGTGGCCAAGACTATAGGCCGCTATCTACAAACGGACAGCAAGAGCCTACTGCTGAAGACAACACCCGCACAACTCACTGAACATGGAAATGTCAAGCTGGTGCCTACAGAGAGCCTTCACCCCAGCGAGCTCGTGTAGAGAAAGACATTCTTCACACTACCAAAAGAGAGAGAAACACCAGACCAGCAACAAACTCTTTATCTACAATGGTGCCCTGCCTACAAGATGTGCTAGGGCAGTGGTGGCACAAAGCTTCTGGAGTAACCAACCAACTCGTAGTCCACGCTGCTCAGACAGCCAAGAACCAGAGACTGAATAGCACAGGGACCTAGGATGAAATCCAATGACACTAGTCCAAAAAGAAAGAAAGGAAGGAAGGAAGGAAGGAAGGAAGGGGACAGTGTAGTGATAAATTACAAATAATATTTACTATTCTAACAATATTCTATTCTACTCATAGATTAGTGCCTTGCTCAGCCGTCATCAGAAAAGCTTCCTCCTGAAGCAGATGGAAACAAACACAGGGCCCCACAGCCGGACATTACAATGAGAGTGAGAGACCTTGAAACATTCAGCTCTAAATAGGTCGTCTCCATCAAATCTCTTCCATCAGAGCTCAGGGAACTCTGCAAAAGAGGAGGCAGGAAGAGTGTAAGAGCCGGAAGGGACAGAGGACACCAAGGGAAACAAGGCCCGCTGAGTCAGCATGAGCACAGCTCACATGCACCCACAGAGACTGACACGGCATGCACAAGGCCTGCATGGGTCTGCATGGGTCTGCAGCAGGTCCTTGGCTGATCTAGTGTGGTTTTCGGTTTACTGTTTTTATGAATCCTTTCTGTGAACAAGTGAGCCTCTTATTCTTATGTCTTCTCATGGGTTTTCTCCCTTCTGTTGGGTTGCCTTGTCCAATCTGAAAGTGATAGGTTTTGTTCTATATTTTATTTTGTTGTATTTTTTTTTAAAAAAAATGAATGCATAAATGCATGAAAACCAAGCCCTTAGGGTAAAGGTAAGAACTGTACTGTCATGTATACCTGCTGGGAGAGGGGAAACCAGTTTTGTTCAAGGGAGTGACTGGGTATACCAATCACTCCAGTGCAGGGGTCATTTTTAAGAGTAGTTGACCAACATATGAGAGACTCCAGCTTGTGTGTGTTTGTGTGTGTGTGTGTGTGTTTGTGTGAACCCACTTTTCTTTAGTTACAATTTGGTGTTTGTTTTTCTTTTTGGGTGTTGTTTTATATGTTTTCTTGGTTTTGTTATAGTATTGGATTTGTTTGTTTGTTTGTTTGAGAAACAACTTAAAGCTGGGTGAGTAGGGATGGGGAGTGGATCTGGAAGAATTTGAGGGAGAAGAAAAATATGATCAGAATATATTTAAATCTAAAAGCTATTTTAAGTAAAAAATATTGAAAGGGGAATATATATATTTTCGAAGGATGTTTAAAAATCTCCACAAGAATTTGCCCACCATACTGTAGTCCGCAAACCTGATGCTCCTACCAGTGAGTTTGGTAAACGCCTTGATTTTTTTCTTTTAACTTTCCTTTTCTTTCAGCGACTATAAATATTTACCTAATCTCTTTTAGAAAGAAACATATTGTCCAGGATACGTAGAATCCCTTTTTAGGCCATTGCTGTTCTATGCGGCTTAGAAAATTTAATTTTCTTTTAAGCAGTTTTTGTTTTAGATCAACAGCAGTCTAGATCATTTTACACAAAACTTGTCTAGTCCTTCATACTTCTAGGTAGAAAATTGAGGCTATGTAGAAAAATTTCATTATTAGAAACAATTTCAGGCAGTCCTGTCTATTCCTAAACAGCAAAATTAAAAACAAAACAAAAACAAAAAACAAAAAACAAAAAAACAAAAAAAAACCCTCTAGTTATGAAACACGTTTCTGTGAGTTCTAGGATTGACTCTGTGTTCCAGTAGAACTCCCTGGGAAGCCAGCCTCATTGAAGATGACTGGAACTGACACCCGATCTCTAGGGGTTTTTGTTTGTTTGCTTGCTTGTTTTTCCAGACAGCGTTTCTCTCAGAGGTTCACCTCCCTCTGCCTCCACCACCACTACCACCACCACCACCACCTGCCTGTCTGATCTGTTTAAATGAATAAGGCAGCCTACTAAACAGGCAGGTATGTCTCGCTAAGGAGAAATTGATAGGACAATGGTTTCGCTTCCTGAATCCCAAACAAGTAATTCTTGTGCTCGTCCTAAATAACCTTTTGCTTTCAGTACGCAATTTTCATGTCATAGTTACAGAGCGCCTATAATGAGCCCCAGTCTGACAAGGCAGTGAAGAACTGACTGCTCAGGGAGCTTACGCCATGGGGACACGTTTTAGTTTGTTCTATCATACAATTATCCAGAACAGATCATCACGAAATCTAAACCTGAGAACTCGGTCTTCAGTAGAGGAAAGACACAGGGGAGCTTGGATAAGGCCCGGGTACCACCCGTTCAGACCGCGGAACCGCGCGACGCAGCGGGTTGCTAGGACGTCGCGTGGCTGTGACGCACTGCCCCGCCCCCTCCTCCTTAGAGCGCCCCTACCCGCGCCGGACCCAGTGCGCATGCTTGGGACTCCCTTTGCTTGCAACTGTGGCCAAGTTGGCTTCGTCTCGTCCTCCCTCGGTGCTCCCGCAGCTCCCCGCGCTCCGCCACCAAAGCCGTGCTCCCAACTGCCGCGTGTGGCGGGCGAACCGTCGCCGCGAACCCGCAGAGGGCAAGGAGAGGATGGCCACCTCGGGCGTGGAGAAGAGTAGCAAGAAGAAAACCGAGAAGAAACTTGCGGCTCGCGAAGAAGCCAAGCTGCTGGCGGGGTTCATGGGCGTCATGAACAACATGAGGAAGCAGGTGCGGGCGGTGAAGGGCGGTGCGGAGGGCAGGGGCACGGCGGAGGCTGGTGGCGGGGCCGGGCGCCTTGGCTGCCAGCCTGCTCCGCCACGGGGCTTCCGAGGCCCGCTCGGCGGGGACTCCTGAGGCGGGCGGGGGGCCTCCGGGGCGGTTGTGTAACCAGTCTCCTCCAGTCTCCGTGAGGCCTGGAGCCTTCCGTTGCCGTGCGGTGTCATCTGGAGCTCTCGGAGGGAGGCTTCCCACCCCGCCGCCCTGTCACCCATGTAGCATTAGTTAACAAATCATCCCATACCTGCTCATTTAGGGCGACACCAGTCACCAGTAAATAACCATTTTCTAAGGGCTCTGGCGCCACTGTTACCAAGAAGGATCTCTTTGTGCTGTTTTTGATTTTGCTGTGTATTCGGGAATCTGCAGCATTTGGTGGAAAGGTGGGTTGTGAAAGGCACGGTTTAACGATGGAGACGGTAGATGGGTGTTTTAATTGACTAGATTATAAGCTCCGATAGACCGGTAAGCAGGGGGAACGCTGCTCGGTTGGTGTTTTGGTTCTGTGAGCTTTACTTGGTTGAGAGCACATTATGGATTCTGGGGATGTTGGTCAGTTTGTTGACTCTGAAATCTGTTTTTTAAGAGGACAAAGCACTGCGTGATTGAGTGATTGAAAAACTTAATTCGCCTCGCTGGCCCTTTTGCTGTGAGTATGGGCAGCAGGCGAATCTAAGATTTATTTCAGAAGATACCAACTCCTGATTTCTTCAAGCAAACACTGGTCGCAGCAGTCTTCTCTTTGTTCACAAGCTGGCACACCTCTCCGGTTGCAGTGGATACTATATTCTCGATGCCTAGATCTTTCCTAGCTTCTATGCTGAAATAGCTGTGAATGGCTGTCTTCTTTATTAAAATGTATCTTTTCATATTCGTGTTCTTTTTGTGTAACCTTTTTGTGATCTATAGAATTGATGATTTGAGATTGCAGGTGTTTTTGATGTGCACCTGCAGTGGTAATTAAATCGAGCTCACTGGTGCTTAAATTTGTTTAAGCACATTCTAGTATACTCCACTACCCCAAACCTTGTCACCCATAGACTGGAGCTTTGTAAAGCATTACCTCATTCCTTAAATAGACAGACTGCAACAAAGTCACAGCATCAGGTGTTCCGAGGAGAAGATTGTTTGAACCTGCACATTTGATTTTAAAATTGATTCATATTTTTTAGACTTAGCTTTAGAATAGTGTGACATCTTTTGTTGTTAAAATAGAAATACAGTTATGAGAGTTACTGAAAAATCAAGGTTATGCTACTGAATACAAAGAAAAATATGGATACTTGGTGAGCCCTCAGGGATCTGAGCCTTCTGCTGTGGCTAAGTTAATGTCTTATGTTTTTTTCACCATTGACTTGGGTGTATTTCAGACTCCTGTAGCGGTTTTATCGACTTGGTGGGTTCCTGTATTTATAAAGATGCATAGAACCATTCTGTATTGGTTTACATTGTTTAGCTTTGTTGAGCTATGGCAGACTCCTGTAGCATTTTAATCACCTTAATGGAGTCCTATATCTTTGTCTTAGGGTTTTATTGCCAAGTTCTGATGCTTGCTGGGGCTGGAACATGGACCCCTTATTCAAAACATTTTTACCATGGTTTCCTTTACTACTCAATCTTGTCTGCCCTGGAACTTGGTGTATAGGTCATGATGGCCTTGAACTCAGAGCTCTGCCTGCCTCTGCCTTCTTAGTGCTGGTGTTAAAGGTGTGCACTACTATGCCTGCCCCTATACTTTTCACAAGTCAAAAGCTTGATTGGATGGAGTCTTGCCCTGAGGTCACCACTCCCTATATTACATTTAGAATTAGGCTTTTTAAACTTCATCTCCTTGAGCACAAGGACCATTACACTTCCTGGTGCCCCTTTTGTCTTCAGACTGTTCCCTTTGTATATTTTCCTTGCTCACCTCTTTCCTTTTTTTGTTATAGATCTGTATAAAATGGGCCACTGATAACCACACAGTTAAAGTAGGGTATTTTTGAAATCTCTGCCAAAGCTGTTAATCTATAACCTTCCAATTTAGCCTCAGGCAGATTTTTGGACAAGGGTAGAAAGCAGCTACAATCTTCACCAAAATACCAAAGGCGTATTCTCTAGCCCACATACTAATAAACTTCTCTGGAACCACTCGAGCCAGCCCCCCACCCCCGCCCCCATTAACCTACTGTTTTCTATGCTCCTATTAGTATGGCTCATTAAAACCTTAAAGAACGGGGTTGGGGATTTAGCTCAGTGGTAGAGCGCTTAGGCCCTGGGTTCGGTCCCCAGCTCCAAAAAAAAAGAAAAGGGAAAAAAAAAAAAAAACCTTAAAGAACACATTCCTAAACCAGAGTGCCAAAACACCATGGCCAAGTCAACTCTTATGAAGGAAAACGTGAATTGGGGCTGGCTTATGGATTCAGAGGTTTAGTCCACTGTCGTCGTGGGAAGCACGTGGGAAGCACGGCAGCGTGCAGGCAGAGCGCTGAGAGAGGTAGCTGAGAATTCTGCATCTGGATCAGCAGGCAGCAGAAAGAAAGAGATACTGGGCCAGGCTTGAGCATTTGAAGCTTCTAAGCCCACCCCCAGTGACACACTTCCCCCAGGAAGGCCACACCTCCTAATAATGCTACCTCCTATGGGCCTCATTCAAATCATTGAATTTTGTAATTGATTATTTATATAGTGTTGCTCATAACACAGGAAAAATTTTAACTAAGAATGATTGACAAGGGCAGTTGATGGGACTAGTTTGAGGCAGAAGCCAAGAAAAAAGGCTTGAATTTTAGAAGTGTTCTTGTTCTTCATATCTTAAATTCTGTCATATTTTGTTTGATTTTAAACCTTATTGCATTGCCCATGAAGGTAATGAGTGCTTGGAGGACAAGGGCCCTCTGCATATACCCTGGAATATTCTTTAAGATTCCAGGACAGGCGCAGTTAGCATACCACAGCTCCAATCCCTACCCTACCTGCCAATTTGTTCTAGGGATTTAGGTAGAACAGTTTAGGTCATTTCTTTTTTTTTTTTTTTTTTTTTTTTTTTTTTTTTTTTTTTTTGGTTCTTTTTTTCGGAGCTGGGGACCGAACCCAGGGCCTTGCGCTTCCTAGGTAAGCGCTCTACCACTGAGCTAAATCCCCAGCCCCTAGGTCATTTCTTTTATGTGCTGCTATGAATTCATTATTTTGTTGCTATAACAAAATAATCAAAGATTAGTAATTATGAAGAAAACAAAATTATTTGCTTTTTGATTTTGGAGGTCTAAGAAATGAAAGGGCCCACCTTTGTCCCATGGTTTACTTACCAGTGTATGGAAGTTTTCACTCTGGTTTTGGTACAGACAAACTGTAGAAGTAGCATTTTGCTGAGACAGCAGCCTTAGCTTTTTGGGTTTTGTACTTTTTCCTTCATCATCCTGGTCGTTTCTGTCTTTTTGTTTTAAAAGTGAACTTTCTGGTAAAGTGTAAGTTTTACAAAACTGAAACTCAGTAATTATAAAGTGAATACATCCCTAATACTAAGACTAAAGTGTGACCAGTGTAAAAAAGGTTTCTTGTGCCTTCTCAATTGCTTTCCCCGTGATGATTACCATTATCTTATGAATTTATTTTTATAAATAAATGTAGAATCATGCAGTGTATACTTGGGTTTTATTTTGTTTCTGTTTTTTATATCTCACTGGTGATTAAGCCCAGGGCCTTGAACATGCTGAGTAAGCAGTATACCACACTGAGGTGTGCTCTGGCATCATGCTCCAGCTGCTTAAAACGAACAGTGGGCTTTATCTGTGTTGTAATATGTAGTACCAAGTAGCGCATTCCTTATGGAATGTGGTACTTCTTCATTATACAACTATATCATGACTTATCCAGTGTGGTGTTAGTTATGAAAGGACATTCTGCTTCAAAAGAAAAAGAAAGGAAAAGGGAAAATTTCTAAATGCTGAAAGAACATGGAGTTGAGGAGGAGTTATTAGCAGGAAGAATATCACCAAAAAACACGTATGAAATTCTCAAATAAGTAAAAACATTAAAAAAAATACTGCCTTGAATGTTTTTATGTCTTATGGTATACATGCGTTTATGCTTTTATGGCAAATGGCCAAGGTGAGAAGTTACTTAAGTTATTACAGAAGGGATACCACATTTGATTTACCACACAGCTCTCAAGTTTTCCAGCATGGTTGTGCCATGTGCACCCTTCCGACAGCTTGGTATTGATGCCACTGTGGATATTACGAAGGCTGTACGCTGAGGCAGGAAAGAGCTCCTGAGGACAGCTCCTGCTGAGGCAGGAGCAGAGATGCGCACCACCGTGGACAGCTCCTGTGAGACCAGTGGGCGAGGAGGTGCTCCACCGTGGACAGCTCCCAACGCTATAGGTTGAAGATGTTGAGATGCCCTCACTTGACAGAAACTGCCATTTCAACAGCTCCTGTGGGGCTTCTTACAGCCGCTGTGGGGTGGCCCGGGGTGGAAAGGAGGGGCCAGCCGCTGATTTGACCGCCTTTGAGGCGCACCGCTCAGGGATTACAAAGATGACAGATTCTGGAGTTTCCTGTTTAAGCATAAGTTACTGTGTTGTGCTTTATAAAGATCTCTTTCAATTTAGTTTTTTACATGATCGCATTTTAGTCTGATCACATCAATTCTTCACTCTCCCCTCCAACTCCCAATTCTCTTCCCCATATCAGCTTCCCGCTGTCATGATACTTGCTGAGTCAAATCAGTCAAATCATACATTGCTGTAGGGCTGTGCAGTGAAGCACGGTTAACTAAATCAGGGTCCCTAGCCCTGAAGAAACCTGACTGTCCCCTAGCCTCCATGCAGCATCTCGCATAGGAGTGCAGCTTTGTGTAGCATCCGTAGTTGTTGAGAATCCATGAGCGCACCTGTCTGTCGTGTTCAGAGGACGCTGGATGGGTGCCACCTGGGGATGACTTAGTCTCTACTCTTGATCACTGTCCGTCTTCTGTAATAGTTCCATCCACTGCCAAAAGGAGCTTCTCTGAGGAGGGTAAGCTCTGGACTGGCCTGTGGGTTAGAGATAAGCATTTAGGAGGCAGTTAGATATTACATCAGTGTAACAAAAGGGTGGTGGTAGATTTCTTTCTAGCTACAGCTTCATGGCCAAATTTACAGTATGGGTCATCAGTTTCCTGTTGTTGAAGCAGACCTTAAATCTAACATGCATACCCAGATAAAAGCAATTTGAAGAAGAAAAGGTTTACTTAAGTCTATGGTTCTAGATGAATAGAGTCCATTATGGTAGGTAAGGTGTGGCCACTAAAAGAAAGCATGGTCAATTATGGTTTTAGCTGCACGCAGGAAGCTGGGGTAGACTGCACCTCTTGAATCTAAAGAGGCACCTCCTTTAGTTTTGGGAGGTGTTTGAAGGTCTGTCCTGCGCCTGTGATCTGGAGTTGTTCTCATTTGTCTGTGCCCATGATTGTTGCCGCATACTCGGCGCTTCTCTCCTGGGCTCACTCAGGCCCGGGTGATCGCTCGGGTGGTCGCTCTCTCGCTAGTTCTGGCTCGGTCGGGCCTTAGGGATGAGCGCTGATTTATCTCAGCAGCTCCACGCTACCCCCAAGTACTTTCTGACCTGGGCAGTCGGTGAGCTGTTCCAGCGTGGCACCTTGCCACTCTGGGCTCTAGTGTTAGCTCTGGCCCTGATGGGGCCAGATGGAACTAACCATAATTTATATCTGGTTAATATGTCTCCCAGCAGCTCTCTGCTAGCAGGGAACTCTCTGGTACCAGTTACCCAGTAAAATCGGGGCTCTAGAAGTCCAGCGTGGGCTGGCCTATTGCGGTTCCCTGTCACGGACTCTGTTCACATTCTCAACAACCCAGTGAAATCAAGACTCAACAAACTGCAGCCCAACAGATTATCAATCCACAATACATCCACACAATAAACTCACAACCAATTGATAAGGATATAAACCACCCACCTAGATAAGATAAATTTGCCTACAGAAATCCATCCCGACTACCTTGACAATTCAAGACCATGCAGATCTGGGTCATCTTTCCCAGTCTCCATCTTGATTCTCCTGCTTCTCCCTCTTCTAAACCTCTGTTCCTGCCTCCCTTTCTTCTCGTCCAAAGGTAGGCCTCGTCTTGTCTTGTCTGCCTTCATGACAACTACTCATGATTCATAGATTTAATCTTTCATGATGTCCCAAAGTTTCTTCATATCTATTTCTCGAGGGGTTTTGTTTTGTTTTGACTCACTTTCTTTAGTTTGGTGGGTAACAGTCTACCTTGTCCTCTTGTCCAGACAGTCCGTCTTCTGTGTGAGCTACGTGTCGGCATGGCTTCCCACTGAACTTTCTGGCAAGCTGTGGAATGTTTTTCTGTCTTTACTTCAGCCTTGGTTTTCTTTAGTTCAGATTCTTTGTTGAGTTCACTTTTAATATCCCAACTATATTTATATATCCTAATATTTATATTCATATATATGTTTATACATTTTATATATTATATTTAAATCATTTCAGTCAGTTCGTGTTGCTTCAGGCTAAATGAGAAGTTTATTTCTGTCTTCTTTAATTAAGTTCATTCAGTTGTTTGTTTTTCCTGTTATACTCTTAGACCATGTTTATAATTTTTTTTTTCAGTTTTGTCTTGAGGTTCATCGGGGTGGTTCTCTTTGGGGAATATTACTGTAGGGTTGATGATCTTGGTGTGTGCACTGAGCCTTGGGCATCTGGAGTTAGGTTGTTGAGTATATGCTTGATACTTTTAGTCCAGTTGTATTGAGTAGGAGTTGCTTCTGTTCCCTTTTGGCAGATTTCAGATTCTGTTGGAAGTACAAAGCTGCTCAGAACCCTAGGATACGTGGTGTTGATTCGTGAGTGTTTCTAACTTCCTGGCTATTGAGAATCATTGGGGATGGGGTGGCTATGTACGTGCTTAAGTGAGATTGATGAATGGATGGCAGGAAGGGACCAAGATGTCCCAACACTAATGGTCATGTAATTAGTTGCTAGGGAGGTACTGGTGCAGGTACATGGTGGGGTGGGGTGGGCAGAAGCAGAGGGACTTGCTGCAGCACCATGGGTGAGGCTTGACGCTAGGACTGAGCGAAGTCTCCATGAGTGACACACCACGAAAGCCATCAGAGTGGTGGCAGATCCCTCCTTCCTGTCCGCCCCAGCCTATGGCCGCAGTGGTAAAATGTCCCACAGGAGCTGTCCACGGTGACGCACTGCCTTTCCTGCCTCAGCCTACTTCCAGCATGTGGACAGCTTTCTGAAACACCACTGCAGGAGCTCTCACGGGAGCTGTCCACATTGGTGGCTCTCCAGCCTCCTCCTCGGACCACAGTAGCCCCACCAGAGATGGTGCCTCTGCAAAAGCCAGCTGTAGCCAGGAAGGATTTCCCTTCACAACCAAGGCCTGATGCAGGGAAAAGAGGGTGAAAAGTCCCTGAGCAGAAAAACTCACCAATCCCTGTGCTCCCCACAAACCCGCACTAATCCCTAACCCAAACCCAGGACTTGAAATCCTCACTCTAGAAATCTCTGCCCTGAGAAGCTCCACCCCTCAGAAGTCCTATAGAAGCCCTGCCCCCTTGTCCAGTTCCCCGCTGTCCACTCCCGGGAGCAGAGGGCCACCATCCCTGGATTATGTCCATCCACACCCTGGACCCTCCAATAAATCTCCTTCATGAGGTTTTCTGCCTGGTGTGATTCTCTTTTAGGAAGAAGCCATGAAGAAGCAATGAAGAGGAGAAGAGAAGCAGCAAAGAGAAGGAGCGAGGCCGAGGCTCCTGAGCTTCTGAGCTCGGCTGGGGATCCCCTACCCTGGGAGCTGCAGCCCCTCTGCTGAGGAGGCTTCCTCTCAGAGCTGTGTGTGGTCCCTGGGCTCCCGTGTCTCAGGATGCCCTTCTACTGGGACACTGTCCCACCTCAGAGATGTAAGGTCCTTGAGCTCCCGTGCCTCAGGATGCCCTTCCACTGGAGCAGAAACACTTAACCAAGTGCAGGGAACAGTGCACTGGGGATGAACAGAAGGTCTATGGGGACTTAATAAGTAGCAGAGCCCTCAAGTGCTGCTCTGCCAGGGATGAGGTCCTGGTAAGAGCAACATGGGGGAGGAAGAGAGGAGGCCTGCCAGACTTATCCACCAAACCTTAATCATTGCACTGTTGTCCTCACGGGTCCCACAGATCTGTCATGTCTTGCCTGTAAAACCGTCATCACCACAGTGATAGATTCTGCCACCAACTGCAGCTTGAAGCAGTAGCCAGAGACTTAACAGACTAAAACTGCCAAGATTTTGGATTGATTGAGCACAGTGAAATGAACCTTGGGGAAACCAACTTCCTGGCAGTCCTTTGGGAGCAGGGTGTCTTGGAGGTTCTCTTTTAAGAGGAAGTCATTCAAGAGAATTTAATACATCCATATCTTTGAGTCTGGAGTGGCTGGAGTTTGGCCAGCTCTCAAGGCATATTTTCCTGTTGTCCTGATGTTGCAGCTTAACAATAGCGCTAACTTTTCAGAAACCATGTCTTCTTGGTTTACCCCTCCCAACTTTACACATGCTTTTCTGGCCAAATTGCAAATCTTTCTACTTCAACTTTATTGTAAACTTGGCTAAAAGTAGCCTGCCTCCCTGTCCTACAGCCTAAATGTTATTAATTCTGGCCACATAGAAACCATTCTGTGGTGGCACACACCTTTAATCCCAGCATTCTGGAGCTAGAGGCAGGCAAATCTCTGTTTCATGTCAGCCTAGCTGACAGATTCTTACATATTGTATGCTTTCTCTCCTGGAGAGCCAGGGTTAGGTAGAGAGACACTATCTAAAAAATAAGACAATTATATGAAATTAGATCTTTTTTCTTATAGGAAATCAGCTTTAGCACATATTGTATAAAATGGTGTATTTCATTCTTACATTCTTCTCCATGCATGTAATGTTCTTTGGTTGTACTGACCTACTCCTATCCCAACACATTATCCCCCCTTTGCCTCCCTCCCGCTCTGTGTGGAGAGAGAGAGAGAGAGAGAGAGAGAGAGAGAGAGAGAGAGAGAGAGAGAGAGAGAGAGAAAGAGAGGAAGAGAGAAAGATTGGGAGCAGAGGTAAAAGGTCTGAGGGAATTGAAAGAGAACACATTTTGATTTTTACTTCATTCAAAAGCACAAAAAAAAGGCATTTTGGATTATCTATCATACTATAACTTTGCACAGTGAAAGAGGATGAATACAAAATAAAATGTAAAACCCTGCTTGACAGAACAGATAATTTTGTTTTTCAAGGCAGGGTTTCTCTGTGTGACCCTGGCTCCTGGCTATTGATCTGTAGACCAGGCTGGTCTCATACTAAGAGATCCCCCTACCTCTGGGATTAAAGATAATTTTCAAGAAAAAAAATCTCACTTTTGGCTATAACAGGTTGTGTGCATCCCCCTCCCCCCAATCTCTGGTCTTTAGGGTGTCAGACTAAACCCAGCTTGGAGGAATTTTCCCTCCAGGGGAACCATTTATCTCTGAAAATAGAGCTTCTTGTCTGTGTACACTACTGCTTCTCTAGCCTATGATTCATTCTTTTTTCTTGTGCAAAATGTTAGAAATTTGCCAAATGCATAGACTGAGTACCCAGGTTCCCTTGCATTTTTTTTCTTTGTCTGTTGTTCATTCATTTAAGGTTCAGTGGTTTTGTTTTTGTTTGAACCTTGTGTGGCTGAAGGTCCCAAGTTCTCGTGTGTGATAGAGCTTCTCTCCCTCATGGGAGAACTTACCTACCCCTATTTATAGCCAGTGCTTGGGCAAAGCAGATTATGGCCTTGTAACTTCTGAAGTTCTCCTCCTCCAGACAGTTCTGCATCTTGCCTGTGTCTCTGACGCTACCCCTTTGTGGAGTTCCTCTATCTGTAAATCTATCTCTTGGAGTCTTTCCTCTTTATACATAGTTTGTAGTAGTTGTAGAATGTAATAGATGCCTTTAGGGCCCACGGTTCTGTGGGGATAAGTGTCATCTTTAGAGGGTACCCCTAAAACTTTATCTTTCCTGGATGTTTGAATTGTCCAGACTTTATGAACAAAGGAGCAGCAGACAAGTTTTTCCTCATTTGTAGCAAAATGGACTGTGTCTCTAGTGCCTCGTCCCTCTGTAACACATTTCCCCATTCAAGCAGTCCCAGCCCACTTGCTTGTGTGTTTCATTTGGTAGGTAAACCTGACATTCACACACACACACACACACACACACACACACACACACACACACACACACACACACACACGATTTTAGTTCCAGATGATTAATCTGATCATGGTTGTTCTTCCATTGCTTTTGTAAAATTGAGTTTTCCACATTGGAAATTATAAGAGGTCTATGTTTAGGATTGAGGAGTTCTAGAGTCTTATTTCCATAAATTCCTAGATACGTTCCACTGTAATGTATCCCATTCCTGTCTTCCCACCATCATCACCTTTAAAAGTACTTAATAATGCAGGAAAAATCCTCCTTAGTCTTTAAGGACAGGGCTTTAGCTCGAAGGGAAAAACTGTTTAGCTTTAAAAAGAATCTTATAAAACTCTGTAGACCCAGGCTCTGTTTCTGAGAGAGATGGTTTAGTCTTCAACTGAGTTCTTGTTGTTGTTGTTGTTGTTGTTGTTGTTGTTGTTGTTGTTGTTGTGTTTGTTTGTGTTTTTGGTCTAATGCTGTCCTTTCTTTTAACAGAATAGAGTGTCTTGTCCTCTTCCTTTCAGAGGGTAGTTACATTCAACTGTTTCTCTTTCAGAACTTACTTATTTTTCCCTTAAAAATTCTCTTCTTCTAATGTAATCTAGTTTTATGTTTTTCTCTTTTCTTTTTTTAAATTTATTTTTATTCATTTTATGTGAGTACACTGTTGCTTTCTTCAGTTAAGCACACCAGAAGAGGGCATCAGATCTCATTAACAATGGTTGTGAGCCACCATCTGGTTGCTGGGATTTGAATTCGGGACCTCAGGAAGAGCAATCAGTACTTTTAACCACTGAACCATCTCTCCAGCCCTTTCTCTCCATTTTCTATTTGTATTACTCAGATTGGATGCATGTTTAAGCCTAGTCTTTGATAGATAAATTGAGGTGAGGGTGTACTCTTGTTGGGCTGTGCCAAGGTGTACCCCTGCCCAGCAGATGTAATGTCAGAGGTTTATTGATCTAGTGTAAGAAGTTGATTGTGGGAAAGGAGAACAGAAGGCCATCTAGAAAAAGGCAGGGAGACATGAGAGGGGACAAGGAAAGAAGGAAGAGAGAAGAGAGAAGAGAGGAGAGAGAGAGAGAGAGAGAGAGAGAGAGAGAGAGAGAGAGAGAGCGCTAGCTAGCTAGAGAGAATTCCACTCCATAGATAGCTTTCCCCTCTCTTCCTGAGGTAGGTTTCTCAGTGAAACTCAGGTTGTGACTATTGCTGAATTTTCTAGCTAGCTTGTTCTAGGCTCTGGTTCTACTGCCCAAGGCTGGAATGACAGGAAACCCATGCCCATCCAGCATCACATGTGGGTTCTGAGGATCCAAACTCTGCTCCTTACACTCAGTGAGTAGTTTAACTCATGAGCCATTTCCCCAGCCCCATTTGTCTTTTTATTGATTTATGGTTAGATCTACAGTCTACTCAGGAATATACCCATGACTGCCTTTTAACCTCACTGGGGGTAATAGTTGTAGTTGGAATGAGAGGGGTCACCAATTAGTGGAACTGTTTGATAATGATTAGAAGGTTTGGCCTTATTGGGAGAGCTGTGGCCTTGTTGGACAAGGTATGCTTCTGGAGGTGAGCTTTGAGGTTTCAAAACCCCAATGCACAGTCCGTCCGTCCGTCTGCCTCCCTTCCTCCCTCCCTCTTCTCTCTCCCTCTCTTCTTTCTGCCTTTGGATTACAATATAGCTCTCAGCTACTTCTCCAGTTCTGTGCCTGTCTGCCTGCTGCCATCCTCCCCACCATGATGATAATGAACTAACCACGATTAAATGTTTTCTTGTACTTGTGTGAGTTGCCTGGGTCCTGGTGTCTCTTCATAGCAACAGAACACTAAGACGTTGGTACCAGGAAGTAGTGTATTGTTGTAACAGGATTGACCATGCTGTTGTTTGGAGGAATATGGAATACTGGGACATTGGACTAGAAAAATGGTTGAATGTTTTAAGTATGGCTTAATAGACCATCCTGGTAGGAGCAATGAAAACAATAGTAACACAGGCAATGTGGACCTAAGCCCCGCTTAGAAGCTTTCAGAAGGGGATGAATATTAGCAAGTAGAGCAAATAGCCTAGCAACTGTTGTGCTGTTTTGGTAAAGAACATGGCTGCTCTTGGCCATTGTTCTAAAATTTTTACCAGAGGTCAAATTGAAGTGTTTTGGATCAATGTTATTGGCAAAGGAGATTTTTAAGACAGCTTAGTGTAATGACTACCACATAGTTATTAGTAATCAGTCATATTCAGATGTAATATATCTGGAACAAATAGCTTAGGTATGCCTATTAACTTAAAATGGGACCTGGTCTCCAGATTCTCCCAGAGTCCCTCAGTCCTTGTTATAGTGTATGACAGAACAGGACTGCTCTTAGGTGTTGTGGAGGAGAAAGATTATTGTAGATAAGAGAGAGAGCATGGCAGGAACATCTGGGAGAGTCCAGCGTAGTCATGACCCTTACCATGAGAGATGGGAGCCTCTGGAGAAGGGCAGGGCCCCTGGGCTGGAGTGTTCTGAGTAAGTAGGTAGGCTGTGCCAGTCATACTCTGTAACAGAGAAAGAGGGTAGGCTGTGCCAGTCATACCCTGTAACAGAGAAAGAGGGTAGGCTGTGCCAGTCATTCCCTGTAACAGAGAAAGAGGGTAGGCTGTGCCAGTCATACTTTGTAACAGAGTAAGAGGGTAGGCTATGCCAGTCATACTTTGTAACAGAGAAAGAGGGTAGGCTATGCCAGTCATACTTTGTAACAGAGTAAGAGGGTAGGCTATGCCAGTTATACTCTGTAACAGAGTAAGAGGGTAGGCTGTGCCAGTCATACTTTGTAACAGAGAAAGAGGGTAGGCTGTGCCAGTCATACCCTGTAACAGGCAGGTAAGGACAGAGGGATGATAAGGAGAACTTGGAGGCCAGGTTCATTTTCATGTTAAATAGACACACCAGCCACTTGTCCCAGTTTTGAAACTTAAAATGAAAAGAAGCAAACTTGTTAAGAGAAATACAAAATGTACAGTTTGGGGAGAAAAAGAGTACCAGGAAGCGCAATACTAGAACCAAGTCTTGTGATCCAGGAGATTTGATGTTTAAAGAAAGGTTTGATTCAAAATAGAGTACAGGAATTGGTACCCTCAGGGTGAGGCTGCACCCAGTTAATCTTGTAACCTAGAAGCCATCAGCAAGTCAATGTAAGTCAAGGAGGGAGCCAGTTCCTGTCTCCAACAAGCGGAAAAACTTGGCAGGATCAGCCACTTGGTTCTGGTTTTTTTCAAGGCACATACACGAAAGAAAGGGACGTAGAACCTTCTTCTGCAGTTCAAGAAGGCTGTTAAGCTAGGCTGGTGGCAGGGGAGTTTCTGCATGGAGATCCAGAGAGGCCATTGTATGTAGCCATGAAAATGAAACCCAATTGCATTGAAGACCCCTAAGAAAGTTCTCAGAGATGCCAGACCCAGGGAGTACCTGCTAAGTAGGTATGCAGACAGGATGTAGAACCAGCCCCAAAGAAGGAAGTGTGCTGCAGTCAGCAAAGCTGGAAAGGAAGAGGCATCTAATAACCATTTGACATCAGACAAAGTTTACCCTACTGGTTTTCAGTCTTCGGTCCATTGTTTCCTTACTATCTATGCCTTTCTCCTCTCTCGGAATTGTAATGTATATTGTGTGCATTGTATGTTGGATGTATGTGATTTGCTTTTTGATAGGAGGTTACAGTTAAGAGTCTCCAAGAGACTCCTTGAGTCTCCAAGAGATTGTGGAGTTTTAAGAAGTCTTAAAACTGAAAGACTGTGGGGACTTTTAAAGTTCTACTGAATGCATTTTGCATTATGATATGGCTACAAGCCTATGGGGGCCAGGGAGTGGAATGTTTGAAAGATAATGGTCCCCATAGGCTTATGTTTGAATTCTTCGGTCCCCTGTTAGTGGAACTATTTGGAAAGGATTAAGAGGTAGAGCTTTAATGCAGCACTCTGGTGTCAGAGGCAGGTGGATTTCTGAGTTCAAAGCTTGTCTGGTCTTCAGAGCAAGTCTAGGACAGATAGGGCTACAACGAGAAACCCTGTAGATGAATGAATGAATGGATGGATGGATGGATGAATGAATGAATGAATGGTAAGGCTTTGTTGAAATGGATGTAACCTATGTAGGAGGAGGTGTGTCAAGGGTGTGAGCTCTGAGGTTTCAAAAGCCCACACTGGGTTCCATCTCTGCCTGCCTGCTCCATGCCTGGCTGCTGTCTTGTTAATAAAGGACTAAAGGATGAATCCTCTGAAACTGTACGCAAGCTTCCAATAAATGCTTTCCTCCCTTAAGCTGCTTTAGATATAGTCTCTTCACAGCAATAGAACAGTAACGAAGGCAGCAATTTATCTTGACAAGTGTGGCGGTTTGAATAGGTATGGCCCCCATAGATTTGTGCTTGAATACTTGGAGAGTAAAAGTGGCACTATTGGGAGGTGTGGCCTTGTTAGAGTAGGTGAGGCCTTGTTGGAATTCTTACACTGTGGAGGCAGGCTTTGAGGCTTTATATACTCAGGCTACACCCAGTGACACACACAGTCCCCTTCTGCTTGCCTGTGGGTTGATATGTAGACCTCTCAGCTCTGTCTCCAGCACGATGTCTGCCTGCATGCCACCATGTTTTCTGCCATTATGATAATGGACTTCACTTCTGAAACTGTAAGCCAGACCCAATTAATTAAATGTTTTAATAAGAGTTGGTGTGGTCATAGCGTCTCCTCACAGCAGTGAAACCCAAACTAAGACAAGCATAACCCATATCATAGCTGAAGATAACATAGGTCAGATGAAATGTTATAATAAATATGAAAGAATAAACTAAGACCTCTAGAGATTTGTCTTAGCGAGAATTTAAACAAAGTTACTCCTTCCGTCTGCTTTCTGTTGTGGTAAGCACTTATGGACTGGGTTCATGAACAGTGGAAGTTTTGATGAAACAGCAGTTGAGGTGGGCAGTATGTGAGACTGGATCCCCCGGCTACGCGTTTGTCTTCATTGGTGTCTGGTCCTTGTCCTCTGAAAACACAAACTCTCACAAGTAATACACAGTTCCGTATAACATCCATGTAGAATGTGCACCGTGCACATACCAGTTAAAGATAATTCTCTGCTCTTGAACAGGTGAAAGGCATCTTAAGTTAGTGTGGAGTGTAAAGCCAGGCAGCCATTTAAACCCCATCCATGCCATAAGAAAGGGTGGCGTGCACTGAGTCACGAGGATGCTGCAGCCAACAGGATTTACGGCACTATAGGGACACCGAGGTCTCAGCCAGTCTCAGAGCTGTGCCAGTGTAGAAGGGTCAGCTTCATAAATCACATGCCATGTTGGTCTTGCTGATTTCTTTCTTCCTATTTACAGCCAAAATCTTCAGGGGTCAAATTTGATTTCCAACAGTTTGGAGGTAAACAGACACCATGACCAAGGCAACTCTTTTTTTTCCAAAGATTTATTTATTATATATAAGTACACTGTAGCTGTCTTCAGACACACCAGAAAAGGGCATCAGATCCCATTACAGATGGTTGTGAGCCACCATGTGGTTGCTGGGATTTGAACTCAGGACCCCTGCAAGAGCAGTCAGCGCTCTTAACCACTGAATCTTCTCTCCAACCCTCATGGCAACTCTTATAAGGACAACATTGAATTGGGGCTGGCTTACAGGTTCAGAGGTTCAGTCTATTATCATCAAGGCAGGACCATGGCAGCATCCAGGCAGGCATGGTGCAGGAGGAGCTGAGAGTTCTACATCTTCATCTGAAGGCTGCTAGGAGAAGACTGGCTTCCAGGCAGCTAGGATGAGGGTTCTAAAGCCAAAGCCCACAGTGACACACTTCCTCCAACAAGACCACACCTCCAAATAGTGCCATTCCTTGGGTCAATCAAGCATATTCAAACCACCACATGTTAGAAAACCTATCTTTCCTTTTCTTGTTGGAGCAAATGCAAAATCTCCTTCCCAGTGCAACATGCTTCTGTTTTTCCATTTCCAATTAGGATTCTAATAGGCTGACCTAATTCAGCAGTTCTTTCTAAAATCCAGAGCTTTTTAACAGCTTTGCTACCTGCTTCATTGACTTAAAAAATTCAAAGTCAAAACATTTAATTTATCCCTGGAAGGTTTTTAATCATCCCGCTCTATGAGCATCTCTTAAATATGTTTAGTTCTCTCCATAGTTGCTTGGCCTTTAGGATTATAAATTCTGTCTATGACAGGTTTCATGATGTAATGTCTAAGAAGTTGGTTGTATCCAGTGGACACATAGGCCAAAGCAACATCAGCTTTCGTCTGTAATGCATTCCTTCAGAGGCTGATGGATGGTTCTACAGTCCTCGTCCTGAAGGACAGTGTGCTGTACCTGCAGCATGCCTCACAGTGTAATGTGGAAACATCTGTTGGGTTTTTATCAGAGATGTATGCAGTTAGTCTCAGTCTGTGCAGGTGTTTCCTCAGTTGTCCTAATTCCAATAAATGTGCAATCTCAGAATCCTCTTTCTCAGAGTTCCAGGCAGAGGCCTGTCGGGATTCTGAATGTATGTCCATAGTATGATGCATCAACACACGTATGTCTTCTCTAAATTCCATAAAATGAACCATAATGGCATTGTCCCATAAGTAGAATCTAGATCCTTAATGAAAGATCCCACGCAGAGAGACCTTTACTCAAGTCTTGGGAAATCGCGGACCCCAGACACAGAGAGACCATTTTGGATGTAATAAGCAAAGGCGAGGTTTATTACGGAGACCTATTATAGAGATCTCCGGGCCGACACGTATCCCGCGCAGGAGACAGAGGTGTCGGCCCCGAAACTCAAAAGTCAGAGGGTTATATAGAGAAGGCTAGGGGGTTTTGGCGTGGTTACATACAATTGGCTCATTTAAACATAGCAGTGAGAACAAAGCAGAAAGAGTACGTGTTAGAAGTCAGGGGCTTATCAGGGTCTGGAGGATGGCCCTGAGTGAGCTGGGGGGAGATGTCTTCCTGTCAGACGTCCCATGAATCAGTCCCATTAACTCAGGCTGGTTCCTGCATTCCTTTTCTTTATGGCTTGTCAGTCCTGCCTGAACAGTGTTTCCTGTGTTCCTTTATCTTTATGGCCTGCTAGTCTTGGCTGCAGGGCTTAGCCCTGGGTCTGTGGCCTTTTGGGGTTTATTCTTTTAATTTTTATATTTCTAATCCTGGAATTCGTATAATTTTCTTTTCATTCCCGTCTTCTCCTATTAAATAATTCTAATCTTAGAATTTTGATATCAAGTCTTATTTGGTCTCACCAGTTGTCTTAACTGACTGGTACTGTTGTCTCACAACCATCAACCGCACAGCACCCACTCAGTTTTTAACAAAAGCAATTAACCTGTTTGTCACTCAGGAGCCAAAAACTAAAACCAAGAAAATTATTAATAATGGCCCAGCTGTAGCAGAGAGTAGGGTAGTCATCCAGGGAGATCTACTAAACTAGCTCTCAAACCATCTCTTATGTGTTTTTCTGTCTGTCTTTGTCTAACCCTTTTTTAAGTTTATTTATGGAGTCCTTAATTACTCTTGAATAAGCAACATTTTTTCAGTGTAGCACACAGGCTCCTTCTTTAAGGAATATCAGGTCTAATCTTTTTTTATTTTGAAGGACTACCTCTGAGAGGGAGGTTAGGTATTCTTGGAGGTCAGCTAAAAAGTCTTTGGCATCAGGATTCTATCTGGACACTATCTAAACCTATACACCAAGGTCATGACTGTCTTTCAGAACTTCTAAACTTATATAGGTAGTGATCCCTGAGGCACAGTCCCAAGAAGTGTTAGGAGTATTAACATATGTAATGTTACATCATTTGTAATAGAAATCAAGCCTATCTCCACACCTATCTCGATGGAACCCAGGACAAACATGACTGAATTTCCCTCTAGGTCCCAGCTCTCAGCCCTAACAGCTAGTACACGGCTGGTGAGGGCTGAGAATTGATGGCTGTCAGGGTGGTCAGCAGCACCAGGTACGGTCCTTTCTAGCGAGGCTCGAGTGTCTGGGCTCAGTGTAGCTGCTTCCGACCTGGAACTGATGGGATGTCTCAGGGGTCTCCAGGGCATAGGCTGCTGTCAGCTGTGAGCAGATTTCTTTCTGTATCACCTGTAGGTCTTTTAGCCTGGCACACAAATCATTATTACTATGGCACTATGACATGTTGGTTCAGTAACATCATCTAATACAGTCAGGGGAGCTGAGGCCCCATATAAGATCTCAAAGGGGGTAAGGCTGAATTTGGAAGGGATATTTTTTGCTCTGAAGAGAGCAAGAGGGAAGGAGTGTCACCCAGTCTGTGCCAGTCTCCATGGTCAATCTGTTCAGGATCTCTTTTAAAATTTTATTTATTTACTCTACCTGTCCTGAACTTTGAGGTCTATAAATATAATGTAATTTTTAATTGACCTCTAAATACTTGGCCACACCCTGGCTTACCTTGGCAACGAAAGTAGGGCCGTTGTCTGACCAGATTACCTTGGGCATTCCAGACCTGGGGAAGATTTCTTTCAGTATCTTCTTGATGATTGTAGAGGCCGTCTCTCGTTTGGTGAGGAAAGCTTCTGTCTATTTCTGAAAAAGTATCTATAAGCACTAGGAGATTATATTTTTCTGGTTTTATCTCAGTGAAGTTCACTTCGACTTTTCGTTAAACTCTCTAGGTCTCTTTGTCCTGTTTGTTTGTTAAGCATTTATTTATTGACGTATTTTATATTTTTTACTGTCTCTCTGGCTAAAATCTTAAAGTCTATTATATACACTTAACTATTTGGACAAATTTTTTATCTCTTAAATGAGTCTATTTTTTTATTTGGCAAAGTGAGTCTTTTCTTTGTTCTCTGGGGAGTATAGCTTCCCCTCAAGTGTGTCATTGTCCTTTATCTTTTAAGCAATTTGGGGCTTTTCTAAGTGAGGCCATCCCTTAGTCCGATCCTAGTTTTCAGTGGCTGTCTCTTGCAGGTCTGTAACCAGGATAGGCTCCTGCATAGCCATTTCCTGAGCCACTTTATCTGTTTTGTTACTGTCTCATGTCACTGAATCTCTTTCCTCCTGATATCCTGAGCAATGAATAGTACTCACAGTTGTTGGCTTCATCAGGGCATCTAAGAGATGGCAAAGGCATCTGTGGTGCTGATGTGCTGGGGGTTGGGGTTCAGCCATTCTAGATGACACTGTGTTGTCCACCATGGCAGCACCCACTTGTCTCTGACCTTCATTCATGAAGAGAACTGTTCCCGTCTGTGAACAAGGTCCTCGGCTTTCAGCAGGGGTCAATCAGCCAGTCGCAGAGGTCTTTCCTCTACCCATGTGCTTCTGTCAGTGTTTGACACTCGTGCTGTGGTGGCTCCAGGTCTGGATTGGGCAGCAAGGTGACCAGATTGTCCCCAACCGGTGGAGAATCTAGTCCATGGCAGCTGACCAGTGGTCCCATCTTTGGACACTCTATCAGCCACTCTATCACAGTTTAAGTCCTGGATTGGGTGATAATTGTTAGTGCCCGGCTGGCAGGAGTGATGTGTTCCAAGCAGAAAAGCACTAAGCCATTCATCTCCCAGCATCAGGTACTGGTGCACTGAGACAGGTCTTAAGCTCCACATACACAGTCTATAGATATGTATATACATGGCCTCATCCAGCCATTTCAGCCACGCAAGCCAATTTGGAGAGCAATTTTCTCATGAGCAAGGGATAGGGGCAGTCAGGGATGACCATGAAGTAGTGGGTGGGTTACCCGGCCCACGCCAAGGTCCACTGTTTTTCGGGCAGTCCATAAGTATTGTTCGTTGTCAGTGGCTCCGTGCACTCAAGGTCTTTGGATATTGGCCCACTGGAGCATAGGAGCACCGAGCATTGGGTCCCTGTATCCACAAAACAACTGGGCAGGCTTCTCTTCTATCTCTGTGTATAGCCAGCACCAAGAGGCTCTCCAGTGTCCCCTCTTGTTCTTTCTGGGGCAGTCCCTGACCCAATGTCCTTTTTTTTCATATTAGGCACACTGATCTTTAGTCAGGAATTCTCTTCTGTTGTCAGGTACTATCTTCCTAGGTTCCCTAACTACTGTGGCCAGTATGTGTTCTTCTCTTGTCTTTTATCTCTCTTTAGCTCTCTAACTTCTTTTTTTTTTTTGTCTCTTTTTTTCTCTAGCTTTCTGTTCTTTTTACCTCTTTCTTTTTTAACCTTATTTTCTCTGTAACTTACACTAACTCTCAGCAACTTAACTTAACCCTTTAAATTTTTGTAACTTTTTCTTTATATCTTTTCTTTATCTTAGCCAGATTGGTGGGGCATTTTCTAGCCCCTCAGAGACCCACCCTTGGAGCCTGGCAGCAGACCTGGCACTCCCTACCTTTAGGCGTTTGAAGAGAGCAGGCAGAAGTGAGGGCCTTCCATCGTGTCTGGAACATTTTTTCTGGCCTCTAGTAGGATTCCGTCTTTCCTCGGTGGTAAAGAAGACCTGTAACAGTTACTAACAAGCATCTCAAATGGGATGGTGAGAAAACAAGGGAATCTTGAGAATAGAGGTCCACTGAAGAGGGCAAATAGCATTTAGTCACACAGCTAAGCCAGGAGGCTTTCTTGGGACAAAAAGACCTTGTGTCTGTGAAACAGAGAAGTGAGCAGAGGGGCAGTCTATCTGTTACAGGTTGTCTCTCCGGACTTAGATTTTCTCTTAAGGAGTACCTTCCTTTAGTGCCAGCTCAGTGGCTCTGTCTCTCAATAAACCCAGCCTCTGAAGGACACTAGGCTTCTAGTAAGAACTAATAACAAAAGGATGGAGAGACGTTAGAACCTGGGTGTTAGATACTAAGCAGCTGACAAAAGAATTGTAACCAGTTCACCTGGGGCTTTCAGGACCTCAGTAGCAGCCCTTTACCAAACTTTCTCAGTGGGCTAAAGGCCCATGGAAAAGAAAACATTAATCCTGACCTCGGCCACAGCCAAAGCCTGAATTCTAAATTCAAACTGGCAAAACAAAACAAAGTTCTTTACAGTTTGTTGTAGATTCTTTGAAACTATTTTAGGGGCTTCTCTGCCCCCCAACCTGGGACATTTCTACCACAGGGGCAGGAACTGGCTGCTGTGGGGATAGGATCAAAGGCATTCTCCATGCTAATGATGACCAGTGAGAAAAGTAATTTAATGCTGGAGACTGGCTCCTCTCTTGGAATAGGGCCAGCAGATAAGGCAGGCTCCTTAAAGAACTTCTCTTAATGAGCACCCTCTTTCTGTGAGCAAGAGTTGAAGGTCTGGTCACTAAAAGCAGAAATTCTTTTCTTGTTCTTGTTTTTCTTAGAGTCCTCTCCCACCTCACTCGCAGCCTTTTTAGATTATTCTTTATGTAGCATTTTTAACACAGCCTGTCCCTTTTTTATAGCCTGTTGACAGCATTTCTGATCTTTTAGGCAGCTACGCACTAAGTGTCAAACCGGCTGAAACTCCGCCTTTAAGATTCCTTGTTCTCAAGCAAAATTTAAATCCTTTTCTAGCTTATCTCAGCTGTCTACTGTGAGATTCCCAGAGATGGCGAACCAAGGTGTAGTAATTCACTAAGAAATCTCTCTATAGTGTTTCTTTTTACCTTAAGCCTTTTACTTTTAAACAGCTCCTGAAGAGCCAGAAAAATTGGGTGAGACTTGAGAAGTCCCCATGCTCGCTGTAGCAGCTCCGCAGCTAATTTTACTCCCCCCTACTGTGTGCTGGGAGCACAAGCACAGATAAAACACTATGTTTTAAAAACTTAACGTTGGCTATCAACCAACACACCGCCACTAGAGCGGGGTCCATAAAATTAAGTTTTCTACTCACTATATTTGTTCTATAGCAGGCGGCCTAATCTGGGGAACTTTTTTATTTACGAGAGGTTTTGTCCTCAAGGTTTTTGTTAATGTCTGTTTACACAACTGTTAACAGCAGCTAGGCTGATCAAGGGGAGTAAAGGGAGGGGCCTCTCTCCTTGGGGAGGAGGCTCAAGAGAGAAAGACAAAACTCCCTGGCAGAAAACAATTTTTCTCAAGCAAATTATTTTTAACTCTTAACTTAAGCACCAAGAGGACCAAGTAAAACTCTATGACGAACAAAGCAAACAGTTTCATGATTTCAAACACAGTCGTCAGTCCAAGATTTTAAACACAGTCGTCAGTCCAAGATTTCAAACACAGTCGTCAGTCTAAATTTAAAAACGAAACAAAAGCCAAAAAGACACTTGACAATACCACAGAAAACAAGCCAGACAAACAATATCAAGACAAAGCATCTTATAACCAACTTTCACAGATGCCTGGTACCTTCAGTACGTGGCCCAAACTGTAGCTTAACCTTAGCTGCTTTTGGGATGAGATGGACCATCTGATTCCACCTCCCAACAGGATTCCAGAGTGTCTTCTTGTCCTAACGACCAAGCACACTTGTCCGTGCCTATATTTAAATAGGCAGCCGAACTCGACCTCTGACGGAGTGGGATTCCTCGTCCACTCCCGCCTAGGTAAAAGGAGCATTCCATCTCCTTTGTTCCAGAAAACCAGAGTCAGGTCTTCCTGACTGTCAATAGCCGGGCTCTCCCGACTGTTCTCCGCCCGTGGAACGTCTTCCAGGGGCTGCAGCCTTGCGGGCCCGGGGCGTCCCCCCTTCCGCAGCCAGGGGGTCCTCACGGACCACAAAGGCAGCTGCACTGAGTGGGGATACACATCCACTCTCCTACAGGGCAGGAATACACATCCACCCTCCTAGCACAGGGCAGGAATACACATCCACCCTCTCAGCACAAGGCAGGAATACCCATCTGCCCTCTTACCACAGGGCAGGAATACCCATCTGCCCTCTTAACACTGACCAGTACTAAGACACACATATATACACACACGGCGGAACCAAAACAGAGACAGACACAGACTGACAATTGCGGCGCCGCTCACACAGAAACACTCAGACAAACATCCAACTCACCTCCAAGGGGTCTTCAGAGTCTGGGGTAGTCGCGCAGATCCCGGACGAGCCCCCATTATTATGAAAGATCCCACGCAGAGAGACCTTTACTCAAGTCTTGGGAAATCGCGGACCCCAGACACAGAGAGACCATTTTGGATGTAATAAGCAAAGGCGAGGTTTATTACGGAGACCTATTATAGAGATCTCCGGGCCGACACGTATCCCGCGCAGGAGACAGAGGTGTCGGCCCCGAAACTCAAAAGTCAGAGGGTTATATAGAGAAGGCTAGGGGGTTTTGGCGTGGTTACATACAATTGGCTCATTTAAACATAGCAGTGAGAACAAAGCAGAAAGAGTACGTGTTAGAAGTCAGGGGCTTATCAGGGTCTGGAGGATGGCCCTGAGTGAGCTGGGGGGAGATGTCTTCCTGTCAGACGTCCCATGAATCAGTCCCATTAACTCAGGCTGGTTCCTGCATTCCTTTTCTTTATGGCTTGTCAGTCCTGCCTGAACAGTGTTTCCTGTGTTCCTTTATCTTTATGGCCTGCTAGTCTTGGCTGCAGGGCTTAGCCCTGGGTCTGTGGCCTTTTGGGGTTTATTCTTTTAATTTTTATATTTCTAATCCTGGAATTCGTATAATTTTCTTTTCACTTAACTCATACATTGTCTTCTCATGGGCTGCCATTTTAACTCTTCAAGCTTTTGTAGATGTTTCTCATGTGGAACTGGCTCTCTTGATGTTATTTCAATTTCTTCATTGGATTTCTCTGAACGTTCCCTATTTAGATTCAAAGAATCTTCCAATCTCTGTTCTGTGATCTCTAACATAGCATCTAATTTTTCAGTCTCTTCTTTCTTGAAGTCTGCCTTAATTTTTTTATCATTTCTTTTAGTCTAATTTATTCAATTTTCAAAATTTTTGTCTAAAGGCTTTATATCTCTGAGAAGTCAATAATAATATTAAGGTGAAAATGAGACTATTCATATGATAATAGTCATAATCAGCATTGTGCCAGTTCGAGTTTAGATGCATCCGTTTCTCTTTTATTTGTGTCTTTGAACCATTTAAAAGCGATCAGATGATAAACTAGACAGCCTCTGAAATTGTTCCTTCCATCTTTATAGGTATCGGTTTTGAATTATTTATATGTATATGTGAAGTTTAAATCCAGTTTCCTTTTCTTTTCAGCCTTAAAACTATTTTTTCCTTTCTCTGTCTGCAGTTTTGGTTTGTTTGGGTTCTTTTTGTGTGTTCTTTGTCACCCTTCATTGTTTAGCTCGGGACACTGCAGTGGTCCTTGGCCCTCTGGTTAATAGGGTGGGTGAATCCCAGAAAAGGCCGCAGTTTTGTCTTTATGCCGCTGTAGTCCTGGGCTCTCACATGTGCAGCATATACTCACGGATACCCCCTGTGACTTTCCCCGACTCTGGGAAGGTGGCGCTAGTCCAGCCCCATGCCCTCGGGTTAACTGAGAGCTGTGTTTTGAACTTCCGTGTTTCCGCTCTGTGTTCAGCTCAGTGAGCCCTCAGGCTCTGTCTCCCTGCTCTCCAGGTCTTCTAGCTACACTGAATTGGGTTCTTGGACCCACAGAAGCTCTCCTGCTCGCATTCTAATCTTAGAGGCGCCCGCCTTTGTCTCTTGCTGTAGCAGCAAGGGTGCAATTCCTGTCGGGGCTATTCCAGTCTGCTTTTACCCGCGGGTGGTCTGATAACTGAATATGAATGAAAAGGTTTGGATTGCATGCCCTCCGTCTTGAGCACCATCTGTAAAAAGAGTTTTTCTTACTGGCACCAACCTCTCCTCCCCCTCAAATAACAGCTCTGAGAGTCAAAATACATTTATAAACATCTTGGCCTTATGCTTTGTTGGTTCCCTGATTAGATCATGACTTAATATCCCGTTCATTCTGATCTAAATTCTGCCACCATGGTTGGTTATCTCCACCTAGCCCACAGGCTTCTGTCTGCCATGTTCCTGAGTGAATTTCCAACACGTCTCTCCCCCAGAATCCTTTTTGCCTACCAGATGCCCCACCTTCTATTCTAGTCCTTCCCACAGGCCGTAGGTATTTTTTTGACAGGCGATGTGTCCACACAGTACATAAGCGATTCTCTACATTACTTTGCATATTTTGGTATGGTAATGGCAAGTCACCTGAGACCAGTGCTTGTAAACGAGCTACTCTTTGTAGAGGCAACAATAGCTTTAGGGGCTATCAATCTGCATAAGAGTCCAAGTACTGGCCCACAAACTTATTAACAAGGCTTGAAGTCAGCTGTAAATCTGAAGAGCTGTTTCCCTTTCAGTCTGCTTTGGGTGCCTCCTTTCCTTTTTCCTAAGCCTTGGCATCTTACTTGGATTTTTATTCACAAAACAAAATAGGATTGGTGGAATGGTTTAATGGGCAAGAGCACTTGCTGTGAAAGTAAGAGGAGCTGATTTCAAATTCCCAGTACCCACAGAAAAGCCACACGTGCCAAATGTGTTTGTGACCTAGCAGAGGGTGGAGAGAATCAGGTCCTGAGAGCTCTCTGGTTGGCCAGCCTCACCAAAACAGCAAGTTTTATGGTTACTGAGAGACTGTCAGTGAGTGGAGGTAGGTGGAGAGGGGAGGAGGGAGACAATTGGTATCCTTTAGCCACTGTATGCACAGGCATGGGCCCACATGCCTGCATGTATGTATACACACGTATACCCACATACATATGCATGCACATGTGCACTCACATAAGCACAAAATAGCTAACTAGTAGGAAATGCCAAGTTCTCAAAAACTGTCTTAGTAAAATACTTAGCTAGGAAAACACTTAAAATTTGCAAAGTTACTAAACTGTTACTGATTTGCAACAAGATTTACAAACCACTCAGTATGGGACTGGAACGATGGCTCAGCCAAGGACCCAGGTTCAATTCCCATCACCCACATGGCATTTTAAAACCATCCCAATCCCTGAGGATTGACATCCTCATCTGACCCCCTCAGGTGTCATGTGGTACACAGCATACTTAAATCAAAACACCCAAACACATAAAGTTTAAAACTGTAAAAAAAAAAAAAAAGAATGACAGAATATGTTAACTAGCAGTGGTTAGAATACTGGTTGCAAATGGTAAGCACCAAATTTTCAGTGAGCTCTATAAATAACATCTTCAGCTTCATTGTGACTATATGTTTTGATGTGCCCCCAAAGACATTTCTTTTTCTTTAAGTCATCTGTAAGGTGTTAATCCTGATATATTTCCTTTCCTTCTTCCTTTTGAAGTTTAAGTTATTGCATATGTACCTTCTTCCTGCACCTAGAGTGTCACTGCTGTTGTCTTGGTTAGAAATTCGTTTAGAAATGGCTGCTATCCAGCTTCTATCAGAAGGGCATTTGTGAGGCAAGTTATTTAAGGAAAGATTACTGAAGAGTCAGGTAGTTCATTTACTCTGTGTGTTCTGAATCCTTTCTGGTTCCCATTATGTCTATGACAGCCGTGTTTTTGGGTAATGTGCCATGTACCCTGGATTTTACCAAGCATTGATAAGTTAGAAAAATCAAGTATAGATTGACTGCAATGTTTGAAAAATTATAATTTGCATATGCTATTATATCATGTAATTGTTCCCTCCCTGCTGAAAGCTAATGATAAAGGCCTTAGAATTTATGTGTTTTTAATACACTAACTCATGTTTCTTCTGACTGTTGGGAAGTATAGTGCCAAATTTGGATACTATGTAACACTCACTCTCTAAGTCTTTGACAAATGCATTCTAAAGTGTGTCGAAAGAGTATAAGTAGAAAATATATGCAGGCATTACAGCATTTCATAGGTTCCTGCTTTGTTCTTAATATTGCTGAGCTGCAACTGTTAGCATTCTATCTAAGCTCCACCCCCACAGTTACCTGGCAACAGCCAGGTATGCTCCGCCCCACAGTTATCTGGCAACAGCCAGGTATGCCTGACACTATAAAGGAGCTGCTTGCCCCCTCTCACTCTCTTGTTCTCTCTTGCTCTTAACCTCTTCCCCTTTTGTCTCTTCTTTCCCTATTCCCCTCCCCCTTCCCCCTTCTCTCCACATGCTCATGGCTGGCCTCTACTCTTCTACTCCTCTACTCCATTTCTCTACTCCCCCCACCCCTGTCCCTACTACCCTCTCAGCTCCCTCCCCATTCCCAGAATAAACTCTACTCTATACTTTACTGTGGCTGGTCCCTCAGGGAGAAGGGATGTCTCAGCATGGGTCTGCCAAGGCATCCCTTTCCTCACACCTCATCACACCTCCATAGAACATGTCCCCACTCTCTTGTTATAAACACAGCCTTGGTGCCAAAACCCAGGACGCATCCCCTCTTTATCTTTATATGAACCCAGCAGCCACCGGCGAGCTCGTTCTTATATTCTCCTTTTCTTCTCTACTAGAGAACATTATGTGATGTGATCCTCATGGTCCAGGAAAGAAAGATACCTGCTCACCGTGTTGTCCTGGCTGCAGCCAGTCACTTCTTTAACTTAATGTTCACAAGTGAGTATTTCCAGATAAAAACTATTGTTTTTCTATGAGAATTGTGTAGAGTCTAAATAAACATTTTTTCTTAGTTTTTAAAGCTCTTTAGAACTTAAGGCTACAAGACAGTAAAGAGAATGAAGTGGTCAGTCGCATTGCCAGGCACACAGTAAGTGCTCCTTCATTAGCCCCAGTTGGAGGACGGAGGACACTGTGGTGAAGAGAGCTCTCTTTTAGCTGACACCTAGACCCTGATTGCACGATTCAGTCTTATCTTAGGTTTGTTTGGTGATTTGAGACAGGAGCTTGGTGTGGAGCCAAGGCGGGTTTGAAACTGTCAGTGGTCCGTCCTCTTCCCTCTGCCTCCCCAGTGCTGAGACTGCAGGTGTGCATCGGGGCGCCTGTCTCTGTCTTTGATCTTCCGCAAGTTAAATAGTGAGAATTGGGAGGGACATTGGGGAAGAATGAGGCTGAATTATTTTAGGAAAAAAATCTAATTTTATGTCTTTCTCATTTACACTTGAGGACGCTCTTAGATTAATTCAACGGGTGCCGCTAACATGAAGAGGTTTTGCATTTCTTTCCCTTTAGAGACAACTGTCCTAGTGTACACTGTATTTCCTGTAAGCTGGAGCTGCTGGATCCTCAGTTAAACCTGTGGTGGTGCAGTGCCATTGATGCTTCTTCTCCTCTTTCAGCTAACATGCTTGAGTCTAAGTCCTTCGAAGTAGAACTCAAAGATGCCGAGCCTGATATTATTGAACAGCTGGTGGAATTCGCCTACACTGCGAGGTGAGTGGAAAAGGGTCATTCTTTTGGGGGGAATAAGTTGGGGTCTGACACAGAAAAACATCATTGTAACAAATTAGTTTGCTCCTGATTTCTTAGAACAAAAAACTGTAGTGGAAGAGTTAGAGGACTGTGATGTCATAGGACAGTACACTTCACAGTGCTGTTATTTAATGGACGAGTTAGAGGACTGTGATGTCATAGGACAGTACACTTCACAGTGCTGTTATTTAATGGAAGAGTAAGAGGACTGTGATGTCATAGGACAGTACACTTCACAGTGCTGTTATTTAATGGACGAGTTAGAGGACTGTGATGTCATAGGACAGTACACTTCACAGTGCTGTTATTTAATGGGAGGGTTAGAGGACTGTGATGTCATAGGACAGTACACTTCACAGTGCTGTTATTTAATGGAAGAGTTAGAGGACTGTGATGTCATAGGACAGTACACTTCACAGTGCTGTTATTTAATGGACGAGTTAGAGGACTGTGATGTCATAGGACAGTACACTTCACAGTGCTGTTATTTAATGGGAGGGTTAGAGGACTGTGATGTCATAGGACAGTGTACTTCACAGTACTGTTATTAAAGCAATTAAAACTTGTATGAAATTAATATTCCCTTTAACTTACAGAATTTCTGTGAATAGCAACAATGTTCAGTCTTTGTTAGATGCAGCAAATCAGTACCAGATTGAGCCTGTGAAGAAAATGTGTGTTGATTTTTTGAAAGAACAAGTTGATGCTTCAAATTGTCTTGGTAAGAAATACTAGATTCCTGGCTTTTTTTTTTAAATCCTCATTGTGTATTTAAATAAAGAAAAAACACATTAGTAAGCTTCTTCATTTAACCTTAAAGATACTATCCAATCAAACATTTTTAAATTTTAAACATAAAATACAAAAGGAACTTATAAAGAGGCAGCAATAAGTATCACTATTTTCTAAAATTAATATGGCTTTTACAATGAGTTTTCATTTATCAAAGACAAGGAACAAGAATGCCATCTATTTGTGGCAGTGTAATATGAGAAGCAAGAACATTTCTCACGGAGTGCTGAGAAGATTGTTGATAACTTCCCTGATCTAAGTCCTGTAGTCATCTGTTGCTTGCTTGGAACATCATGCTGCCTATGTCGCCTCCATTGTTAATGTTTTACTCTAGGAAACCGAGATGTCATAAACTAAGGTGCTAATCGAAGAACTACTTTATTTCTTCCCTTGAAGCCATTGCTGCCAGTAAATAAGTTGTCCTTGAAAGAAGCGGAGAAAGTAATTTAGAGTTTTCCTGTGCATTTCCCTGTGGGATGACCCTTTGTGCCTGCAAACACTCATTCTCTGTAACTGCATTTTCCTACCCTACTGTCACTCACAGGCTTCAGGGAAAGAGCTGGCTAGAGATGCAGGACAGAGCACAGTACAATGGAGGGAATAGAGGCGCCTGGGACTGAGTCAGCGCTGAGATCTCTGACTTAAGGGGAAGATGGGGATTTTACTGAGAGAGGAGAGAGCCAATAAAGGAAGAAGCAGTGCAGTGGTGTACGACAGGAGCCCCAGGGTAGGTAGGAGTAGCAGGACAGCCCACAGGAAAAGTGCTCGGACCTTCACATCCACAGTCTGCCTCATGAGCACGACCTCTAAAGATCGAGAGCTGGACTGGAGTGATGAGAATGGTTCGGAGCTAGATAAAGACTGCGCTGGATGGCAGGAGTGGTGCTAAATGTGATTTGGTAGATTTGTCATATGTATTTGCCACCAAAATTTGTTTGTAGAGAAAAGTGATACATTAGATTACAAAAACCAAACTATTTCTGTCCTAGCATGCTTGCGTATGAAGTGTCCCACCTAATTAACTTCTATGTTTGTAAGTTTGGTTTCCAACTATGTCATGAGAGTACCAGCTTCATCAGTTAGAATGTTATAGCTGATGCTCTGGTTTTTGAGTCAGGGTCTGTATCCTTGGCTGGCTTGGGAACTCGGTGTGTACACCAGTGCTAGCCTCAAACTTAGAGAAATTCACCTGCCTCTGCCCCTGCCCACAACCACTGAGGGCTGGGATTAAAGGCATAGGCTACTGTGCCCAGTAAAATAAGATGACTTTTGTTGTTTTAAGCAGAAAGCGAATTTGAGAGGCTGTGAGGGGCTGATAGATAACTCATAATTGCCCAGATCCCTCAAAAAAAAAAAATCAGGCTTAGAAGAATTGAGTAAAAAACTTGAGCTAGTTATCACAGGATGTTTATACTGGAATCAGAAGAGTGAGTGCAGCCCAAGTGTTCATATCCGCTGATCAGGAGCAGCAGAGAACACCAAGCTCCTAAAACAAAAAGTGCCCAGGGCCTGACCCCAGCAGCAGCACAGCAAGGCAGGAAAGGGCTTCAGAGGGGCGTCTACTCTGTCAGCACCATTTTCAGGCACTTGGAAAGCTAACTGAATAAAAGAAAATTAAAGAAATATTTAAAATTAACTTATAGGCTTATTGAAAAGCATAATAACAGTAAATCAGACACTTTCGAATGTAATCAAAGGATTTTTTTTTTAGAAAGAAATTCACTTTTAGTCTTTCTTGACTTAAGCATCCTATGCAAAGAGATCAGAAAAGTTCTTAATATTTAGGAAAAGTACTAAGAAAAGTTCTCAATATTTAGTAAAAGTACTAGTATTCCTTTTTAAAGCTATTTATGTGTGTGCATAAATACACATGCATGTGTGTCAGGTTTGTGCCTGGGGCCCTCAGAACACAGGAGAGAGTCGGGTCCTCTGAAACAGGTGGTTGTGAGCCTCCGTGCGGGTGCATGGACCCAGATCTGCTTCAAGAGCAGCGAGTTCCTTTAACCGCTGCATAATCTCTCCAGACCCAGTATTCCTTTTCTAAAACTTTCCTTTGGAAGTTAAGGGGTGGGGGGCAGACTCTATGTGTGGTCAGAAAGACAGTAGCTAATTATTTCAAAGAAAACTGTGGAAGTCTGCTTAGGAAGGAAAGCTCAGAGTACTACCAGTGTCAGCTCTGTAGCTGAGAAAACAAGAGGCAAGACCAAGCTGCCCTTGGGAGCGGAAGCCGGGAACTGGAGCTGTAAGCTCAGACAGCCGGGAAGGCTCGGGGGCGTGTCTGCAGCAGCAATGCTAGTGAGCACCAAAAGTGCAGATTATATTTAAATTTGACATCAGTAAATAAGGTTCCCAGAAATAGGACTGGCATAATGCCCACTTTGAACAAAGAATGTGTGTATATAAATGTGCATAAAACCCGTTTCTCGGGGTTGGGGATTTAGCTCACTGGTAGAGCACTTGCCTAGAAAGCGCAAGGCCCTGGGTTCGGTCCCCAGCTCCGAAAAAAAGAAAAAAGAAAAAGAAAAAAAAAACTGTTTCCCTTAGAGCCTTATTGTTTTTAGTGTAAAACAATTTCCGATCCAGCAATGAATGTCTTTTTAAAAAGAATTCTTGCCCTCTCCAGACCAAGTTGATGATAATGGGGGACAGAAAGATGGCTCAGTGGTTAAGGGCACTTGTTGCTTTTGCAAAAGACTTGTGTTCAGTTTCCCAACACCCATGTGGTGGCTCACAACTGTAACTCCAATTCCAGAGGCCTGACACTCTCTTTTGGCCTTCATAGGCACTACTTGCACATGGTACACAGACATGTACAGGTCACACACACACACACAGTAAAATCTTTTTTAAAATGATGATACTAATAGAGAGGAAGATTAATTAATGTGTGTGATGATAGAAAATTTAGAATAAACCTAAAACTATCCTCTAAGTTTATTAGTAATAGATTTACTCAGAAACTCTATCCTTGGATCATTTCACTGTCAGAGATTACTAACAAACAAGCTAAAATGAACTTGACATCATAGAGGAGACAAGCACTCCCCGCAGTGTCGGTACCTATGATGTTTAGGCAAATGAGAACGTTTAGCTTATTATGGTGGCACGTGTCTGTACTCCTAGCACCCAAGAGGCAGAAGAAAGATTGTGAGTTTACGGTAAATCCAGACTACATATGTAATTAAACCAGTTAATAATTAAACCAGTTAATAATTAAACCATAGACCACAGGCCAAATCTAGTCATCTGACTGGTGTGAGCAAATATGTATAGAATTCATATGCTTTTTACCATGAGTGTTCAGAATGCCATGGGAAGGAGTCAGTTCATTTATACAAAGGAGATGAAATATAGCACCTACCTTAGCAAACTGGCTGGTAGTGATGAGCATAAATATGAAACCATCAAAACTCTGTATAGTCCAGACATGGTGCCTTTTTAATCCTAGGCACCCAGGGCTACAAAGACAAAATAACAACAACCCGGCCCATAACATTTTAATAAACACTAATTAACCTTGGTAAGGTGCTGCTACACTGTCAGATCGAGGACTGACTAAATTTGACTTGCGGACAATTCTTTACATCCTTATATAGAGTATAAACTCCTTCTAAAACAAAGTAGAAAAGTTGGGAAAATGCTGAATAAAAAAATGTACAAAGCTCATAAGGAAGAAAAGGTATATTTATATTGGAGAGTGTAATAAAAGCTGAATATCATAAATAACTTACAGTGTGGTAAAACTGAACTGTTCAGCTCCTTCGTTAGTGATGTGTTGTGGACTGGTGCACGGTGTTGGGAGACAGCATGTAGGAGGCAAGCACTGTCTCACCCCATGCGCATCTCCCGCCCAGTGCCAAGGTCTCCCCTGGAGCTCCTCGTCAGTGTCGCAGAAGTCAGCTGTCCCCAAAACAACCCAAAGGCCTAGTGCAATCCTCATAAACACATCTCACTCTTAAGTAAAATATATACTTGAGTTTTAAATTTGTCAAAGAAGATGTTTAACATGACCTGAGAAGAGTTTGGAAAAAACTGATACTCTTATTATTGTCAAACGTAAGACAGCCTCAAGTTCAAATTATTGAAACAAAAAGGATCTAGCTTTGAGATCCATTTAAGTTTTCCCTAAGCCTTGCTTTCTCTCCTCCCCTGCACCCCCTGAAACACATAGTACTGTTTTGTTTCTTAAAATTTGGGGTCTTACTCTATAGTCCAGACTGGCCTTAAGTTTGAGACTTTTTTCCCTCATTATCTTCTCAAGTTCTGGGACTATGTTCTGTCTGGAAGCAGTGTCGTCTCTCCTCTCTGCCTATAGGTATAAGTGTGCTTGCGGAGTGTCTGGACTGTCCCGAGCTGAAGTCTACAGCCGACGACTTCATCCATCAGCACTTCACTGAAGTTTACAAAACTGACGAATTTCTACAGCTTGACGTCAAGCGAGTGACACATCTTCTCAGCCAGGACACCCTGACTGTGAGAGCAGAGGATCAGGTAACTGAATTGTCTTCTTAGATATTTCTTAGTAAATTTCTTATCAGTTCCTTATGCCTGATGTTTTATATATGACAACAAAAAGTCTTGAAATCGGAGAGAATGTGTTCCTTATAATAAATATATCATCACAAAGCCTTCTCATTGGAGGAGTCAAAACTATTTGAAAGATAGATTGCACAGTAGACATAAAACTTACCGAATGCCACGTTAGCTTCCCCCAAAAGATTTCTTGAACTTATGTTAGCTTACATGTTAATAGGAACTTAGACGATGTGACCAAGATGAGGATGGGAGGGTGGGTAGGTGTAGCTAGGTCATAAGAGACTTGAAATGTAAACAATCTGTTCTGTGTAGCCTCCAGGTAGCCCTCCTTACACCTTGATTTTAATTTTAGCCCAGCGATCTCTTGGTTTACATTCTCTTCTCTAGGACCATCAGTTTAAGTGTTAGCTGTGTAAATTGGTTTAATATGTAGACTCACTCAATCCTTATATTTTAGCCCCACATCCTTGTCTATTTTAGGTCACTAAGTCTTTGCTGATTGTTACAGCTGCAATAGGAAATGAGTATACTGAGATAAGATCACAGGTTTTGAGTTCCTGTTTTCCTTTAACCCGTGCTGTTCATAGCATAGATTTTTCCAGTTGGAAAACTTGATCAGATAATAAGAAAAAGCAGCTGAGTTCTGTACGTCTGGTACAGCAAGTGTGCCTAAAGTTCAGTTACGTAGGAGGCTGCTGAAAAAGAGTTACTTGAGCCCAAGATGTTGAGACCAGTTTCAATGCATTGTGACTCCGTCAAAAGAAACAAAACAAAGATAGAAACTTAAGTTCTCTCTTCAATTAACTATCTGGCTTGTATGCAGGTGAAGCAAAAGTGCCTTTATACTGGAAGACCTAACTGACATGGTCTGCCGGTGATCAGTGAGGGCATAGTGAGCGCATGCTCCCTTGATGGAACGTCAGTGAGGTCATAGCGCATGCTCCCTTGATGGAACGTCAGTGAGGTCATAGCGCATGCTCCCTTGACGGAACGTCAGTGAGGTCATAGCGCATGCTCCCTTGATGGAACGTCAGTGAGGTCATAGCGCATACTTCCTTGATGGAACGTCAGTGAGGTCATAGCGCATGCTCCCTTGATGGAACGTCAGTGAGGTCATAGCGCATGCTTCCTTGACAGAACGTCAGTGAGGTCATAGCGCATACTTCCTTGACGGAACGTCAGTGAGGTCATAGCGCATGCTTCCTTGACGGAACGTCAGTGAGGTCATAGCGCATGCTCCCTTGATGGAACGTCAGTGAGGTCATAGTGAGTACCTGTTCACTATTGTGGTTGAGGTTTGTCAACTTGACACAAACCTAGACATATTTGGAAAGAGGGAATCTTATTTGAGAAAATGTCTCTATAGGTCGGGCCAGTAGGCAGTTTTCTTGTTTAATGATTGATATGGGATTGTCCATCCCATTGTGAGCAGTGCAACTTCTAGGCAGGTGGTCCTGGTATGTATGAGAAAACAAACTAAGCAAGCCAGCAAGCAGAGTACTTCATGGTCTCTGCTTCAGTTCCTGCTTCCTGGTTCCTGCCATGAATTCCTACCCCGACTTCCCTCGTTGATAGAGTGTGACCTGAGAGAACGAGTTAAAATAAATCCTTTTCTCAAGTTACTTTTTGTCTTGTGTTTTATCACAGCACAAGAAACCCTAAGCCGATCACTGTGGTCACCCTCTCCAGAAATGTACTAGGTTAATGCACAAGACATCAAGCAAACTGAAACTGGACAGTTTACCTGACCAGAATTCAGAACTGTTAAGGTTGTCAGAAAGAAGGAAAGTCTGAGAAGATGCCACATTTTAAAATTCTGTAGATTACTTCTTAACTGAATATAATGTCTGCTTATGGGATAACAGGAAGGAAAATAATGCTAGGTAAACACTAAAGAAATATAAAAATACTATGGTATTCATGTAGGAGTATTAACTTATTGGTTAGGACAGATGCTTCACACCACAGTGACTGAGTACAGAGAATACTACATTTAAATCTGTTCTGCACTTGATCTTAGCCAAAAGACTGAAAACAATCTAAACCTGTTATAAAAAGCCTTTCTTTAAAATTCCATTTCCCATAATTGATTGACAAGCTCGAACATGTTGAGTGAGTAGTCTGAGTACGTGTGTATGAGTATAGTAGACATGTGTGTATGAAGTAAGTTGTCTGAGTACCTGTGTTTGAGTATAGTAGACATGTGTGTATGAAGTAAATTGTCTGAGTACTTGTGTATGAGTATAGTAGACATGTGTGTATGAAGTAAGTTGTTGACGCTGTTTTATGATTACTAAATTAATAAGCTCGAACATGTTTGGTACAGTTAAATGAATGCTGTAGCAGTTCTTATAAATAGCCTATATTTTATTAACTATAGAATTGTATATCTTACATTTTCTAAAGCAGGTAAGTTTGTTGGTTTAAGTGTAAGTGTAGAGGTACAAGGTAAAGATATATAACCTTCATGTCTGCTGAAATGGAAGCCATCATGGGAAGTCTGTGGTCCTGGTGCTGAGCTGAGGGTGTGTTGGGACCGTCCATAGTCAGTAAACTTCTCTGAGGGTCATGTGTCTGCTTCTGAAGAGGAAGCCATGGCTTGTTGTTTTAAAACCACCCCCACACACATTCAGGACTGGAGTGATGGCTGGCTCAGTGGTCAAAGCTCTTGCTGCTCTGCCAGGTACCTGAGTTCAGTTCCTGGCAGCCATAACAGATGGGCCACAACTGCCTGTAATCCCAGCTACAAGAAATATGATAACCTCTTCTGCCTCCGTAGGTACCCACCAACAAATACATGGAGATGCATACATACAGAGACATAAGTAAAAATAAGCCTTTTCTAAGAATTTAATTATTATTTTAATTACATGTATATGTGTGCAGATATGTGCTCTTGTGTACAAGTGCCCTTAGAAGTCAGACACGTTGGACCCTCTCGAGCATTGTGACTTGCCTGACATGGGCACGAGGAACCAGACTCAAGCCCTCTGGAAGAGCAATACCTGCTCTTAACAGCTGAAGCCTCTCTCCAACCCATAAGCCTTTTTAAATCACAATTTAAGACTCTTCCCATCCCTGTAGTTAGTAGTAAGTTCTAGCAAACTCAAACCCGTGTATGGAGTGTGTAGGCTGTACTAGGGCATGGAGGGTGTGGATCTGTGGACAAGATGCTGAGAATAAGGAACTGCCGCTTTCCAGTGTGAACAATGAAAGTAGATGTTTGGAGTGGTGCCCCCTCAGACCTTTGCTGTTTTCTTTGTCCCCTTTAGGTCTACGACGCTGCAGTGAGGTGGTTGAAATATGACGAGCCCAATCGTCAGCCGTTTATGGTTGATATCCTTGCTAAAGTCAGGTTTCCTCTTATATCGAAGAATTTCCTAAGTAAAACAGTACAAGCTGAACCTCTTATTCAAGATAATCCTGAATGCCTTAAAATGGTGATCAGTAAGTTCCCATCGTACCCAGTTCCACATGGGTCTCAGGGCCATTTTCCGACAGACAGAAGAGTGTGGAGGGGAGGGTCAGGCTCCTTAGTCTAGGGGTCCATAGCCCTATGTTCGGTTGTTTAATCTCAGCAAATCATGAATAAAAAGTGGTAAAGAATAGTCAGGCGGCTTTTATATGTTGAATTGTTTTGTTTTATGTTTCAGCAAACAACATCTAGGCACTTAGCCTACTTTTTTGTAAAGTTGCTGGACTTAATCTTATTAATAGGATAGCTTTGCAGTTTTGTTTATATGTTTTCATCACTTACCGCTTTTCCTCTGCTGCTTTTATGAGATTTTTTAAAAACTCATCTCAGGTTGTGTTGAGAAGAGTATATGAGGTAGAGAATAGAGTTTTCCCTGTGTTACCGAACACGGTAGGTAGTGCATTTTCCCCACACTGCAGTTCTTGAGTATGTGAGCCTTGGCCACAGTAAGGAAGATCCACAGTGTTGGGAATCCTTGTTATATTCCATCTAAGATTGTCCTTCTCCAAGTGTTACGCACATCAGGGTTAACTTAGGATGTCGTTATGTACATGCTAATTTGTTGTTTTAGGTTGTGGGAGACAGCATTTCTAACAAAGTTCCAGGTTCTGAAGATGCTCTTATTTGTACTGTATTCAAATGGGAAGATGGGTCCCTTTAACCCAGCAAATACCCAGTGCTTCCGCTAGACATTGCAATTGGTCTGCGATAGGAACCAGGTGTAAACAGAGATTTCTTGTGTGACTCTAACGTGTACCTAAAACAGAGAGCTGATGATAGTGGCATGCTTGTAATCTCAGTAGCAAGGAACTGAACGGAGAAGCTGCCTAGTTAAATGACAGCTTCCTCGGTTACATAGTGAATCTTATTTCATGAAAAAATGAAAATCACTGGGTTTAAGAGATCTAGATTTCAGTAATTATTATTTTGACAACTACTTTAAGGAACCAGAGAATTCACTGGTGTGTAGTAGGTGGTGGCACAGTAATTTTGATTGCTGAGGATCATAAGTTTATTAAGATCCTTAGACATTTATCCTGCCCCTTTCCCCTTTCTTCCTAAAACACTAAAGAGATAAAAAGAAAATGATTTTTAAGTTACAGGGCAGGGGGAAAGGAGGGAACTGCATTCCTGTTCTCGAAGAGTTACTATGTATTTCTGTACAGGTGGAATGAGGTACCATCTGCTGTCTCCTGAGGATCGGGAAGAACTTGCAGGGGGCACAAGGCCTAGAAGAAAGAAACATGATTACCGCATAGCTCTGTTCGGAGGCTCCCAGCCACAATCCTGTAGATATTTTAACCCAAAGGTAACTAAGTTGACACCAGTTTTTATTCTGAAGGAACTAAGTACATGTAGACACTAACATCTCCCACCTAGTAAGTAGTAATTGCTTGCCTAGGTCTCGTTGTTTTATAGATTTCAAATGTCCCTAGAACTGCTCTGGAGTGCTTTAAAAGGAACCACTGCAGAAAGAAACAAAGCTCAATCTTTATTGGCAAGTTCGCACACTCATACAGATGTCCTCGCTTTCATGAGATGATTGTCTTGAGGGAAAATCCACTTCTTAGGCTAGATATGTTTTCTTTCCTGAATAATTATAATACATGTCATTCTAGAACATTTAAAAAAATGTAGTTACAAAGAAACAAAGAGACCTTTACCCAACAATCTAGAAACAAGGAACTCTTTTAGTCTGCTCTCCAGTACATTGATGGCATTTGGAGGAGCACAGTGTAAGTTACAGGTCTAGGGACACAATTTTTAAACTATGTAGATGTTTAGTTACAGCTTTGAGAGGACCCACTAGTGTCTTAGTCCTGTTTAGGGGTATGATGTGGGGAAATGTCATATTTTTCCGACATTACATACGTTGCTGGGGCAGAGAATATACCAAAGTCTTAAAAGATAACACCCAGACCTTGAAAGATGATAGCCATAACTTGGGCTGAGTCCATGCATGACATAATATCTTTACTAAGCCCTTTTTCATTGATTAAATTTTATCAATTTAAGCTTTTAAATTGATGATTAGTACTATTGAAACTAGGATACTTGTCAGATTTTTTTTTCTATGTGAAATACATTCTTTAAGATACCCATCAAATAATTTCATGTTCATATACAGGATATTTATAAATATGTTCTTTGAGACACCCATGGAATAAGGTCGTGTTGATATACAGGGTACTTATACAAGTATGGAGATGTCAAGACTGACACAGACAGTTCATATCTGTACTAAGCACCAATGTGAGAGCCAAGCATTGTCTCTTTGTGAGTGGATGTGTCCCAATATTATTGGGTGTCCAAGTGGTTCTCTCAAATTATGGTAACAAATCAGGATTTAGAATTGGTCAGTGCTGCTGATAGGTCAGCACCATTCAGCCACAGTGGCCCTAGGGACTATCGTATGCCTACTGGCTTAGGCAGCCTCTCAGTAGTACTCATACTCATTGGGCATGCATCAGGTTGACTGAGTGGGAAGACATAGATGCTGTTTTGTACACAAGAGATATTTGTAGTGAATATTCTGATATTTAATGTGGTGCACACATTTGCATGTCTTTTGAGCACTACCTGTCTGTCACCAGTTTTGCATTCTTTGTTGTTTTTTTTTGGGGGGGGGGTCCGTCCATCATAGTAAACCATTAACTGCCCCAAAATTGATTTAAAACAAACAAAAAGCAAAAATGAAAAAGACAGAAAACAAAACAAAGAAACAAAAACCCCTTGATTTTTGACACACACCCCCAGTACAAATAGTCAAAATCACTAAAGTTTTGTTGTGAACACTTAACACCCCAGGCCTCCATAAAAATGCTGGCCATGATAGTACACGTCTATAATCCTGCTCTTGTGGAGGCTGAGGCAGGAGGATGGCCAGTCTAAGTGATGTTCTTCAGACTGTGAGTAACCCTGTCTCAAAGCAGGTGGATGGTGTTCTTAAAAATGACACCCAAGGTTGTCCACCGCCCTCCACAGTCATAACACACTGATAGCACATGAACTCACCTACACAAGTGTATCGTAATACACACATGTGTACACACACATACACACTCAGTTTTGGTTTTGGTTTTGGCGTCAGGGTTTCTGCGTGTAGTGTTGGCTCTCCTGGAACTCACTGTCTAGACTACGCTGGCTGCGAACTCACAGAGATCCTTCTGCCTCGGCCTCCAGTGGATTGGAATCAAAGGTGTGAGTCACTACCACCCAGTCCCATTCTTTTTAAAAGACAATGAACACTAAAACTATTTACAATTCTGCCAAGTAAGAATACTTGGACAATTTCTAGAAGGGCTGTCTATATACTGCCTTATCTGTTCACTATTGGCAAAGTCTCTCAAGTCTGTTAGCTGATAGGGAACCCCTCCATGTTTGGTCCTAGTTGATGGGAAGAGCATTCCATCAAAGGGCTGCTGAGTAAGGTTTGGGTTTAGCCCGTTTGGATAGCTTGTGTGTTTGAAACCCCCATAAGCACAGTCTGGTGTTTATATACAACAGAGTCGTTTGGTGCCACCTTAGTTCTGTGGTTAGATCAGGCAGCTATTGGGTATGGGTTAATGATAAGGTTAGTAACCTGGTGTCAAACAAACGGTAGAACGAGAAGATTCATACCTGCTTAAAGATGAATCTAGCTGTGCACTGTGGTCGTATTTGGGTGTCCTGAAGCCATTTGAAGGAAACATCTGCTGGGCCATACTACCATAACTTGTCCCAGTTATTGGAGGGGTGTCGTGTTCTGGAGTTTAAAAGAAACATCTAGACCTATCCTGTCTCTAATATATAGGAGGAGCTGGGGCATCAATTTGTCCTGCATACACCAGCTAGACCAGGGGCTTAGCAGACTTCTATAAAGAGACCAGAGAGAATTAGTTTCATCCTTGTAGATTGCTGACTTTGTTGCCACAGCTCCTGAGCTGTGTTGCTATAGAAGGTAAACAGCCATAAACAGTGCATAAGCAAACGGGGGCAGCTCTGTTCCCTGCAGCTGGACAGTTACACAGGGTAGGGCAGAATGGCGAGCTCAGTTTCCCATCTGGACTTCTGCATGGTCATGATTCAGAAGAAGGGAATCAATAAAGCCTGCCAGAGGAAAGGAGCTTTGCTGTTAAAATTTTGTAGTCTGTGGCAAGAAAGGCTGACTAGGACCAAGGAAGACAGTATATCATGCTTATACATGCATGATGCTTCAGTGTGTACACATGTGTGGGTGGCATATGAAAATTTACACATGCTGTTCACATCCTTCTTAGTTTTCTCAGCACCTAAGCACATAACTTTGCAATGAAATACCCATTAAATACACTGAATCACTTTCCTGGGTCCATAGTCACCTCCCTACGTGTAACTTAGTGCCTTTGTCTGTTGTATTGACTACATGGAAGCTACATGTTCCTCCAACCTTCAGAGGATTGTAAATGACTCTCCTTCCCTGCATGGCCTAAGTCAGAATGGATTCCTTTGCTAAGGTAGGCCCAGCATTCATACTTATAAGCTAACAAGCCCAAAACACCTTTCTCCAACTGTATTATCTCCATTCATCAAGAGTGAACATCAGAGCACTTTCTCAGTATAGTACTTGGGGTGGCACAAGTAGGGATGAGATCAACTTTCCAGAGATGCTGAACCACATGCATATTTAAAAAAGACAAAGATCATCTCTCCCTCTTTTTCATTTATATACACAAGCATAGCCAAGGACACTGAAATGAGCCTTTTTAAATTTAGGCTGAATTGTAAGACACAAAATGGTAGCTGAGATGAGTATTTTTGTGCTCGTAGAAATGCTTACAAAAGACACATAAATTACCTTCTGAAAAATGGAAACCATTACAGGAGTACATGTAGCTAATAGTTATTAAACATAGTGTCTGACATGTACAGTAACAATTGAGTTTAAAATGAACTCTCCTGGAATATGTTAAGGAGGAGGAGCTGGGTGTGGTGTGTGCCTGCAGATCCGTTGCTCAGGAGGTTGGGGCGGAGAATCACCTGAGAGTTGGAGTATGACTACAACACTGCAAGATCTTGATTCAAAACAACAACAAAAAAATCAGAACAAGGGGTTGGGGATTTAGCTCAGCGGTAGAGCGCTTGCCTAGCAAGCGCAAGGCCCTGGGTTCGGTCCCCAGCTCCGGAAAAAAAAAAAGGAAAAAAATCAGAACTTTCCTGAGAAACAGCATAAATTATAGGTCTGTGGGATTAAATTATAGGTCATCAACCTTGGCAGGCATCTTTATCTCTGAATTATCTTGCTACCTCTAAAGTTATTTTCATCCTTAAATTTGGAATGTAGGAAGACACCATAAAACATGTTAAGATTTATTTTTAATTAGGAGTATGAGCATTTGTCTGAGTGGGAGTAAGGGTTGATATGAGTCTAGTTGCCCTTGGTGGTCAAAAGAGGATATCAAACATCATGTTAGGGTTGCCCCACTCCTGGTACCAAATTATTTGTTCAGGGTTCTCTAAAGCAGTGGTCTCAACCTTCCTAAGGCTGCAACCCTTTATACACAGTTTCTCATGTGGTGACCCCCAACCATGAAAATATTTTCATTGCTACGTCATAACTCTAATTTGCTGTAATGAATTACAATGTAAATATCTGTGTTTTCTGATGGTCTTAGGGAATCCCTGTGAAAGGGCCATTTGACAGACATCCCTCAAAAGGGATATTGACCCACAGGTTGAGAACTACTGCTGTAGAGGCACAGACCTGATAGAATTTGCGAGAGAGTGGAGAAGTGTGGGGGGGAGAGGTGAGAAAGAACATGCGTGTCTGCGTACATGTGTTTGTGCGTGCATGTAAAGGGGATATATTAGAATGGCTTACAAGCTGCACTCCAGCTATCCCAACAGTGGCTGTTTAACAATGGAAGGTCCGAGAATCCAGGAGTTGTTCAGTCCATGAGGCTGGATGTCTCAGCTGGTCTTCAACTATGTAGCAGAATCCTGAAAAAGTGGGTTCTGCAGCCAGTGAAGGAATGGACCAGCTAGCAAGAGCAAGCAGGCAAGGAGACCGAGTGTCCTTTTTATAGGCCGCCACAGAAGATGTGACCAGATAGACCTTCTAACCTCATAAGATCTGGATTTACAGTGGCTTTTCCCACTTCAAATTGTTTAAGAAAAAATTGCTCACAGCTGTGTCCAGCCACTTGGGTTTATAATTCCAAATGGAGTCAGGTAGATAACTGAGAGTAGCCACCGCAGATACCCTAGAGCTGAGTTACAAGCAGCTGTGAGCCCCCAGCATTGTTGCTGCTGCCTTGAGAAGTATGTGCTCTAACCACTGAGTCAGTTCCCAGCCCTGAGTGGTTATTTTTAATTCGAAGAATAGCAGGTGTTGGAGGTCACTTAAAAGAACAAGTGACCAATCTTTCCAGCTTGAATTTAGTTGAAGCTCATAGGAGAGTTAGTGATACCTTAAAGTTACAGAGCGTTTCCCACATAGCTTTCAGCAAGTTATGTGAAGAGTGCTGAGGCCTATGGCTGAGTTAATGTCGTTTATTAAAGTTGTATTTCTCTGCTCTGTGGGGACTTGTACAATAGATGAGAATCGTGTAGATTACCTTTAAAGAATACTCCCCGTAGAAAATATGTTAATTACTCTTATTCTATAGTATGTAGTTTTTCTCAAATGAGTAAGTGGAAGTATTTATTCCTAAAGCTTCAAAATAAAGCTTGTAGCTGGTCTTGCGAACCAGTAGGTATGCCACCAAGTAATCCAAGGGGACCAAGATTTAAGGCTAAAGTCCTGAGTAATTAATGTTCTGTTCTTTTTTTTTTTTAATGTATCATTAAAGAGTTTAAAGTTCCTGCAAATGCTTTCCTAGGAGTTCAGAACAGAATAGAAATTCTTAGGCTATATTCTAATCTAATGAACATCTGGCACAACAGATGCTTACAAGATATAAATACCAATTTGATATTTTTATAGGACCTCAACAGTGGCATTCACAGAGTGCCTTACTCAGTGAGCCTGGGACTCACTGACCACTTCAGCGACTTTGGAAAGTAGTTGGACACAGTGTCAGTATGCTATACCTCAGGGATTTCCGTGCACATGCATGGTGGGCATTACATAGAAAATGATAAGCCAGACTTAGACAGTATCGTGTGTTTTCTCATATGTGGACTCTTCATTTTTTAATGACATGGAACTGGAAGAGAAAAGGAGGTGGGAAAAGAAAATAAGAGTAATGGGGACACAGATATAATGGAGAACCTTGTAGCCGAGTGAGAAATGGACACAGTGAAACCTATTGTTCCCAGCATGTGATATATGCTGAAAGGCAAAGCAAAGCGCCTGCAAAGCTCTCACCAGATAAGAAGCACTGATGTTGCCTAGAGACGGGTCAGTTACCTGGGCCAGGAACAGGGCTGGCAAAGGGACACATAGGCACATCAGGTGTTCAGGTCTGGTCTGGTCGGCAGTTCCCCGTTAAGTGAAAGCAGATATCACCAGTACACACTGGAACATGTCACCATCTTCAGTAAGACGTTACAATGAATTTTCATTACAATGAAATGCAGAATTCAGAGTCAAAATGATATAGAATTTTATCAGGATACAACCTTCAATCTCTTTTCACATAACATAACACTATGTAGTTTCGCTGTAAATAGAGACTTTTGGTGCACGCTTTCCTTCCCCTTGGTCTGCTGAAGTGGTGATGGTTATTCACCAACCTAAGTAACGTGTTAGCTCCTCTCATTCTTGTTCTTCCTGCTTCTTATTTGATATTGGTTCAGTCATTGTTTTGAAATCATGGAACTTTGAGTGTAAGTTAAATTTCCATTCAACAATTATTGTTCATGTCTTGTCTACTAATTTGTGGGTAAATTTGTTTTATACATGATTAAATGGTTTCGAGCTGATTGCTCTTGTTATAATTGAACTGGAAATACTAAGCTAAAAGGAAAAGCACATACAAAACAAGCAAAGGGATCCTTTGATGGGCAGTGGTGCGCATGCCTTTATCCCAGCACTCGGGAGGCGGAGGCAGGTGGGTCTCCCAAGTTCAAGGGCTGCCGGGTCTACCGAGCGAGTTCTAGGACAGTCAGGGCCACACAGAGAAACCCTGCTTGGAAAGAAAGAAAGAAAATGGATGGATGGACGGATGGACGGGAAAGGAAAGAAAAAGAATATGGGGGCAGACTTTAAGGACCTGGTTGGCACTGGTAATCATTGCAGAAAACAGCTCCTTAAAGCGGATAGTATTGATTAGAGTGCACTCACATGCACATAACCACACACAGATACAAACACATAATTAAAATAATAAAAATTAATACTTTTAAAATAGCAATGATTTTATTTATTTGAGTTATTACCTTTGAGCTTTAATGACAGAGAAGACAGGGTAGTAGTAATCTGTCCAGATATGTTCATTTCAAAGCCTTGGGACATGCAGTCATGTTATTTCATGTTAGCTAACCAACATTCTGAAGAAGTCACTCAGTCTACACTGGGTGACAGTCTTGAATTAAACATTCCATGTGTGCAGTCCAGTGAATAAATAGCCTTTCTCTGTCTTGTCTGTGCTTTGTTGTTTACGGCTTCTGCTTCTGAAAGCTTCCTGCTCTTCCTTTCAGGATTACAGTTGGACAGACATTCGCTGCCCCTTTGAAAAACGAAGAGATGCAGCTTGTGTGTTTTGGGACAACGTAGTGTACATTTTGGGAGGTTCTCAGCTTTTCCCCATAAAGCGAATGGATTGCTACAATGTTGTAAAGGATAGCTGGTATTCCAAACTGGGACCTCCAACACCTCGAGACAGCCTTGCTGCCTGTGCTGCAGAAGGCAAAATTTATACATCTGGAGGTTCAGAAGTAGGTAAGACCCTGTTGGAATATTTGTTTAACAGAAGTATTTTAATCCAGGCTTCTTGGCATTCATAGTTTTCAAAAATTTTGAAAATGTGTTCCAATACTTCATTAGTTTAAGCATATGTCTGTTAACATTTTAGGGCCTGTTTCCTTCTAACTTACCTTTGTCCTTCAAAGTATTAATTGACAAGAGTGCCAGCATTTGGGGTTGCAGTGCTGGCTCAGTGATTTAAACCAGGTAGTGCTGCTGTAGAGGACAGCAAACGGCCTTGCGACCACCTGGAACTCCAGCTCTGAAGGCCTTCAGTACCCCTGGCCTCTGGCCATCTGCATGTTCACCCTTACACAGTTCAAAGTAACAGGGAATTGTAACGCCATCTTTCTAGATAAGTTGCCTTTGGTGAGCTGCTGGTTGACAGTGTTTGAACTTTACTTGTAGATTAGTTGGTTTTGAGTAGGTAATGTTATTTCCCTTGAAGGTTTTAGAGTTTTATTTATTCACTGACCCACTAAGAACATGTTATTTTGAGGGTATTTAGTCAGGGTTTCCACTGCTGTGAAGAGATACCATAACCAAGGCAACTCTTAGGAAAACCTTTAATTGGGCTGGCTAACAGATTCAGAGGTTTAATCCATTGTCATTGTGGTGGGAAGCATGGCAGCGCCCAGGCAGACATGGTGCTGGAGAAGGAGCTGAGAGCTCTATATCCTTTTATTTTTTAAAAAAAAATATATATATATACTTCCTAAATTTTTAAAAAGATTTTTTATTTTCTATATGGACGTACACTCTTGTTCTCTTCAATCAGATCCCATTACAGATGGTTCTGAGCCACCATGTGGTTGCTGAGAATTGAACTCACAACCTCTGGAAGAACAACTTGCTTGCTTACTTACTTGCTTGGCTGGCTGGCTGGCTGGCTCGCTGGTCTGGAGATTGGCTGTCATGTAGCCGAGGCTATCTTCCCACTTACACTGTAGCTGTGGATGATCTTGAACTTCCATTCTCCCAAGTGCTGTACCTGCAAGCTTGTGCCACCATCATCACTGGTTTGCAGTGTGAGTCTCAAAGCTAGGATTTTGTGCCTAGTAGACACGTGCGCTACCAATTAAGGCATATCCCTAGTCCCTGCTTTAAATTTTGTTTTGATGGATCAATGTAGGGTGTGGGTTTAACTATAAATACCTGTCTAATAATTTTTTTTAGACTCAGTATTTCTCTTTTCCCAGGTACAGCCCAGGATTAATAAGAGTTTAAAGACTAGCATTTAATAATTTTTTTAATGCTTTCCTCTGTTCAAGTAATTTTTCAAATAATCTCTTTACTTACATAGCGAACTTTAAAAAAAAACAAACAAAAAACTAGGGAGACCAAGTAAACCTAAGGCATGTGATTTAAGTGTGTTTATTTTTCTTTGTAGCTTATATTAGCCCAGAGAATGTTTTACTTTGAAACAGCTTACTTGTAATTTTTTTTATTTTTTGTTTTTTTGTTCTGTTTTTACATCCTGAAATAAGGGCAAGATAAAACAAGGTTTTTCTAAATGTAACTTAAAAAGGCAATCTCTTACTATTTTTAAAAGTATTCGTGTCATATAATATATCATATAGTATATTTCAAATATACCTAAAGCCAACAGAAGCACCTGTTCTGTTGATAGCTTTATTTCTTTAACACTTAATTGAGTTTGATTTTTAATTAAAACAGGCTATTTGGGTTTGGGTTTTTTGTTTTGAGTTTGTTGGTATATTGTTTTGTTTTGTTTTTTCTTTAGGTTTGTCCTTTACTTTATTATGTGCATGGTGTTTTGCCTGTATGTTATGTGGGTGTACCGTATGCATGCCTAGTAAGTACCTGCAGAGGCCAGAAGTGTCAGGTCCCCCAGTACTAGGGTTCCAGATGGTTATCAGCTGCCATGTGGATGCTGGGAACTACAGCCAGGTCTTCTGCAACAGTAGACTGCACTCTTCTGTTAAGCCATCTATCCAGCCCCTTAAATAGTATATTTGTAATATCTGCTAAATATTATTTTCCACTAAATCTTCCAAATTGGAAACGTTTAAAAGTAGCAGCCAGGTGTGGTGATGCACACCTTTAGTCTCAGCACTTGAGAGGCAGGGGCAGGCGGAGCTCTGAGTCTGAAGTCAGCCTGGTCTACAGAGCGAGTTCAGGCCAGTCAGGGCTGTATAGGGAAACCCTTTCCCTTAACAAACCAACTTGCTGAGAGTTGTCACCGTGACTGATGTTTCTTTTACTTGTTGTTCTCCATGATCGTCACTTCTCCGTTTTAAATGAAGAATTAGGTGAAAGTGTTACATCACTTATTTTCTTTTTTTTTTTTAAAGATTTATTTTATTTATTATATATATATATAAGTACACTGTAGCTGTCTTCAGATACACCAGAAGAGGGCATCAGATCTCCTTACAGATGGTTGTGAGCCACCATATGGTTGCTGGGAATTGAACTCATGACCTCTGGAAGAGCAGTCGGGTGCTCTTAACCACTGAGCCATCTCTCCAGCCCACTTATTTTCTTTTAAAAGAAAATAAATTTAGAGGTTTAGTCCATTTTCATCATGGCAGGAAGCATGGAGGTGTGCAGGCAGACATGGTGCTGAGAGTGATACATCTTGATCCACAGGCAGGAGGAGACTGTCACATTGGGTGTAACTTTGACATATGAGACCTCAAGGCTGGCCCCATAGTGATACACTTCCTCCAGTAAGCCAACACCTAATAGTGCCACTTCTTGTACCCAAATATTCAAATACATGAATCTGTGGGGGCTGTTTCTATTTACCCTACCATATTTACTAGTTTACTAGTGTATCATTTGAGCCTGGAATGTCTAATTGCAAATTAGGGATTTGCATTGGAAATACAAGTCATTCAACTAATTTTCTCAGATGGAAATTTTATGTGTATTTGTGGTTCCCAGATTTTTAAGCCTTTCCTTTCTGCCCAATGATTTTTATATGTAAAAATCATATCCTGCTGCTTTATTTAAATGCAAATCAGTGAAATGAATGCATATTAATTTAGGAATACTTCGCCATGAGCTTGCCCGAAAAAGACAGTTGCAGACCTCGCAGCAGTATGACTAGGGTTCTAACCTGTTTCCCCATCATTCTCTGGTGTATTGAGAGCTCCATAGCCTGGTATTGTTTTAGGTGAGAATGATTCAGGCTCTGCCTTGTCCTCATATGTCACTGCTTGGGAACAGCTCTTTCAGGCAAAGGGACTTGTGGATAGAGTTATTGGTGTCTGATGCACCTATGCTCTGTGCTCTGAATCCCTGTGGCTGTTGCCCAGCGAGGTGTAACCTGGGTCTGAAGTGACACTTCTGGAAGGGAACTGCAGTCACCATGAGGTGCAGTTATGGCTAAGCTCAGAAACCTGTTTGTGCTGCTTCCATATGAGTGCAATGAAAGAGGAGCAAAGAAGCAACCAGGCAGAGGGAGCCATCCATCCTAGCTGCCTTCGGCCTCACACTGAGGAGCTGCCAGTAGAGCTATGTCGCAGCCCGCCATTGCTGAATGTTTATACACGGATTTAAAATGTAACAAAATGTGATGCTTCAGTGTTGCAAGGTTTGAAGCATAGTTGGTACATACTCCATTTTGTCACATAAAAAAATGCTTCAGTGTTGCAAGGTTTGTTGCAAGGTTGTGCAGTGTTTGCAAGGTTGGTACATACTCCATTTTGTCACATAAAAAAATGTTGAAGTCAACTTCCTGCAGTAAGTTCTGATTTGTAAGTGAAACCTGTGTAAAACTAGATAAAAAAACAGTATTTTAAATTAATGTTTTTCCATATTGCCTTACAAGAGAACTGAAATAGAAATTTTTATTATGAATTTGGAAGTCAAATAAAGAAACTTAAATGTTCTAGACAATCTTCAAAATCCATGGGATTTTATTAAATATTTAGGAAGACCCATATATCATGTTTTTAATCATTTGCCATTATATCAAAACAGGGGAGATAAGAAATTTTACTTTCCTTAAGGAAGACAGGAAACAGTTTACTACCAGGCTTCACTTCCTGTTCTGTAGCAGTAAGCTAACAAAAAGCAAGTTTAAGTCTTCCTCTAAGTCAGAATCAAACCAAAGAAGAAATTTCTGAGCCAGGCATGATGGCACATACCTTTAGTCCTAGCACTTTGGTGCAGAAGTAGGCTGATCTCTGAGTTCAAGCCAACCTGGTGTACAGAGTGAGTTTCAGGACAGCCAGGGCTACACAGAAACTGTGTCTCAAAAACAAAACAAGAAAACAAATAAAACAACTATAGCAAAAGAAAACCCAAGAAATGATTATGTAATTTTAGTAATTTCTAATAACTGTGCATAGTGACATACATCTTTAACCCCAGCATTGAGGCAGAGGCAGGCATATTTCTGTAAATTCAAGGCTGAATTCAGCCCTATATTTGAATGTTATGACACAAGAACTGAAAGTTGGCTCCTGCATAGTAGGGTTCAGGACAGCCAAGGCTACACAGTGGGACCCTATCTCAAAAAGAAAAATAATTAGATAAAAGTTCCTCAGTCCTTTCTATTTTTGTTAGAAATACTCTTTAATGGAATTATTTCTAAATTCTCACTGAGCTCCTACAGTTTGCCTAAGTTGCAAAATATAGTAAATATGTGTTTGCTCTTAAAATGCATAATTAGTGTACCAGAGAGAAGTACACCTTGATACTTTGATGTTGTATTCCAGTAAGGACCAAGATGACTTTAAGGCTCATCTGCATATTGTCTTGTTAATATAACAGTTGCAATTATAGAATACTAGGTATATAATAAATCTGCCCAAAAGATTCTTTTATAATGCCTTCCAAGATCCATACAAGATTACTAGCTTTAAAAAAAAAACTATTGTGATAAATAGAAAGGTGATCTTTACAAACCTCAGTTCTTCCCTCTTCGCATGTAGCTCTATGGTGATCTCAGTTCAAACCACTCCAAACCAAGCATGGTGAGTGGTAGGAAGGAGCCTTTCTTTTCCAGGGTCCCACTCTATGCCCCAGACTGGCCTCTCACTTTGGGTCCTTTTCTTTCCCAGGAAACTCAGCCCTGTATTTGTTTGAGTGCTATGATACCAGAACTGAGAGCTGGCACACGAAGCCCAGCATGCTGACTCAGCGCTGCAGCCATGGGATGGTGGAGGCCAATGGCCTCATCTATGTGTGTGGCGGAAGCTTGGGAAACAATGTTTCTGGGAGAGTGTTGAGTTCCTGTGAGGTGTATGATCCTGCCACAGAAACGTATGTATCTATTTAAAATGATTCTCTCAGCGCTATTATATTCCATAAGCTCACTGGATGAAGATGCAAAAAGGTAGAATGAGCCCAACAGAAACTTAATTCTCGTTTTCAGAATATCCATACACTTGACTAATCTGAATCTTAGGAAATAACTTGGCTTTGTCACGCATGGGAGCCCCTCTTCCTGGTCCTGCTTGTGCAGCAAACATGAATGAGATACGCCCGATTGGTCCATCCGATTCATAAAATGTTGTTTGAGAGACCAAGAAATATAGGAGAGAAGGGGAGAAAACTTAGAATTAAATCCTTAAGTAGCAATATTACAAACTGGTTCTTGTCATGGCATTCCCCTCTCCCAATAAATCCTATGCTCAAATATAAGCATTAGCATTTTAATTGGGAAACTGTGGTCTCCTCCTCTTCCTCCTCCTCCTCGCTATTGCTTTCAATTCTAAAAAACAACATTTATGAAATGTTTCTTAGGGTTTCATTGCTGTGAATAGACACCATGACCATGGCAACTCTTACAAGGAAGTATTAACTGGGGCTGGCCTACAGGTTCACAGGGTTAGTCTACTGTCACCATGGCAGGAAGAATGGTGGCATTCAAGCAGACATGGTGCTGGAGAGGCACTGAGAGTCCCGCATAGAGCTTGGCAGGCAGCAGGAAGAGCAAGTGGCACTAGGCCACTTTTAAGCTGTCAGATTTCAGAATCTGTGTACATGAAAACATGGACTTATATCATTGACATAGTTAGAAAAGAATATAAACATTTTTCCAAGCCAAATATTTTTGTAATACATGGTGGCAGCTTACTCTAAGAGGCAGCGAAGGAACCGTACTTAATACTCCCATTTTCAAGCTACAAGATTGTCATTTACCTCAGTAAGCACACACAGAAAAACAGGGCCATAGTGGCATCTATAATAGTGACTATAAAACCCCCAAACATGTATTTATTCATTCTGTGGGGTGTTTTATGTAATCCTGTCACTTGAGGCAGAGATAGAGGATGGATCATCACAAGTCAAGGCCAGTGTCCTCTACATGACAAGTTCTAGTTCTCTGGTTACAGAGAGGCTGAGTCTCAGAAGAGCGAAAAGGCTGTGACTGACACTTTACATTCTTTTCTTCACTCTGTTGCCATTTCAAGAATTATTGGGAACTATGGAAAATGGATTTCTTCAAAAGTTATAACTTGTTTCCTCCTGTTTTTATGTCCTATTAAAGTCCCCAATTTATCTTACATATAAAACTATTATCTAGGGGTTGGGGATTTAGCTCAGTGGTAGAGCACTTGCCTAGCAAGCTCAAGGTCCTGGGTTCGGTCCCCAGCTCCGGAAAAAAAAAAAAAACCTATTATCTAAAATCCTTTGAGGCTTGTATACATGTAATACATGTGTGTAGATGTATGAAACATGGTAGTAAATGAGTATTTGTGTAGGATAGCAAACCAATCCTGTTAGGATGAATCTTTCACTTCTTATAAATGAGCACACTAAAGCTTTTTTTTTTTTCCAGATGGACTGAGCTGTGTTCAATGATTGAGCCCAGGAAGAATCATGGGCTGGTGTTTGTAAAGGACAAGATATTTGCTGTTGGTGGTCAGAATGGTTTAGGTACATGATGTTAACTTACTCTTCAGTTTCTCTGGGTTTGCTGTTAACTTCTAGATTACTGGAACATTTTTAAAACTTGAATCTACACAGCATTATGTCTAAGCACTAACAAACTATGAAATGTCAGAAACGCAGTGATTGTGACTACCTCAGACAGGCTTGGGATTGTCCATGTGCCCATAGGGAATGCTGTCACATCTGCCTCAGACATACTGAGCAGCTGAGAAATTTGAATGTTAATAGGTCTTAGCTTTCAACACTTTATTTTTTTATGTACAAAATTCTCAAATTTTTTTTAAATCTAAGTTTAAAAAGTAAGTTACAGAAGCATATATGAATTTTAAATCACTTAAAAGAAAAAAAACTGTAGGCATGAGGAGCAAGTTACAGGTAACAACAGCATTTCATAGTTACAGGAAATAGACAAGCACAGATAGCATCCTCTAAAGAAAATAGCTTTGGGGCAGAGAAGAGAAATGGAGTGGGATTTGGAAATAAAAATAATAACAAAAGTGGTATAGCTGGGTCCCCAGGTAGCACTATATCCAATTTTCTGAGGAACCTCCAGACTGATTTCTAGAGTGGTTGTACCAGTCTGCAATCCCTCCCAACAATGGAGGAGTGTTCCTCTTTCTCCACATCCTCGCCAGCATCTGCTGTCCCCTGAGTTTTTGATCTTAGCCATTCTGACTGGTGTGAGGTGGAATCTCAGGGTTGTTTTGATTTGCATTTCCCTGATGATTAAGGACGTTGAACATTTCTTTAGTTGCTTCTCAGCCATTCAATATTCCTCAGTTGAGAATTCTTTTTTTAATTGCAGTTTTAATTTATATTTTAAATGCTATCCCATTTCCTGGTTTCCCCTCCAGAAACCTGGTATCCCACCCCCCACTCCCTGCTTCTGTGAGGGGGTCTGTCACCCCCACCCCCTCCCACCTCCCCGCTTTCAGCACTTCAGACACTGTTGGAAGTGTCTTTACTCTTTAGGACTGACCTTTTCATTTTCTCATGTAATGCTAATAATGATCTTAAATAAGGAGAAATATGAACTGAATCTAGAAATAGTACTTCATTTTTTCAGGATTTTTAAGTGTTAAGTAAAACAATAACTTCTTTTCTGTTATTCTTATCCACTGGTATTTTCCATAAATTGCTAAAAGATAGGAAGAAAAACATTTGAAATCATTTATAACCAAAACAAATCACTGCTTTTTAAATTTTCTTTTTCAGAATAGAACATTTGTAGGAAATGTGTGGGGTTTATTTTTTGTTGTCATTTTGTTGTGTTTCTCAATTTCTTTTATGTTTTAAGTATTTAGGTAGTGGATATGTGGGTCATGATTATAAAGCTCTTATATCCTTTCTACATTTTAACAATTTTTTTTGAAAATAAAATATAAAATTTTTTTTAACAAAACTGGTGAAGAGATCCAAGAATCGGTGATAGAGTTCTCGTATCTTGTTCTTTTGAAGGGGGCCTGGACAACGTGGAGTATTATGACATCAAGTTAAATGAATGGAAGATGGTGTCACCGATGCCGTGGAGGGGCGTGACAGTGAAGTGTGCAGCAGTTGGCTCTGTCATCTATGTCCTGGCAGGGTTTCAGGGTGTAGGCCGATTGGGGCACATCCTTGAATACAACACTGAGACAGACAAGTGGGTAGCCAACTCCAAAGTCCGCGCTTTCCCAGTCACAAGCTGTTTGATTTGTGTGGTTGATACCTGCGGGGCAAACGAAGAGACCCTGGAAACATGAGGGGACGGTGAACGGACTCCGGTCATCTGAAACTTAGACATATGGCCGCCAGTGGTTTAGTCCAAGAGTTCGGTTATGAAGTTCTGATCTAGTATTTTGATAAAGTAAGATTCCAGTAAGATATCAGTTTATATCATCTGGACCTCCTTACTTAATTCAAAGACCATATTTTAGTTGGCCATATAACCAAGAACCTATCAGCCAGAAAACGTGAAAAGTTGCAAGCACTTCTTGCAAACAGGAATCGCAACTGTGTAACCGATTGTGGCAGAGTGGGGCATGCTCATCAGAGAAGTAGCCTCAGCTTAGCTCTAGATTCTATTTTCCTAATTGTGTCCGTGCTGTGTAGTTAGGTCTTTTTGTTTCTGGTTGGTCGAGAACTAAGTAGTAGTATGAATTACAATCCGAGATGGTAAACTCTGATGATAGAGAAACTATAATAGTGTTATGTGTTTTGCTTGTCTTCATTTATTTCATTTAGTGCCAAATTACTCCATTTTAAAGTAAGCAAGAGCAGCTCAAACATGTATATCTTCTCACAAAACATCACAGATTTGGGGGACTTAACACTGTACCCAAGTACTCATAAAATATATTCAGTCCAATTAAATGAAATATTACACATTTCTGTATAAAATATTAAGCTTAGCACCCATCGTTAATTTATATGGTTTTACTGAACAGTGTGAAAAGTGCTGTATGTCCTCATTCCCTACTGCGAGAGCCAATCAGTAAGAACAGTTAACCAACAGAAGAAATGCTGTTTGAAGAAATTTCTAGATTACTAGAAAAGCACTGATAATTTAGCCCAGAATCATATGGATCTTAAAAGATACGTTTTTTTTTCTCTCTCTTAGCAGAACATGTTAGAGATAACTGAGTTTTCTCTAAAAGTTTTGTAATAATTGGCATTAAATATATCACTATTCATTGCTTTTATTTGGACAACAAATTACCAAACAGACTATAAATTTTCCCAGCAATGTTTTACCCTTTGACTATGTATGAAATGTGCCATGTTAAACTGTCAATCAATGTTTTTATCCGATATTAAATATTTTTAACTTAAATAATTTGCTTTGTTTATTCATTCTAAGTGTGTTCAATAATATTTTTAAAATCTGTGAAAGTTTCCATTTAAAAGTTTTCTCTCTATGGAGGTTATAACAGACTCTAAAATGTTTAAACTAAAAGTGAAGTTGAAAATGACAGGTTTATGTGTCGAGTTCTTATGTACAGACAGCTTTATTGAGATGCAATCCATTGGCATACAACTTAGCCATTTAAACTACCAGTTTAGTGGCTTTTACTATTTTTATTGTGTACAGTCGTCATATTCTTCAAATGTTTTCATAACCCCTCCAGAAGAAACTCTGTACTTACTTAGTAATCACTCCTGTTTCCCATGTATTAGCTTTCTAGACTGCTACCAACTACTGCTTGCTTAATGGATAACCACCAGTGTATTTTCATTACTTGGAGGCCAGATGTCTCAAATCTGGCTTTCACAGGACTGGGCAAAACCCCTACACACCCCATTCCCACTCCTGCTGGTTGCCATTGTCCTTGGCGTTTACTTCTTAGCTTATACCTTGGTCTTCTCATGGCCATTTTTCTCTTGTGTAACTTTCTTCACGTAGTTATTTTGTAAACACAGCATTTATTTGGACCATTACTTTTTTTTTACTCACTTGTACGAATGAATGTATACCAAATGTGTGCCTGGTGCCCACAGAAGTCAGAAAATGGAGTCCGATCCCCTGAATCTGGTTGTGAACCACCACGTGGGTACTGGAAATTGAACCCAGGTCCTCTAGAAGAACGACTAGTGCCCTTGACCTTGGAGCTATCCCCAGCTGACAGAATTCAAGATACCCATCTGCCTCTGCTTTCTAAATGCTGAGATTAAAGGTATGCACCACCACATCAGAAGGATTCTGGTACTGTGTCTTAAACCACTTACATCTGCAAAGATGCTGTCTACAAATGAAAATGCATTCTAGAGCTTCATATATATATATATATGAATATGAATGAATTTTTTTGAGGAACACTATTTAACCCATTACACGTTTACAAATTCCAGCCTTAGGCAACCTCCACCTCTAAACTGTAAAGTTATCTTTTATTCGCTTGATGTGATTGTCATTTCAGAAGCTTACTGCCTCTGTCTGCTACCCTAGGCCTAGTCCTGAAGGCTTCTAGCCTCCATACAGTCTATTCTAGGCCTAGAGCATTCTCAGCCTGAGACTGACTGCTGAATAAACATCCTTTCTCGCTCTTCCTGAACTCCGGCCGGTTCCACTCAGATGCTCTGGCTCAAACTCCTCTCCAAATTGATTCAATTTGGCTTCTCTTTCAGTCTCTGAAATAATTGCTCTGCTTGGCCTCGTAGTACGTCTGGCAATCTGTTCTAATCTTCTGGCTTCTCCTCATTCTCTGGGTTGTTCTGTCTTCACCTGTGTCTAGCTTGTTCTCTACAAGTCACAGTAACTGCCTCCTCTTTCCTTCTCTCTGCTCCCTCTTCTGTAGCTCCATGTTCCTCCTCTTGTGAGAGTTGGGCATATCCTGTTCTGTCCAGTCTTTCTCTGGCCCGTCACTTTGTCTGCCACTCAATTAGACACCACTTCCGAACATAGAGACTCCCTATTAAAAACTAACTTTACTCTCCTTGTTTGGGATTAAAGCTGTGTACTAAGGCATGTCTGTATTCTAGCAGAGGAATTAGAGGTGTGCTAAGAGTTACACCACAACTAGAAACTTTTGTTTTTTCAGTAAATAACCCAATCTTGGAGGTTCACAGCACAATCAAGCATCCTGCAACACTAGATTTGACGTTGCAAACATTTTTATGTAGGATATTGAAGTTCGCACTATGGCTAGTTGAAGCTGGAGAGATGGCACTTGTTCTTGCAGAAAGTCCTAGGTGTGGTCCTTTACATCCACTCGGAGGCTCACAATCATCAACATCTCTAGTTTCAGGGGATTCAATGCCCTCTTTCTGGCTACCTCAAGTACCAGACACACTCAGTGAAGCACATGCATACATGCAGGCAAACACAAAAAAAAATGTTAATGTAGCTAAATTTTTTGGCGACAAAATATTCACTTACCACACTATAGTTATACTGACAGAGCAGTTACACCTGTAGACTATGCTGTTAAAATGTTTTAAATATACTAGCTGTTCTTTTAATAAAGTTCATTTACCCCTAATAGCCTGTATCATGTTCCTAATAAGAATGTGTCTCCCCCCAATCCCAGAACTATTGTACACAATTCTAAAGGAAAATGGGTTAAAGTAAACTATTCAAAGTATTTTACTTTTATACAAACTGCTTTGTATAAAATTGTATACAAAGTACATTTCATTACTTTTTCAAAAATTTCCTTTCCTATAATGTACTTTGCTTTCATTTCAATAGATACTGGGTTTGTCAGTATTCTGTCCTTTGAAGTGGTCTATTTTGATAATACATGGTTTTTACTTTTGAGAATCACAATTTGACTATGAATGTTTAGTAGCCAAGAATTGTTACATACTATAAACAGTAATTGTGACTTTGTGGTCTAGTTTTTAAAACTTATTATTATAGTCTCATGGAAACTTCTTGAGCCAGGAAATATTTTAATATACCAATACCAAAGCGTGCCATTTAATAAATAGTTATTCAACTAAGTATATTCCTTTTTGATTTGTTTGCATTAGGGAAATTCCAATTTACTCCATTCAATATGGCACCAAACCAGATTCTCACTCAACTTCAGTAAACTGGGCATTTCGCAGGTTGCAGCATTCAACCCTGATTGATCCTTTTGAATACCTTAAGTTTCACACTGATCTTACTAGTTTTATTCCTTTTTTAACATAATTCAATTTGTTGTGGGGGGTATGAAGATTAAAAATAGTGGCAGTTCACACTGGTTAAGCTAAGGCAGGAGGATAACTAACTTTTGAGACCAGACTGGGTCTCAATGTGTTTGTATACTTCCTATTACTGTGACAAACCTGGCAAAAACAACCTGAGGAATTGTGTTGATTCTGGCTCGCAGATTAAAGGCGCTGTCTATCACAGCTCGGAAGGGATTTCAATATGAAACAGCTGTCACACTGCAACTGCAGGCTAGCAACAGCAATGGATGCTCAACTCGAATTTACCTTTTTATTCAGTGCATGCCCACTCCTTTGAGGGTGCAGTCCACATTCAGGGTACAGCTTCTGTCCAGTTCAACCTTTCTGGAAGCATCTTCACAGACATGCTCAGGGATATGTGTCTATGGTGATTCTAAAAGTAATCAAGTTGATACTTGGATAGGTGGATTTCTGTGGGTTCGTGGCCGACCAGGGGCTAAGACTGTATCTAAACAAACAAAAACAAAACAAACAAAAACCAGTAAATTGAAACTGTGCTCCTAAGGAAAAACAGGCTGTTGCTGTGTCGGTTTTACATTTTTTCATTCTTCCTGATAAAATTTCAAAAGGCAACATTTACGTGAAATTTTAAGACGGTACCAACTAAGGAACTAATAGATGCTTTTCGCCTGCATTGAGTACTATGTCCTAGTTACAGCTGACTTTCTGTAAGTCTTCCCTTATGATAAACGGCCAGGCCCCTTTTTTTTTTTTCTAAGTAAATGTAAAGAACGAATGAGTCTCGCAAACTGCAGCCAAGTAGAGGGTTGCTGGTTGTCTGGTATCCTCTAGATTCGGGTGCGGTTCCGGGATCCAATGCCTGCGTTCCTTTTCAACAGCCCGCTTTCTCAGGACTCCTTTACCCGAGCGCTGACGTCTCAGTTCCTCTCAAACCCCATTGGCTAAAGCCCACGCCTCTCGCCGCACAGATAGGTCACAGAACCTGGGCGCGGGGAGATGACGTCACACTAGCCGGACCGCGGTTGCTGGAGCTTGGGCCCTCGCAGCTGACCGCGAGTAGGGACGGGCTGCGACGGCGCTACGATGACCATTTGCCAGTTTTTCCTTCAAGGCCGGTGCCGCTTCGGAGACCGCTGCTGGAACGAGCATCCCGGCGCCCGGGGTGCGGCCGGGGCCCGGCAGCCGCCACCACAGCAGCAGCCGCCCTCAGGTGATGGCTGAGCCCTGAGCCAGGGTCACGTGGTGCAGACGCTCTCCTTCACCCTGACATCTGCCCTGGCTTCCGATGTTTCGCCCAGTAGTTGGGCTCGTTCTTTCCACTGGTTAGATGTGGACAGGCGTTTGGATTGGGTGCTACTTCCAAACTGCGTTTTTAATGTTGGTGAATGGCAGCGATTGGGAGAAGTCTCGTTCAGACTCTTTGCCCTACTCTCTTGTTCTTGATCACAAGCTCTTAAAATTTGGGCTACCTAGTCGGTAGCTTGAGACACCGGGCCAAGAATCTTACAGGTTTTGTGGAAAGGGTATTCAGGAACCAGACATTAAACCAGCATAACACAAGGTTTCAAAAGTCAAAGATAAATACGTTTTATTCTCTTAATTTTTTATTTGTTTTATTTGTTTGGCTTTTTTTTTTCTTTTTGGCTTTGTTGTGGTGGTGGGTTTTGTTGTTCTTTGTTTGTTTGCTTGCTTTGGTTTTGGTTTTTAGGTTTTTAGAGACAGTATTTCTCTGTGTAATAGCCCTGGCTGTCCTGAAACTCTTCTTTGTAGACCAGGCTGTCCTTGAACTCACAGAGATCAACCTGCCTCTACCTCCTGAGTGCTTAATTAAAGTCATGTGCCACCACTGCCCAGTTCTTATCGAACCGGAACCTAGTTCTTGACGGTATCAGTGGGTACTTCTCTTTCCCCTTCTCTTTAAGACCCCTCCAGCTCCCGGTTGCATGGTAGTTTGATGTTTCTACTCTTCGTGGAGAAGGCAGATTGTATCATCTACAGTCTTGTCTAGTGAAGGACTCCAAATTAGGATTCAGGGTCGCATAGATATTGATGTACTCCGGGACTGCTAAGAGTAATGTTTGGTTTCTGGAAACCTACTTTAAATGTAGTAATTTGCAAGTAAGTGTTCAGTAGATAGATAATTAGGTGAAAAATAAAATATAAATAAAACTTTAGGATGAAAATAAAGAAAAAGAATGCTTTGGAATTTTAAGGCTAAAATTATGGCCACTGAGCGGCAGCATAAAGGAAGTTTTATTTCCATGCTGTGTAATCCCCCAGCAACAGATTTGGAACTTCAAAACAAAATGCCATAATGCCATTAATTCCTGCTTCAGAGATCAGTTCAGCTGCCTTCTTTCTCTTTGGATTTATTGAGTAGTTTAGAATATGGGTACACCCATTGCTCTGTTTTTAGTATATATTAAATGGCATATTTTCTAAATTCTAAGATAAATTATTTTATCCTAGCATCATCTGGGAAGTGATAAGATTAAAAACAATATTGAAACCTCAACAAGTCCAGTTAGCTATTTTTTAATATATTTATGAGTTGTGAAAAACCTACACTGTACTTATCCACCTATTAGTATGTTCCGTAATCTCCGTATGAAGGATAGGTGGGTGGGCACTGTGTTCACAGAGTAAAGACTGGGGCAATGCCTTTTAAATACCTATTTAACTACAGAAAGCAAAGTTTAACCCTTTTTATTGTCCAGTTTATTGATTGTTCTCTTTCATTCATTGTCTCCGTATGGCCCAGTGCAGAAGCACACACACATCCAGTGCTAGGTCAAACAGAGGTCCTGAGCATGCCTGGCTTACCCCAAAGCTTTTAGAGATATTTAGAGTATTTTTTAATTTATTCCCCCCATGGTCAATTTAATAGGCTTAACACTGAACTCAGCGATATATTTCTATATTTCTATGATCACACTGATCTCATCTTGTTGCCTTTTGTCGATTTGGGTTTTGGGTTTCTTATTTGCTTTTTGAGATGGGACCTCACTATGTAGCCCTGGCTGACCTGGAATTTAGAGGTCTGCCTGTCTCTCCCTCCACAGTGCTGGCCTTGATATTATTTTTTAATGTAAATAGAACTTCATGTGATTTGTTATAACATATAATAAGCTGTAAATCAGAAAGAGATCGCCATTTAAGACTAGTAGAAAATAGCACTTTATTAGCCTTTGTATAATTTCAAGACATAAGATAAAATGTTATAGAGATTTTCAAGATTTGAAAAAGTTACCAATTTTCTGGTTGTTTTGTTGATGATTTCAGGGGGTAACCGTCGGGGGTGGAATGCAGGCAGCCAGAGGTACTCCAATGTCATCCAGCCGTCCAGTTTCTCCAAGAGCACGCCCTGGGGTGGCAGCAGAGGTCAGGACAAACCGCCCTTCGGCCCTTTTGATTCTGGAGCTTCTACCAGCAGAGGCTTTGGGTCACCTCAAAACCCTTTTGCCTCACCTCTCTCTGATGAGCAGAAAGATGAAAAGAAACTTCTGTGAGTTAAAGTGCCATAGAAAATCACCACCCAATTGATTGGTTTTTCCAGAAGCACTTACAGTATTTTCTTTTAAAAAAGAATGGTTTTGAAAGTCAGAATAAACAAAACAAGAAAAAGAAGTCGGCCACGGTCCTGTGGCCCAGCCAGCCTGTTCACACTGTGAGCATCTCAGACCGCGTCACTTAGCAGTGTGCGTTCTTAGGACTGCCTGCACTGGTCCACTTCCTACTGTACTAGCACATTTCAAAGGTTAGTCTTGCTTAAATGGTCCGTGTGCTCTGCGCTCGTTACAGAGTATTGGATAATTCAGAACAATTGCTATCCTCAAGGTTACTGGTTATAGCACACATGTGTCTTTGTAAAACCTTTATTCCAGTTACTCTATTTGAAGTGCCATAAAGAGTGGATTTTTAGGTTTGTTTGGGGTATTTTTTTTTTGAGGGGGCAGGTGGGCTTTGTTTTATTTTAAGGCAGGGTGTCCCTATGTAGCCCAGGCTGACTTGTAACTCAGGTCTCACAGCCTCTACCTCCAGGTTGCTGGGACTAAAGGTGTGTGTCCCCTCACCAGCTGTTTGCTTCTGAAATACTAAGGACTGAACCTAAATCTTCAACTGTATTGGGCAAGCATCAAGTGTGTGTGTGTGCGTGTGTGTGTGTGTCTGTCTGTGTGTGTGTGTGTGTGTGTGTGTGTGTTTCAATTCTAAGTGTAATAACATTCTTTGTGATACCTATCACTTGACTAGTTAATGGTCGCATTTGACAGGAAAGAAACATTAATTTATTAATGTATAAGTTTGTTGAGATTAGCTGTTAAATGCACAGACCTGAAAGCTGAAGAGGTAGCTTAGCAGTTAAGAACACTGGCTGTTCTTCAAGGGACCTGGGTTCAATTCCCAGCACCCACATAGCAGCTCACAACTTTCTGTAACTGTGGTTCCAAGGGATCCAACACCCTCACACAGGCATACATCCAGGCACATAAAACTAGAAATAAATTACTTAAAAGTGTATGTTTTAAGTGCATGGACCTGCTTCTCATATTACAAAGTCGAGAATTTAAGTAAAACATGTCTGAAGTCCTATAACCCACTCTTAAGTTTTAATGATTCTCTATGACTAATAGTAGTGCTTTCTGTTGTTTCCAGTTAAAAAATATGGTACACTGTATTTAGTTCCTTAAAAAATATTATATTTCTGACAATTCTTAAGTATATCGATTAGTTTTTCTCTGAATTAGGAAGCCAACACTATCAATTGTTGTATATTATTTGTAACTACAAAATACATAGTTTTTCTCTGAATTAGGAAGCCAACACTATCAATTGTTGTATATTATTTGTAACTACAAAATACAAGGTGTTTGTTGTTTTGGAAACAAGTTGTATAGCCCAGATTGACCTTAAACTCACTGTATTACCCTGCCTGGCCTCAAAATTCTCGTCAAATTTTACCCAGGTGCCGGAATTACAGCTGTGCTCCACCATGCTCAGGTTGTAATTCATAGTTCTGTAAACTTCTAAGGTAGAAAAGAGTCTTCAGAAAATAAGGTGGTGGTGGCGGCGCACGGCTTTAATCCTGGCACTCTGGAAGCAGAGGTAAGTTTGAGGTCAACCTGGTCTACAGAGTGAGTTCCAAGATAGCCAAGGAATGAAACACTGTCTAAAAAAAAAAAAAGAAAATGAAAACTATGTAAATTTATGTATTTACTAGAATTTAAATTTTCAGTCATTCAACTTCATAAGTAACAAATTTCAACAAGCAAGTGAAATATCCACTACTCTCACTTTTATTTCTTTTCTTCTCCCAGGGAAGGAATTGTTAAGGACGTAGAGGTTTGGGAGTCTTCAGGGCAGTGGATGTTTTCTGTTTACTCACCAGTGAGAAAGAAACCCAACATTTCAGGTAACTGGGACACGTGCTGACTTGTTGGCTGGTTGGTTCTCGGTGACGATTGGACCCAGACCTGCAGACATGCCAAGCCAAAGCCCTGTGGCTAGGCCGTGGAACCAGCCCAGTCCTTGTGGTTTTAAATAGGAAATTTCTACTGTCTAGAACTGGGCCATGCTAAAGACATTTATTCCAAACTTAACTAGAATTTGATATTTTTTAGAGTACAAGTATTCAGCTAAACATCATGCTTCGGAGACTGAGAACCAACAGTGTCATTCTTTTAAGTTGTATTCTTCTCAAGAAAGAATAGTAAAATCAGAACCTACCACATTTTAGTTGTCAACCTAAGGAAAGGCTCTGCTTTATTGTTTCCCTTTGTAAAACCTCAGGGCGCGCTCGCTAGTTACCTCAGAGACAGGAGGGTCCCACGCTGCCCGCCATTACAGCCCTTGCTGCTGCTTACAGTTCCTCTTCTTCCCTCCCAAAAATCCCACTTCTTCAGAAAGCCTGTTGAGAATCTCAGGAAGCCACAGGCATGGCATTTCTGTAGAAGATTCTTTTCTTTCCATTTTTTTTTTCCCATGATCCCTATGGCTCCCAAGTTCTTCCAAGCCTCTCATGGAGAGCCTGAATCTCTCCTGGTGAGGCCCAGCAGAGCCAGGGTCAGATTTCAGGAGGGCCAGGCCTCCCCCCTTGCCTCCGGTTGACCCCAGCACTCCCTTCTTCAGGTAAAAACTTACTCACTTTGGTCTGTCCTGCTCCCCAGTCTGCATTCGAGGGACACAAAAGCCCTGGGCCGCTGAGCTTCTTCCTGGAACCTTGTGTTCTGGGTGAAGGAGAACAAAAAACTGAGAAAACAGTTCATTTAAGGTAGCGGTAAGTTCCATAAGCAAATAGTAAACTTAGTAAGCCCTAGGTTGGTTTAAATATTAGTACTTAAGTACTGCCAAGTAGTAAATCTTAATTCACAAGTGGACCTAAAGCCTAATGTCTTATCTCTCTGAAATAGAGCTCTGCATAGGGGTGACCATGTAAAATATAGGACATTCAGTTAAATTAAAGTTAAAGTTCAGATAAGAAAATATTCTCAATATATGTATCCTGTATAATATATGGGACATACTTAAATTTGTTTTATATTTGAAATTTCAATTTATGTACACATCTTTTTTGTTTTATTTGTTTGTTTTTCTTGTTAGTTAAATCTGGCAGCCTATCTCTGAGATATCACTAGGCACTGGATACGTTCATACAAGTTCATAATAACTAAGACACTAATGGCCACTTTCAGTGTTGAAATGTGCAGTGCTGGTATAAAAGTGTTGTTGATAAAACCAATGGATTTATCTAACTTGAGGAAGTAAAATTATCCCTATTCTAAGTGAAATAAAAATCACTGACTAGGGGTTGGGGATTTAGCTCAGTGGTAGAGCGCTTACCTAGGAAGCGCAAGGCCCTGGGTTCGGTCCCCAGCTCCGAAAAAAAGAACCCCCCCCCAAAAAAAAAATCACTGACTAGTAAACTCTCTTAGCCATGGAAGATGCACTTTAAATATCTCAATACACAGTCCAGGTCAGCTGCCTCGGGATGGTTTTAACTGCAGTGAGCTGGGCCTCAGCCCTCATGCGTCAGTCAGTAATCAGGAGAACGTCCCATGACATTCTCACAGGCCAGTCTGACAGGCAGTTCCTCAAATGGGGTTCTTCCCCAGAGTGTCATGGACAACCAGGATTAGCCATTACATGCCATCCTTCTAAAACCTGCAAAAATAGCTACTCAAATAATTATTGTACTCAAATAATTCTGTATTCTAATTTCTGTATTCTGTGCTTCAGATAAGAAACTAGTCACAGCTTGAAAGAACAGGGATTGAGGTGAACAGTTTCTTGATGGAGAGTTGTTACATTCTTATGAAACCCTTGGAGGATGAGAAGGTATCTGGTATAAGAAGCTTGGGGAAGGGGTTGGGGATTTAGCACAGTGGTAGAGCGCTTGCCTAGCAACCGCAAGGCCCTTAAAAAAGAAAAAAAAAAAAAAAAAAAAGAAGAAGCTTGGGGAAAGACATTCCTAGCAATATGACAGCTAGTGTGGGGGCCTTGAGGTGAGAGCAGTGAGCCCAAATAATAGAAGAAAGACAATCACAAGTGACACAGCACAGTGCCAGCGCGGCAGCGGCAGCCGAGGCCGAGGCCCACATGCTGTTGGCTCTAATTAGGTTGGGTGTGCAGCTGTTGCAGAGCCCCAGCAGAAGGCTGAGGTCTGACTAGAAAGTCTGATCCTGTGGCACAGGAAGGAGAGAGAAGGAGCCCTTGGGATGGGGACAAGAAAAGAGGCAGGGAGACAAGTTAGGAAGTGATGGCTGGTGACCGACTTAGACCTATTGGCAGTGGATACTGAATTGGTCAAAGTCGAGTTCTGTTTTGAACCAGCAGGATGCTAATATTTTAGATACAGAAAAATAAATCCAGTATGATTCCTGAGTGCTTTCTGCACTGGAGTAAACTAAATGGTACATGGGTTCCAAGGACATCTGTGTTGAAAATAAAAACATTGCCTTTCTTAGTGTTCTCAGTGCTAAAAGTACAGCCATTAGTGTAGACAATAAAACCACTCGGTGGTATAGAAAAACTGAGACATTTTTGGTATTTCCTTTAAAATCTATGCATGTTAAGAACACCAGCTGCTCTTCCAGAGGACCTGTAATGATTTTAGCTTCTGCATGTCAGCTCAAACTGACTAACTGCAGTTCCAGGGGATCCATCTGACACTGGGCACACATGTGGTACACATGCATTCATGCAGGCAAAACATCCTGCACCACGTTACTTATGCACTTACATGCTCTATATCAAGTGACCGTGCAGTCTTGTTCTGCATACTTGCCTTTTTCATCAGGGCCCCAGACCCCATGCATACCAAGCAAACATCCTACCACGGAGCAGAGCTCCATTCCGAAGCCCCACTGGTCTACATTAATTATCAATGAGAGTATTAGAATAAGCGTCCTTTTGTATGACACAAGTGTCTGAAGTTAAACCCCGGAAAGGTAAGTCAGAGTCTGAGCAGTTAGCACTTGTGCTTTTTATGGACAGTTTGCCCCAGGAAACCCCTTAGTGTGTTCAGAACAGCACCTATCGGCACACCTGAGGGACAGTGTTCTTACTGTCTGCCAGTCTGTGAGGAGAGCATTTTATGACTGAGATGAATTTTTAATTTTCTTTTTTTCTTTACTTGCTTTTGAAATTGTAGTGGGCTGCTTGACCTCTGCCTTTGCCTGTGTCTGCTCTGACTTGGGAGCAATGCTTCTGTGTTGTGTTACTCATGTGCGTGCAGTTGTGTCCTCCGGGCTTCTCCTTTGCCTTCTCCATTTCTTTATTGCAGATGGAACAGTGTTGGTGTCTGTAGTCCGCTCTTTTTTTCCTTCACTCTTTATCTTTACAGAAGTCTTCATTCAAAGATGAAATAACTGTATTTTCTTCCAATTTAATAATGTAAACATTCGTGTATAGGCTTTGATTTTTTTTTCCTGTGACCTTGAAATTTTTCTGATAACCAGCCTTGTCACATTTTGTCTTAAACTCTAGCTTTACTACCAGAATCAACAGTAATTATTGTTTACTCCAACTGATTCCTCACTTCAGGTTTCACAGACATTTCACCAGAAGAGTTGAGGCTTGAGTACCATAACTTCTTAACCAGCAACAACTTGCAGAGCTATGTAAGTCTGTTTTCTGTTCTTCTACCAGTTACGGCTTCCTGTATCGGTAGTGGCTTCCTTGTGTTTTGACATGTTTGGTGAGAGTGGTGGTTTGAATATGCTGGCCCCACAGGGCATGGCGCTGTTAGGAGGTGTGGCCTTTGTGGAGGAAAAGCGTGCCATTGAGAAGCTGGGCTTTGAAAGTCCCCTGTGGTCAGGCTGCACCTAGTATGGAAAAGAGCTTCTTCTAGCTGCCTGCAAAAAGGAGTCCTTTCCTGGCTGTCTTTAGATGAAGATGTAGACCTCTCAGCAACAACTCCAGCACCACGCTGCCTGCACACTGCCATGCTCCCACCATGATGATAATGGACTGAACCTGTGAAACTAAACCAACCCCAATTAAATGTTGGCCTTATAAGAGTTGCCTTGGTCATGGCGTCTCTTCATAGCAATGAAGACTCTAACTAAGGCTGGTACCAGGAACTAGGGTATTGCTGTAATAGGCCAGACTGTGTTTTGTTTAGAGGAATATGGATTTTGGTATTTTGATTTGGAAAGCCGTAGAATACTTTAAGTGGGGCTTAATGAGCCACCTAGTAGGAATATGAAAAATATTGGTGCTAGTGATCACCCAACAAGGGTGATTTCAACTCTGGATTGTTGTTCTGATGTTTTGGTGAAGAATGTTGCTGCTTTTTGCCCTTGTCAAAAGAGTCTGCTAAGGTAAAGAGATTTATATTAATTTACATTGACAAAGAAGTCTCAAAAAAGCCCAGCATAGACTTTATCCTCTGGTTTACTCTCATGGAGTGTTTTGATGAAGTGTAGCAAGCTTAGAAAGGAAAAATACAAAATGTATGGCTCAAAGACTGGTGCACCCGGAAGTGGGATGAAGCTAAATCCTGTGTTCAAGGAGAGTAGTGGAATGAAGGGAGTGGTGACCTCACCCAGCAAGACCCCACCCAGCTGAGCATATGCATCTGCAGTTGTAAGAAGGAGAGTTACATTAGGCAATACTGTGGCTGGTTATTGTTTTCATTTGGACATAGGGAGATACCATCATGTGTCAAATTGACAAGGGATGGACCATGATGGCTATTCTTGGTTTTCAACTTGATTAAAATCAAAAATGAAAAGCTTAGGTCCAGGCGTGATGGTACTCACTTTTTTTTTGGGGGGGGGGGGAGTTCTTTTTTTCAGAGCTGGGGACCGAACCCAGGGCCTTGCGCTTCCTAGGTAAGCGCTCTACCACTGAGCTAAATCCCCAGCCCTGAAGGTACTCACCTTTAATCCCAGCATTAAGGAGACAGAGCTATGCAGATCTCGGAGTTCAAGGTCAATCTACAGATGTTTCAGGACAGCCCACCTTAGGCACTGAAGGAGTTGGAAAAAAAGGCTGGTAAGAATGTAATAGAACAAGGGGGCCATAATCCAGCCCCAGCAGGCAGCACAACTCAGCAGCTTCGGCCATGTGCCTCTGGCTTTAGAGTCAAGAATAGACGGGACGGACTACTGGGACCATTGATGCTGGTCAGCTGGAGCTAATCCGTGATTAAGAAGACACCAGCTATCTGAAGACAGCTACAGTGTACTTATATATAATAAGTGAATAAATAAAAAAAAATAGAATCTTTAAAAAAAAAAAAAGAAAAGAAAAGAAGACACCAGCATCACTGAGGTGAAATCTTCTGGGAAGTGTTTTCTAAGAGCACAAAGAAGCTGTGTTCCAGAGATAGCCAAGGTTGTTCCTCATGCTGCAGCGTACTTGGTAATGTGTAAGAGTCACCTAGGTGGTACTGGTATTGAAGGCATGACGTGGTCATGAAGAACAGCTAAGGCTGGGCACTGTGAGAGGCCAGGGAAGGCCATTGGTGAAGGTGCAGCCTCACTTGTGTTGGCTGCCCAGGACTGAGGGGGTCATGCAAAGGAGTTGTGGCTTGGCACTGTGAAGAGCACCTTTGAGAGGCTATTGGTTGGTGACACACTTCCTCCAACAAGGCCACACCTCCTAACAGTTCTACTCCCTCTGGGCCAAGTATATTCAAACCACCACAGTGAGAACTGTTAATTTTATGTAGGTCAATGCCTTTTTTAAATTGTGTTGTTCTATAAGTTGATAATGATGTACTAAGTGATAAGGGATATTGTTTTTATTATTTTAAGAAGTTATCGACCAGTCCTGCAGCTCAGACCTTGTGTCATCTGAAAGGCATTGGTGCTGATCCAGGATGAAGACCAGGAAAGCAGAGTCACGCAAACAGCAGTTCTGCCCAACAGATTAACACTCAGACCAGTCAGCCAAAAGAGACCAGGCTGACTGACAGGGCCAGTAGCATAAGCTGGGTGCCTGAAGGAGTAATTTCTGTTGTCTGCAGTCAGCACTGTGCATTCAGCTACTACACATATTCCTTCCTGTCCAGATAGCACCAGTTCTGCACTTCCAGGTGACGAACCATAAGATACAGGGAGTGAGAGCAGTCGGCAGCTGGAGCTGGGACATCTCTGGCACACAGTCAGTCCTCAGTAGTTTTTGTTTTCTCTCCCCAGCTAAACTCTGTTCAACAGCTAGTAAATCAGTGGAGGAGTAGGATAAATGAACTGAAAAATCTAAATATGTCGACCAAAGGAGCTCTGGTGAGTACTGAAGAATTTTCTTCAAAGAAGTACCTTGTCTATTTTGTTTTGTGTTGGTGTTTAAGACAAAAGTAAATAGGCCATGATGCCGTCGCCCGGGCTGCTCTTGAACGCAGCCATCCGTCTTGGTCTCTTCCATGCTGTGATTATGCCATGCTCTACCAGGCCCAGCTCTTGATTGCTTTCCAAGTGTTTGTTGAGACAGCATCTCATCTGAAATGACCCTGGCTGGCCTGGAACTCATAGAGAACCCTGAGCCCACCAGGATTAAAGGCGAGCACTGGCTCTATTGCTTTTGCTTTTTATTTTCATTATTTTATGTGTGTTTTGCCAGCACGTGTGTCTGTGCACCAAGTATGTGCCTGATGCAGTAGAGGTCAGAATAGGGTGTCCAGTCCCCCAGAACTGGAGTTATGGTTAAGGACTGCCATGTGGTGCAGGGAATCGAAGTCAGGTCCTCTTTTTTTTTTTTTTTTTATCTTTATTAACTTGAGTATTTCTTATTTACATTTTGATTGTTATTCCCCTTCCCGGTTTCCAGGCCAACATCCCCCTGACCCCTCCTCCTCCCCTTCTATACGGGTGTTATCCTCCCCCCATTACCGTCCTCCCCCCAACAATCACGTTCACTGGGGGTTCAGTCTTGGCAGGACCCAGGGCTTCCCCTTCCACTGGTGCTCTTACTAGGATATTCATTGCTACCTATGAGGTTAGAGCCCAGGGTCAGTCCATGTATAGTCTTTAGGTAGTGGCTTAGTCCCTGGAAGCTCTGGTTGGTTGCCCTCTTGAAGAACAATGTTCTTAACCTGTGAGCCATCTTTCCAACCCCCTTAGTGAAGGGCAAAGCAAAGTCTCTGTAGAAGATCACAGCTCGCACCCTCACCCTGTGCTCACACACGTACCCTCACCCTGTGCCCTCACACACACCCTCACCCTGTGCCCACACACACACACCCTCACCCTGTGCCCTCACACACATACCCTCACCCTATGCCCTCACACACATACCCTCACCCTGTGCCCACACACATACCCTCACCCTGTGCCCACACACACACCCTCACCCTGTGCCCTCACACACTCTCACCCTGTGCCCTCACACCCTCACCCTGTGCCCTCACACACCCTCACCCTGTGCCCGCACACACCCTCACCCTGTGCTCACACACACACCCTCACCCTGTGCTCACACACACACCCTCACCCTGTGCTCACACACACACCCTCACCCTGTGCTCACACACACACCCTCACCCTGTGGTCACACACACCCTCACCCTGTGCTCACACACACACCCTCACCCTGTGCTCACACACACACCCTCACCCTGTGCTCACACACACCCTCACCCTGTGCTCACACACACCCTCACCCTGTGCTCACACACACACCCTCACCCTGTGCTCACACACACACCCTCACCCTGTGCTCACACACACACCCTCACCCTGTGCTCACACACACACCCTCACCCTGTGCTCACACACACACCCTCACCCTGTGCTCACACACACCCTCACCCTGTGCTCACACACACACCCTCACCCTGTGCTCACACACACACGTCCTATCACTGAGTGCTCATGCGCCCTCATCACGTGGTCATCTGTAGCTGAAGTTCTAGAACTTATTTCTGTTTCTTAGAACAGTAGGGACAGTTGTGCCTTTTAAAACCATTTTTCAGTTAGACATGGCAGACTCCTTTAGTCCCAGCCCTGGGCAGACAGGGAGAGATAGACGTCTCTGAATTCAGAACAGCCTGATCTACATACTGGACTCCAAGACAGCCTGGGATGCTTCGACCTGGTTTCTAAATAAATAAATAAGTTTTAAGACTTTTAACATAAAGTTTTTAACTGGGGTAGGACTAGTTTTGAAAATTGGAAAATATTACAAATGTGTTTACTCATCTCGCAAGGCTGTGAGCCCTTTGAATTTAGTGGGGCACATTCTGACCCAGCTGAGAAGTGGCCCCATCACCATTGCCGAGAGCTGGTAGGACAGTGACATCTGAGTCTAAGGAACTACAGTTTCCCTCTGGGATGAATGTTTGAAGTCCATTGTTAATGTAAGGTCCCTCCGCTGCTCTTCTGGAGCTGCTCTTCTGGAACAACCTGTGGCTTAGCACGTCGCCGTTGTTACTCCTTTGTCATGAGTATAGTGTACTTACATTTGTTTATGCATTCACCTATTAGTGACTACTCCTCCTGTCAAAAGAAGCAAGGAACAAACAAAACAAAAGAGAACCTATATAATTCCTTCGTTATGAACCACAGCTTGTCTGTAGTGATGAGCTAATGAGCAATCGTGTGGGACTAGAAGTGGAGCGAGGGTTGTTATCTGCCCGTCTGCCTGGGCAGGATGTAGGCAGCTCTTAAGAGTAGTAGAAGTGTGTTTGTGGTGACTGTGTGTTAGGAGTCACTAAAATATGTCAAAACTCTGCTTAACCTGAGGGAGATGACCCTTTCACAGAGGTCACATATAAGACATCTATATATCAGATATTTATTTACAGTTCATGACAGTAGAAAAATTACAGTTTTGGGGTTGGGGATTTAGCTCAGTGGTAGAGCGCTTGCCTAGGAAGCGCGAGGCCCTGGGTTCGGTCCCCAGCTCCGAAAAAAAAAGAACCAAAAAAAAAAAAAAAGAAAAATTACAGTTTTGAAGCAGCAACTAAAATAATTTTGTTATTTGGGGGGACACTGCAACATGAGGACATGAGGAATGTTGAAAACTAGCTTTATTTAACTAGATAAAATTGTCTAAGGTACTTCCAGGGAAAGGAAGCTCAGCCTGAAGGTTTTCAAGCTGGGTGCAATGCTGTGCAACTTCAGTCCCAGCACTTAGGAGGTAGAGGCAAGTAGATGTCTATGAGCTCAAGGCCTAATCTATGTAGCAGTTCCAGTACAGCCAAGGATGCATAGTGAAACCCTGTCTCACAAGAGGGGGGATGTGTGGGGGTGTGGGGGGAGAAGGAAAAGAAAGAAAAAGGAGGAAGAAAGAAAACTGTCTTAGTGGGAAGGAGTGGGTGAAAGGTTCCTTGAAAGGGTGTTGTCAGTTAGCAGAGTGGGACAGTCTGATACTGGAGTTTCAGTGGTAAGCTTTCTACAACACTGCAACCACACTTGGGTTGAAGCGTCTGAGTGTGTAGACCAGGCATACTCTGACAGTCCTGTCTCCTGTGTCTAGAGCGACTGACACACAGGTTTAACTCGATAAACACTGACATGTGTGTTAGTGTCAAGTGCAGTTTTATTTATCCTTTAAGTTTTTATATATGGATACAGTGTATCAGAATTTAAAAATGATTTTCTGATTATAATGTTTTTAACAAGTTGAATTCTAACATTTTTTTAATTTATTCATTCTGTGTATATGAGTACACTGTAGCTGTTGTCTTCAGACACATGCACAGAAGAGGGCTTTGGATCCCATTACAGATGGTTGTGAGCCACTATGTGGTTGCTGGGAATTGAACTCAGGACCTCTGGAAAGAGCAGTCAGTGTTCTTAACCACTGAGCCATCTCTTCAGCCCGAATTCTAACAATTTTAATTTAATAAATTGAGTTAAACAAGTGAAATTTAACAAGTTGAAATTTAGCAAGTATAAAAGTCAGTTGTTCCCCAGCCAGAGATACCATTGTTCATGTCTAGAGCAGTTTTATGTAGATGTTCATGACAGTGGACTTTATAGTTTGTGGAGGCATATCCTTCCTTTTCATGATCACATTATGGACATTTTGTATGTTAAAAGTGCGTACTTGAATGATAGTTTAAATTTGTATGGTGTAGCAGCAGTCTGCGGTGATTATTCATCAGGTATTGCATTTGTTTGGTTTAAGCTCTCTGACTTAAAGGATGCAGTCAGTCAAGCAGCACCTGCGTTTGGATTTGGAAGCAAGCAAGCAGGGACATTTGGGTCACCAGGTAAGACAATGTGGCTCAGAAAAGTGGGATTCTGTGGATTTCAACTTTAGAAAGCCTGAGTCACCATTTTAAATAATTCTCACAAATTCCTCCATTGTGGAGCCTTGAAGAGCTTAGCTCCACAAATGCTTTGGAAAGACAGGCTGGTGGAGGGGGTGAGGGGACTGCTGCAGCTCAGCTTATAGACTACTGTCTCTGAGACGGGGCATTACTGTGTAGCCTGGCCTGGAACTCACTATTGAACCAGGACTCTTGATCCTTCTGCCTCTGCCCCTGCAGTGGGATTTCAGATGGGAACCAGCACACCAGCTCCAGGAGAAGTTTTAGGAATGTTTCTCAGCCTCATGGGAAACTAGGCGTGGGAAAGAGGCTGAAATAGAGAGTTGGAAGTCCCAGGCAAGCTCCGCCTTCACAGCAAGGCCCTCAGGGGACTTGATAGGAGCACCCAGTGTAGCAGCAGTGCCTTTGAGACCTTTGTCAGCGCCTAGCAATCACACAGCCACACTGCTGAAAAGGATGGCAAGCCAAAAGTGCACACCCCACTCTGCTCATGGGTGCAGTGGGTCACGGCCACAGTCATGACCGGGCAGTGGGGCTGAGAGGGCTGGTTTTAAGTTTGTTTTCAGGTCTCTCCCCCCCCCCCCCGCCCCCATGTCTGAAACGAGAAAGGAGTGGTGCGGCTACACTTCCCAACTGTAGTCTGTTTGTAGGTTTTCCGGTGAATAACAGCAGCAGCACTACTGTTCAGAGCTTCAGTTTTAAAACAAGCCCTGGACTGGCCACTGCTCCTTCTGGAAACACCTCGGTGTTTGGAAGTCACCCAGCCTTTGGGGCTGGGCCCTCTGCTGGCTCTGCTGTCTCGTCCTCCATTCCAGCCTTTGGACTTGGGAAACCTGAAGCCACATCTGCTGCGTCATTTTCATTCAAGAGCCCTGAAGCTTCCAGCTTTGGATCGCCTGGGTTTTCAGGATTTCCAGCTCCCATGGCAACAAGTCCCTTTGGCCCTGCCACAGCCCCTGCCTTTGGAAGTTCTGTGGCTGCTTTCGGCAGTCCTAGCCCACATTCTCAGACTGTGTTTGCCAAGCCTTGCACTGACGTGTTTGGAGGTAGCAGCATATCTAGCTCTGTCCCAGCTTCCAGTGCCCCGGATAACGCGCTGTTCACACCCAGGGATCAGCTGACGAAGGAAGAACTGGAACAGTTTCAGTCCCAGAAATTTACCCTGGGGAAAATCCCACTGAAGCCGCCACCTGTTGAGCTTCTGACTGTATAAGGACCGGGTGCAATACAGAAAGAGTGCTTTAGCCAGGCTCGCTGTGCAGCCTGCAGTCTGAGAGGCTGAGCACCCAGAACGCCTCACATTCAGGCCAGTGTGTTCAGCACAGAGTGGTAAGAGACCAGCAGCTCTGTGTGGGACCTTCAAAGAGAAAGATCTGATGGCTTTTAAAGCAATGTTTTTATAGTGCTGGGAATCACTGGGGCCTCACCCAGGCAAGGCGAGTACTACCTGACCCATACTCCACCCTAACTATGACTTCTGAGGTTGTCTTGATGAGTTTATGTGTATATGGAAGCTTTCAGTAATTTGAGAGATTTAACTTTTCTAAACATCTAGGTAAATAAAGGACAGCCAAAAAGTCAATAAGCAAGGGAAATATTTTGGGCTGTAATTATGAGTGGAACTCATACAGTGTATTGAATAAAGTAATTTTCACCTTCTTCCAGTTCACTATCTGCCCCTTTTTATAGGGATGTGGACAGTGGTTGCTGCAGATCAAACCCAGGCACAGTGTCCTGTGCATGATAGGCAATTCTTTGTCACTGAGCCACATCCCCCAACTCTGACTTGTGCCTGCCTATGAGGTTACAGATGGTTGTGAGCCACTGTATAGAGGTGCTAGGAATTGAACTCTAGTCCTCAACAACAGTCCTGAGTTTCTGAGCCATCTCTCCAATCCTAAGCCCTAACTTTTTACATGGGGGAAATAAACTGAGTGGGCGAAGCAGTTGCTGTGTATGTGAGGACCTGAGTTGATACCCAGCACTTAGTCCTCAGCACTGAAGAAGCAGAGACGAGTAGATGCCAGAACTCGCTGAGCAGCGATTTCCAGAAACCCTGTCAGAATCTAAGGATGGAGAACTGATGGGGGAAGACACCCAACACCAATCTTTGCCCACCACACATACCTGTGCACAAACACACACTCATATAGTAGACCAGAAAACCAAATGGCTTACCCATTGAAAGATGGGCCCTCCAAATGTTCATGCATATGTGCAAGGCATTCAGTCCCTGGGATCCTTTTAAACAGTGTGATGCCTATCTAACTTCAGAGGCATGTGAGAGCAAAGCCATTCTCAGGATTGTTTTTATGTTTTCTGTTTAGTAAGTAGAACATCAGTTGTTCCTGCTTTGGTCTGTGGGTTCCAACAGAATAGAGTCCTAGAATTCTGCTTCATGAACCCTAAGGCCTCAAATGAGACCTGCCAATAGATGAATGCTTCGTCATTCCTGTTGCCTGAGATTTATAGAGAACAGAAATTGATTCCTCATGAGTTCCTTATATTGCAATCCAGAGCATAATTTCAGTGTCTGTCCTGCAGAGGTGACTCACTACGTGGCAGAGAGAGAGTCAGCAAATGATGAAGGCTATGTATGTCCTTACGTCAGAGTAAGCCTGTTCCCTCAAGGCCTTCCCTAAGGGTTCCCAATCCATCAAGGGGTCCAGCCTAATGACTTAGTCACCTAAAGGAACACCTTGTTACTGTCCCGTTGGCGATTAAGTTTCAGTGTAGGAAAAAGGAGGTGCATTCTGACTCTTAACGATTGATTATGGGCTCCCTAGGTCCCATTTAACTTCTTTAAGGCTCTGAAGATACACACAAATGGCCCCATTAGTGTCAATTATGTTGGGTTATAATAATCTACCTGGGCACAGCAGTGCTTACCTGTGATCCAGACTAGAGAGGAACTTGCCCTGAAGCCAAGTCTGTGTGGAACTTCGGTAAGCTACCAGAGCTAGGCCACTTAACTCTAAGCTAAGCAGAGAAACAACCTGTAAAGACTGGCTTTGAGGTGAGTCGGTTTTGTTTGGTCTTTCACCAGCTGGATAAGATAAAAGGAGCTAGCCTTTAAATCTTATCCATAGAGTCAATAACATCATGGCCATGATTGCGAGAAGCTTACATTTGAAACATTGTAAGGTGCCTATTTATGCTCCAAATTCCATTGTTGAGGAAAATAACACTGGGTCCTTATAGAGAAACTTACTGGTAGAAACTTGCAGGAAAGTGATGTCCCCTACCTCCTGTCTGGCACTGTCTTCATTTTATTTGATGACAGACTCTCAGTGTGTGTCTCATTCTGGCTTTGAACCTGCAATCCTGCCACTTCTACCTCCCAAGTGGTTGAGGCTCAGGCATGTGCCACAATGCCCAGCCAGCCTAACTGGTCTAATACACTGTCTTGGTCACTGTTCTATTGCTATGAAGAGACACTGTGACCCAGGCCACTCTTCTAAGAAGGCATTTAGTTGAGGACTTACTGTTTCAGAGGACCATCCTTTACCACAGTGTCAGGGAGCGTGGCCAGGCAGGGGTGCTGCTGGAGAGGTGGCTGAGAGCTGCACCCATCCTGATCCACAAGCAGAGACATGAGCCTGCCTGGGCATTTGAAACCTCAAAGCCCACCTTCTGTGACAACACTTCCTCCAACAAGGTCCTACTGTGAAGCACCACCTGTCAGTAAAAAGCTGATGGCCTATTAGCTGAGGCAGGATATAGAAGATGGGAGTTCCAGAGATTGGAACTCTGGGAGTTAGACACAGGTGGGAGATTTTGCCCCAGACTCGGGAGACAGATGAATGAAACTGAGGAGAGGTAGCCATACAGCAGACATAGACTAGAATATGTATTATGAGCTTAGTTGGGGAACAATCTAAACCGTATGGCCTATGCATTTATTCATAAATAAACCCCAGTCCAGGGTATGGCTTTTTAGCTTTGTCCTAGTACCTTTTGTTTATGATGAATAGTCCTGCCTGTCCCATGGTGCCCTGTTCCTGCATTATGATCTGTAGCCACTACTGAAGCCATGGCTTCCAACTGAGCTGATTTACTAGCATGGGCTTTAGGAGTGTACCATGTGTCCTTTCTGCTTCAGATACCTGAATGTTATTTCATCACCATCACCATCATCACCATTACTATCATAATCTATCCATCACCACCACCACCACCATCATACATCTGTCTAAACCAGCCCATTTCTGACTTTAACATAACCCAGTGTTAAATCTTGGCTGTACTTTCTCATTTCTGCTTAATAGCTGCTAAAAGGTCTGTTCCAGGAATGTGGGGGAATGAACACTGTTTCCAATGGGTCTTTCTTTTGCCTCCATGTCCCCATTTGTGCCCTGTTAAATGCCATCAAATCTGTTCCCTAACTCCATTTCCTACCACAGAAGTTCCCCTCCATTTTGTCCCTTCCTGCCAAACTCCCATTCCTACCACTGCCCTTGTCACACCCACCCACTGCACCTTTAACTCCTGAAGGTCTAGGGAAGCTTCCAGGGCTTTATGGAATGCAGTTTCCCTCAGGCCGTACTTGCTGTGTTTTGTTTTGAAACCTCCTTGTATTCTCACATGGCAAGTTGAATAAATGTTATCCACTAATAAGGAACAAGTTTAACCAACAACATTGCTTCTTTGCAAGTGCTACATCTCTGGCATTCCCAGACACATTTGTTTTAAAGGTTGTTTTATCTGAAGAGATGTATTATAGAAAATGGGAATGGTATCAAAGTTACCATTTGTAATTCCAGTTCATTTGTTCTGCCTCTGCTTGCGAGAGGCCAAACCTACTCCATCTTGGAACTGACCTCCATTTTAAAAGAAAAGGGGCCTGAGAACTTGACCTGCAGCTGAACTCAAGCTGCACCCAAGTTCCAAGAAAAATTACATTGCTTATCTCTGGCCCATCTCCCAGTTAGACCCTAACTACTCTCTTGCAACAGCCAATCAGAATTAGTCTGGTAGTCCCAGTTGTACTTTCAGAACTTTTGTGGTTGTTCTTGGTTTTGCTTCAGAGCACCCTCCTGCCGACTTACAAGAGTCATTCAATTAGATGCTTGTCGGGCTGGACTCCCCCTCTTGCCATTACCTATAAACCCTTGTCCTGCTGAGGACTTGGAGCTTCACCCTCCGATCCCGCTGCATCAGGAATGTCATTTAACAGGCATTTGTATGTCATTTAGCATTCATAATATTCAATTATATCTTGCTCTATAATAGACTCTGTGTCTATTTGAAGCCAACAGCTCCCTGGGAAGTGCTATGAGACCCAGGATCGAGCTTCTTCCCAGCAGTCTGGGGTGAATACATCTACCACAGACTCCCAACACCAGCCAATCCTTTTAAAGGGCAGCAAATTCCATAGTAGCCCCCAATCAGATGTGTGCCAGGCTGAATAGCCCCTTGTTTGTTTACTTGCCTCTATAAATGTTTGTTTGAAACTTCACCCTGCCGTCCTGATGCATCTAAGTGATGGGCGGACATACACACCTGCATATCTGAGGAGGGCATCAGATCCCATTACAGATGGCTGTGAGCCACCATGTGCTTGCTGGGAATTGAACTCACGACCTCTGGAAGAGCAGTCAGTGCTCTTAAACCACTGAGTCAGCTCTCTCCAGCCCTGGTGTTTTGTTTTGTTTTGTTTTGTTTGGGGGGGTAATTCCTTAAGAGTTGAAGTAAGTCTTTGAACAGCAGAACATGGTGGGACAGCAGCATCCTCTCAGGAGGCTGGCTGAACCCTAGGGTTGAGGGGTGACATGCTGCAGTATAGTGGCCCCCATTCAAGCAGGAGTGTCTTTCCTGTATCTGCTGTGCCCTCCTGGTGCCAGGCCCAGCTTGCTCTCTACCACTCGGGCCTTCCTTTGCCACATGGGCCTGCCCTTAGTTCCTTCTCAGAAACTCTGCTTCTTTGCCACACGCCACATGTTCCACTAGGTCTCATCTCACAGCTGGGGCCCATGGCACAACCTCGCAGACACCCAGTGTTCCCTTCATAGGTTCCAGTGTGTTCTGCCAGTCAGGTCTGCCTCCTCTATGATCCCTTTGCGGGGTCTTCCTTTCTGGGGCTTTGTGTGCCATGCCAATGACTTACAAACCTGACGAAAGCACTCGGGCTGAGAACATGGATCAATGCGGTCCTTATCTTTGAACATCAGTGAACAGTGCAGAGCAGCTGAATGTGTGGTCTCCAGCCAGCATTAGACCCACTCAGAATGTGCTCATAACTGCTAGTTAATGAAGAATGTGGCCCTTTTCCTTAGCTTGAACACTCCAAAACGCTTGCCTGAAAGATGAGTGTACCACTGGAGAGGCTGGGTGGAAATGTCTTTAACAGTCCATTGACTGCTCTAACCATTTTCCTTCCTCTTCCTGTTTGCTCTCTGGAACCACTGGATCAGCTTGGTGCACAATCCAATCCGTTCAAAACTCAACAAGAGGTGGCAGGATTGTTTCCACCAACAGAACCACAGATAGCATAAATGAGGTCCCGGGACCTTTACCTTGTGCGGTGCCTTTGTCAAAATGGACCCGGTCAGTGTTTGGGGGTTCTTGTTACTCTTGCCTTTTGTTTGTAGAATCACTCACAGCTAGCTCATTCAGTGCCACCAGCAAGGATATGGCCTCCTCATTTTGACTGAACCTAGTCTCTGGTGTAGTTAAAACCATAGGGAAAATACTCCTTAAAAAGATTTAAGATCTGGAGTTGTAGCTTGCCTTGGACACTGGAATAAAGAATTCCAGACCAAAACCCTATATCTAGTCCACAGTAGAATTGAATATGTAACAGCAACAAAAAGAAGACTGAACTTCTGTTTCTCTTTGAAATACAAATGGCATGAAATAAAGAGAGGAAAACACCGAGTATGCTAACACCCAACCCTCAGGGCCTCTCTGTATGGTAAGAGATCAAGAGCAAATTCTGGAGGCACACAGCCAGGGTCCAGACCCCAGTCCCAGCACTGAGTGTGTACTGGGCAAATCTCTGTGACTAAGGAGTCTCCTGTAAGATCAGTCGGTGTCCCCACCCAGATGAAAGACTTGAGTTTCTGTCTGGCTCAGGAAAAGTAGCCCTCATGGTGGGCAACACTGTTGTCCTTCTGGGTGGATGATGGTTAGCCTCTGCCAGCCCTGCCAGCCCTGCCAGCCCTGCCAAGATGACTTGTACCACACTGCTCAAATCCCTCCCCATCCCCCACACTGCTCAAGTCCCTCCCCATTCCCCACACTGCTCAAATCCCTCCCCATTCCCCACACTGCTCAAATCCCTCCCCATCCCCCACACTGCTCAAGTCCCTCCCATCCCCCACACTACTCAAGTCCCTCCCCATCCCCCACACTACTCAAGTCCCCCACACTACTCCCAATTCCCCACACTGCTCAAGTCCCTCCCCATGCTCTTGTCCACTGCTGCGGCATCTGAGGACGCTCTAGCTTGATCAAGGGATCAAGAAGTATGCTATTCCCTAAAAATCAAGCTGCTACTACCTTGGTGTGACATTTGAAGCCACCAGGCAGCAAGGGTTGGGAACCCAGGCCACACTGAGAGCAGGGCTGGCTTTTGAGGTGTTCTGTCCTCTGCTCATCAGACTCCTCGATGTCAGGTACAAGTTACCCTCAGCTATCCCTCCATCAGCCCTCTTCCTTGCACCACATTTTCTCTGCCCCTTTATTCTCTTGCCTGCCTTCTACACCCTGCTGCCCACCATCTGGTTCCAAGTGTCTGTGTGAAAGAGCTGACGTCGAGTGCAGAATCATAAGGAACAAGAGGAACAGACCCCACACAGCCCTGAGGTCTTCAGGGGTGTCTCTCTTCTTAATGACTTACTTGTGATAATTCAGTATGTGTGAAGACTGTCCTCACATTCACCATGGTCCCCTCTCTGTCCTCTCCCCTCTCTGTTCCCTTTGTCCCATCTGTCCCTGCTCCAACCACACGCTTTGTGACGGTGTTCCAGCAGTCACAGCTGCTGACCCATCCAGTGTTTCACAGCAGCCCTCTCCATCCTCTCCAGCTCTGGTTCTTACCACCCCTTTTTCTGTAGTGCTCCCTGAGCCTTGGACACAGTGACATAGATGCCTTGCTGAGGGCTAAGGACTAGACAGTCACTTATTCTCAGCACTTTGACAGTTGTGACACTCTACACTAACTGTTGCCCTCTGCAGGACGCTTCTCTGACCGTGCTGAGAGCGCACTAGTCCACAGATAGAAACATGAGTGTTTAGAAAGAGGTTTGCCCACATGTTCATTTAACAAAATATCAATAGCACTTCCTCCCCTAGGTCCTGCAACCTCCCCAGTCATAGGTGTTTTGGCCAGATTTACAGCACCAGGATATATTCCCTCCTGTGGGGTGTGTTGGTGCAAATTTACAAGTGGCAATTTTTTTCTCTAACCTGGCTAACTCCCAAATAATTGAGCTAGAGACTATTAAGTTTATTTAATAAGCTTCTAGGCACAACAACTGAGCCGATATTAACCTATCCTAATCCTCTAAACTAATCTGGCTACCTCCCAGCCAAAATTCCCCATATATTTACATGTTAGTATTGATCTGTCTTTCTCTGCTCCATGTGTGTCCTCATGGTGGCTCCCGATCCTTCCTCTTGTGGCAAATTATCTCTCAATTTTACTTCCCTGGCTGGGATTGGAAGTCTAGCCTTATTCTCTCCTCTGCCCAGTCATTGGCTGATCTACTTTTTACTGACTAATCAGAGATAGTTTACACAACACTGAGACAGGAGATTCTTAGAATAAGCATTACAATGCCATATCTGGATTGCAACCAGATATGGGGGCAAAGAAATCAGCATTGGAATAATAAAGGGTAATCTTTACATCAGGTACAATACTGTTATGCCAACAGGGATGGACCTCAAATTCAATTGGAATACAATTGGTTAGCCTACAAACAGTAGAGTTGCTCCAGTGGGTCCAGGGGGTCCACTCCACCACAGGGCACAGCCAGTTGAGGAGGTGGAAGGCAGACTGTGGTAAGAGGGATTCCCAGGGAGGGTGCTGGGCCTTAGGGAAGCTCTGAGACGGTGCTCTAAGGGTGGGGAAACGCAATCTGAGACTTGGGAAACCCAGAGCTGGTTGTGGGGGGGGGGGGGTCCTCGGGCCTGCAACAAGGCTGGGGCCATGGGCTTCTCAGACTCTTGGGCATCCGGGCACTGCGGGGAGTTGAGGAAGAACAGAGAATGGAGTCAGGGGCCCACAGGCCGGGGAAAGGGGAATCTGGCTTGTCTCAAGAGGACCATTGTCCTTAATACGCTTCATGGCCATTGTGGCAGAGTGCATCTTCTGTGGGAGATTAGGCTGTGGCTCTGCAGGTGAAGGCCTTCCTCAGGGCTCCCCATGGAGGATCTTGATGAAAAGAGTCAGTTCATGTTCTAAACAGTTTATTGTCACGGCAGAAAATAGATGCATAAAACCACATCCCCTTTCTCAGAGTGGGCCTGAGACTAAACACCTTTTACAGGGAGGAGTGTCTGGGAAGGGAAGCTTATTGGCTGAGCCCTCTGGGCCTCTAGGTACCTCAGTAGCATGGAGAACTCTGTTTTCAGAGTGTCCTGTGACCGTATGTTCAGAGAACACATATGACCATAGGACACGTTTCTTTTATGGAGAAGCATGGCACATGTTCCAAGTCAGGAGTCTGGCAGGGAGCTGAGAGTCACCTAAGCCTCAGGTGTGTGCCCACCGAGTCTCCGGTCTCAACCTGCTCTACCTTACCAAACTTCCTGCCATGGTTTTACGTCCCACAGGTCCATCTTGCCTGCTTCGCTTAGTTCAGAAACCATTGATGACTTTTCCCCTCCAGGAGCCTACATACCCTTCTTGGATAGCCAGTATGAAAGATGCTTCCAGATCAGTTGAGCCTAAACCAGTTCCGTCGGGATCTCTGTGATGTGCAGTCCTCGGTTTTATTGTCCCTTTATCCCTGTGATGGACACAGCCTCACATAAAACAGAACACGCAGCTACTGCTACCTACAAAATTTAGTCTAGGTCAGTAGAGGCCAAGCTGTGGGCCATGCTAATACTGCCCTTCTGTCATTTCAGCACATGGGAAGTAGGAGCAGAAGGTCAAGGGTTCAAGGCCAGCCTCAGCTACTAAGTGGCCTGGGGAAGTTGGTAAGTGGGACTTGAGAGCATGAGATTTCCACCACTCACGGTTTCTCCACTTGAATTGGTTCCCAGGCCTCCCTCCTCTCTTGCTCAGCCATTTTCAACTACCATAGCTTCTCTTTCATACAACGGAAGTGAAGAAAAAGGTTTACAACCTGCCTTCTCTCTACTTTCCCTTTCCTGTATGCAGGAGGCAGGTTAAGTTTCATTTTGTTTTCTAGGCTCCTCCTTTGCCCAGAGAAGTCAGCAGCCATAAGCCAAGTCCAGCCAGCTGCGTCTTATAACACAGCAAGCAAAGAAAGGTTTTTGTTTCTCTACTGAGAAACACCCAAATAATTAAAACTCCTGTGTGACACAGAGACATTGTTTACAGTGCACTGTCAGTGTCAGTCTACCACAGTGGTGATGTCTGTGTGGCACAGTTGCCTATCTTGCATTGATCGGGCCTGTTTGTCCATACTGCTCATGCTGACTCTGGATCTGAAGTAGAAAACCTGTGCAAAGAACTGTGAACTCCCACAGGAAAGGCTGCACACTGATCTTAGCTCGTGATGTCAGATAAAGTCCCGCTTAGTCATTGCCTTCTTTTCTTTCTTTTCTTCTTTTCTTTTTTCAGTTCAGGGGATTGAACCCAGGGCCTCATTCATCAGGGCAAGTGTTCTACCACTGACCATGTAAGATTCAAATTTAAGGACAAAGGCTGCCTTAGGGAAACAACAGGTGGCTGGGACTTTAACACACTGTCCAAAGAATTTAGGATAACACCCTGTTCCAGGAAATGAGCTAATCAACCATAGCAGTCCCCCAGTCCGTGTGACAATTTTTATCCTCACCACTGATGAATGTAAGGATCAATGTGCGTCATCAAGGACCAACTCAAGCTGTTCCACTAGTGCATAAAAGGTGTGTGCTTTTGTTGGGGGGGGGTCGCCTTTGTCCCGAGTACAGGAGCACCCCAGTGCGCTGGATCGTTAAACCTCTTGTTTGATTGCATCGCTCACCATCTCCATGTTTTCATGAGTGGGACCTCCCGGACGTAGGGTTGATCGAGTCCTACAACCACAAACCCCAGCCCTACCTGTGCCCTCATGGCTTCGGGATGGCTGCTACAGCTCCTTAAACCCTTTCCTCTTGTGAGTATCTGGAAAGAACTTGACATAGTATGCAGTCAGGCTTACTGATGTTAGTGATTCTTGCCGAGCTTTGTGACGTTTGACAATGACAGACTGTACACACAAGGTAACCCATTATATGCTGGAGCTGGGCTGAGGCTGTAAGAGTGATAAAGTCAGCATGTGCAAGGCCCTCACTCAGCATAATAAAAGAATCATAATTGTCAGATAAAGTCCCACTTAGTCATTGCCTTCTTCTTTTCTTTCTTTTCTTCTTTTCTTTTTTCAGTTCAGGAGATTGAACCCAGGGCCTCATTTATCCTAGGCAAGTGTTCTACCACTGACCATATAAGAGTCAAATTTAAGGACAAAGGCTGCCTTAGGGAAACAACAGGCTGGAGAGATGGCTCAGTGGTTAAGAGCACTGTTTGTTCTTCCAGAGGTCCTGAGTTCAATTCCCAGCAACCACATGGTGGCTCACAACCATCTGTAATGAGATCTAATGCCCTCTTCTGGTGTGTCTGAAGATAGTTATAGTGTACTTATATATAATAAATAAATAAACAAACAAATAAATCTTTTTTTTTTAAAGCACACCGTTCTGGTCCTTGCACAGTCGTGCAATGAACGGCCAGTTGCATACAGTACACCATAGTCAGTAATAGATGGTCGCTTACCAGCTCACACACATACTGTACATACATACAGTTTATTGCTTGCCAATTCCTGGAGGGTTTGGCTCTAGAAACCTGACTGGGGCAGTGCAGGAAGGAAGAGAAGTGATAGACACTTGATGGACAACAGACACAGAGAGGGAAGACAGGATAGGGAGGGTGGGCTGGCTCTGGTAGAGGGCATCAGGAAATTCATGTTATGTATAGAACAGGTAAATTCACATGCTATGTATAGAACAAGAAGGTTGGCCTAGTTCCATTAGGAAGTTTCTGTAGGGGAGAGAGAAGTGAACTGTGACTGATAGTTTATGCACACATTGACTAAAGAGCCATCTGTCCTCAACATTTATACAGACCAGAAGACTTTCCCGTCTACCTGAGCCTCACCCGGAAGGCTTTGCCCCCCCCCCCACGCCCCAGAGCTGAGGCATTAGAATTCTTGACATGGCTGTGCTCATGCCAACAGCATGCGTCACTTAGGACTTCATGGGTCCTCACGTTTGGTGGTGGTGGTGGTGTTGGTAGTGGTGGTGGTGGTGGTGGTGATGATGATGATGATGATTTCAGACAAAGTCTTACTATTAGCTCTGGCTGGCCTGGAACTCAGCATGGAAACTAAGTTTGATTTTAGAAAGTTCAGGCCTCACATCTGTAATCCTGAAACTCAGGAGGCTAAGGTTTGTGGGTTACAGTCTGGGCTATGGGGTGAGACCTGTCTAAAAAAAAGAAAGAGAAATAGTAAGCAACATCAAGCTGGGCCTGGTGCTATATAATTCGAATTAAGAGGCTAAGGCAGGTGAATTGCCACAGGTTCAAGTCCAGCCTGGACCTCATAATGAGTTCTAGGCACAGAGCAAGATCCTGACTTTTAAAAGCACAAAACATGGGCTGGAGTGATGGCTCAGCAGTTAAGAGTCCTGAGTTCAATTCCCAGCAACCACATGGTGGCTCACAACCATCTGTAATGAGATCTAATGCCCTCTTCTGGTATGTCTGAAGACAGCTACAGTGTACTCACATAAATAAAATAAATAAATCTTAAAGAAAAACATTTAAAACAAACACAAAACATTCAAAAACAAAGGAGATCCAGCAGTTTAAACTGCTTTAGAGGATGGAAGCAACCAACAGATTGTTTCCAGGTTTTTCTAAGATAAATAATCATTTTTAAATAGAATAAAATAACTTTTCTAAATAATTTCAGACAATTTTAAAACCCTAAAGCACACAGAGGGGTTTCTGTCCTCCCTGGTTGGCCTTTGCTGATGACATCTGGTGTTCCATAGTCAGGACTCCAGATGGACAGACAGACTCAGGTGACACAGGTCATAGACAGCATCACGTGAATCTTGCACATCCAAAGCTCTTCCTATCCTCTGCTTGTGAGGCTCACCAGTTACCTAAGTAATCACAGCGAAGCACAGCAATGATTTATGGCCAAAATTCACAGAGGGCATCAAAGAAAGGCCGGGGTGTGTATGCACAGGTTCCCGCAAGTCCCAAAGCCAGAGCTGGGCAGACGTCCCTGTCCCTCACGAGTCAGAGCCCATGACGTGCACCAACACACAGCTCCTTCGATGCGCCTCACTCACTTGCTCCATGGCCCCTCTGTGAGCCAGTATAGGCCGGTCTGAGCAGATGGCCCCAGGAAGTCATGCTCAAACACAGACTAACAAGAGAAGCAGTGATGGCTAAAATTACAAACTTGGAGTTCAGCTTCATAAGGATAGAGTTTTGATTTGATGTGTTTTATACATTCCTCAAAAATTGTTTTGCTGGGGCTGTACATTTCCACCTGTGTTTGGTGGCTTATATCCCCTATCTCTCTCTCTCTCTCTCTCTCTCTCTCTCTCTCTCACACACACACACACACACACACACACACACACACACACACACCACACCACCCAACACGCACTCACACACACACACACCACATATACCACCGTTGTCTTTAAGACCCAGATGTAAATGTTCAACCCATACAATCTCCCTGCACAGGAACCTGGATACAATCGTAACCATCTCGAGTAGTGACAAATATTCAGAGAGCAAATAAAACTTGACTTTGTGAAAAGGTAAATTGTCTTGACCAGTCAAATATATAGTTCTAACTTTTTACATGCTCTCTGATCAGAAGACGGTGAACAAAATATGTCCAAATTATTGAATTTTAAGCTTTGGTTCCTGTCATTAACTCTTAGTCTATACAAATATCTACCAGAAATTAAAATGTTGGAATGGACACCCTGTTTCAGTTAGATGGTGAGCTTTTCGCCAGTGATAGAGGTATGAGTAAGCTGTACAAAGACAGTCACATGATGTGGGTAGCCAGGGTCAGCCCAGCCCTGGGTCCTTGTTGTTGTAAAATTATATTAAAAGGCTTTCTTTTACCCCGCTCTTGGTCCATCGCCACAGTACCCCAAGATATCTGGTAGATATCTTGCCAGAAGCACACATCCCAACTCCATGCCGGCCCAGTGTCTCTAGCTACCACACACTCTCCCAATTCAAATTCTCCACAAGAAAGAACACACAACCCAATAATCTTTGATCCAATTGATAAGATATAATTGCCCACCTAAACATACAAAGCCCTGTACACATCCATCCCTTAAGAACATTCATATCAACCTGTAAATACACAGAGTGGATCACGTTAATCAGCCTCCATGTTCTCTCCGTGTGGCTACTCTGCTGCCTTCTCCTCTCTCTTCCTCCTTTCCATTCCGGTCTCCTCCTTTTCCCTTAAACCTTCCTCCCACCCATCCTTCCTTTTCATCCAATGACAGGCCTTGTTCTATCTTGCACCTTTCTCACCTGTATGATGGCATCATCCCACGTGTCCTAGCTAGTCACATGATGTGGGTAGCACAGAGCTAGCCCAGCCCTGTGTCCTAGATAATAATTGCTTCCACAGTTGTTGCCATTCACAAAGGTTTCTTTTCTTTTTTTTTTTTTTTTTTGGTTCTTTTTTTTTTTTCGGAGCTGGGGACCGAACCCAGGGCCTTGCGCTTCCTAGGTAAGCGCTCTACCACTGAGCTAAATCCCCAGCCCCAAAGGTTTCTTTTCAAATGAATAAAACTGCATACTGAAGACAAACTTGCTAAATCTCATGTTTGATAAATTATGAGGCAGGGGAGTACCCCCAATGATTCTACAACTACACAGTTCACCTGCACTGAGCTGCTTTCACTTCCTCAAGAGCCATTGCATGATCACTTCCAAAATCCACTGCATAAAACCTTAGGACACAGAGAGCAGCTGCTTTGAGAATGAGCTCTTTCTGATTAAGACTGACTGGATTCTTTTCTTTACAGATGAACTCATTTAGTTATCAGGATAAAACTGGAACATATTGTATACATGGATGCCTGTGCTACCCATCTCACAGATGAGAAAAGTGAGGCACACAAGTTTCTCCCTTACCTAAGATCATAGTGTCAGTGAGAGAGAGAAGCAGGACGCAGGCCAAAGCTGTCCTGTCATGGACTCAGTCTCTCAAGCCTTCACGAAGCTCAGCCAGGCTGGGCAGGAGGGTGACCCTCCGCGGAAGGGCCTTCTGGACTAAGCACTGGGCAAGTGTCTAAAATCTTGAATCTCAGGAGCACTCACCACCAGTGTGAGGACGGAATGGAAACACTTGTTAAATGGCCAGGCTATGTTTTAAAATGAACAGCAAGTAGGAAGATAAGCTTCAGAAAGCTGTGAGTCCTTGTTTTGAATCACAGCTGGCTGATGAGGAAGGGGCTGATGTCTGTCTGCCAAGGGAGCAATTTTCATGTTGGCTTGTATAACTTTCATTTTTCAAAACCTATTTTTGATGATGGTTCTTAAGCACTTTAACCTCCCTTCTAGCCCACCACCCTCCAGAGGTAGTTGGAAAGAAAGGATACAGGGGAGTGGACCTGTTTAGAAAGGTTCTATGGAGCAACTCCCATTTGTGTTGTTTGGAAATCAGCAGTTCATTTCACAGGTCAGCAGCAGCAGCTTGATCCACTCGCAAACACTTCACGGACACACTGCAGTCCAGTTTGGTAAAGTCAGGATAGCAGACAGGAATCAGCAGAGGTATCACTGAAGGGCCCTAGTTCTACTGAAGTGTAAGAGCTATTAAGAGACTTGGCCAGGTAGAAAGAAGGTAGGTTATGGAGTTCCTGTGAAGGACCCTAAAGGCTTTCACCAGTTTTACAGCCACCGCCTCAGGTCAAAATTAGGCCAAGTGCCAGCTTTCCACCTCAGGTCAAGGTTAGGCCAAGTTCCACTCTCCACCCACAATTCTCAGGAGGAGCAGGGACAAAACATTCTTGAAAAACTGCAGCATGTACTGACTGATAGTCACCTGACCCTCTGGTCCCAGATAGAGTTCAAATGCATGTCATATGCTTGCTAGCCAATAGATTCAAAGGTCAATATGCTTAGCCAATAAGTTTAAACTGTAACCTTGATGATGTAACATGTACCGCAAAAAGTATAAAAACTGCTTGTTATAGCCATTGGGGTCACCTTCCAGTCACTCGCCAAGAGGGGCTGATTGAAGGTCGACCCCGACATGCCGGAAAATAAACCTCTTGCATTTGCATCAAACGCCGTTCTCATGTCTCACTTGGGGGGGGGGGTGTCTCTGGTAGTTAATATTCACTTTGAACCTTACATCACTACCTAGCAGAGACAGCCAGGCCTCAGCCTTCACTTGAATCAGCAGGAGGGATGACAGAAGTTCTCGGCTGTGCCTCTCTCGGTGAAGCAAAGATCAGCAAAGACATGAGACCAACAGGCATTGCACAGCTAGCTCTACCAGCAAGCCTCATTCAGCCTCCATCACTGTCCACCAAGTCCTATTTATACCCTCCAGACATCACGTGTCTTCCATGGGTCTTGCCTCAGTACATGTCTTGCCTCAGCATGTGTGTCTGTCTCAGCTGACATCACTCTGTCAATCAGTCCAAGTGCACAGAAGTGGCAAGAAATTGCAACACACCACCAGAAGTTTTTTGGTGAGTTTCTCTTTATGGAGTCCTGACAAACGTATCTCAGCTACACAATGTAAGGTGGACCAATACATTCGTGTTGTTAGCAAACAATCCTTCATCACGTGTCCTTTCACATCCTTGCTTTAGGAGAACATCCTCTCTCCTGTTTCTGGTTCAGTGAAACATTCCTTCATGAGTCTGCTTTAGTCTTTCACCTGTGTTCACTTCAGCTAAACGTTCCTTCATGCGTTTGCTCCAGCAAAACACCATCTAACCAACTTTCCAAAGAACCCTTAAGTTTCTACTTCAGACTTGCACAAGTGTCTGAGGAGCAGACATAAGATATAGTCTGACCCTAAGGATAAAACAGGCTTGAAAAGCACCAGAGTATCTTAGCAAGGCTTGGTTTAAAACCAAGGGTTGATAGCCAGCCAGGCAAACATGTGTGATAGATTTTCAGTGCTGGCCATAGTCCACCACTGTATCAACCAGCTGACCAGTGTCTTTCCTAAGAGTCTCAGTCTAAATGTTAAGTGCATTAAGCCAATACTGCATGCACTGTACAAGCTTCTGTGCTAATTCTGGCCTCGGTCAGTCTAAAAGCCCTTTGCTATGACTTTCTTTTACTCCTGAATAATTTAGTTTGGAATTTATAAGTCCATCATTTTTTAATAAACCATATTTGCATCGTATTAAACCTGATCAAATCTTTAAAAAGTTTTTAAAAATGCATTATGGTTTTAAAGACTATACTAAATGTTAACTCTAAGGGTTGTCACAGAAAGCCCTTCTAAAACTGCGGGATGCTGAAAAGCTTTCTGTTTGTTCTCTCTCCATGAAACAGTGGGCTTGCCTTTAAGAACTTAGCCCTGAGTGAGTTGTGATCACGACTCAGTTAATAGTTCTCAATGCAACTAACAACCTGAGAGAAGAACCCAAAGCCCTTTGGAGGCCAGAGATCCTGCAACAGACGATCAAACCTCTCTCTTCCAGTCAAGAAGTTGTCATTGTCCTCAGAATTTACTCCAAAAGGCCAAATTGTGAAGTAATGGTGAACTGTCAGGGAGGGAAAGATGCTACAGACTCTCTCTCTGCCACTTTCTGTCTCTCTCTGCCTCTCTCTCTCTCTCTCTCTTCTCTCTCTCTCTCTCTCTCTCTCTCTCTCTCTCTCTCTCTCACACACACACACACACACACACACACACACACACACATACCACCCCACTCCACACCACACCACACCACACACAGAGAGGGATCTGACTAGAATTTTCATCTGTAGAGAAGGGATGGAAAAGAAAAGAAATGAGGCAGCACGGAAGGGTTCTATGGCAAATCTGGCAGGATCCGAGGTGTGCAGGTGATGCCTGGCCCCAGTTCCCACTCTGTTCAGAAATCTTTGCTTTGCAGCACACCTGAATTCAGTCCACACAGCATGTGCACCCCAGCCAATGGGCTTCTTTGCCCTCCATACCCATATCTAGCCAAAACTTAAAAGCCTTGAAAATACTCCCATCCTATCTCCACCCTGTAAAGAACCACTGGAAATATACCAATTAGCTCTAAAGATCTGTCAGATTTATGTGCAAAAGATTATTAAAAAAGAAGGTAAACACTTATACAAGACAGTTATTCCAGCCCAGAGAACTAAAGCATGTGGGAAGTAGAGAGCAGGCAGAACACTTGTACAATGTGCCCTTTATGGGAGTGGCCTGCTAGAACAAGAAAGGGAGTGTTGGTGTTCCGGGGTGTGCCAGACAATTGATCGGAGAGAGAGATATACCGCAGGAGGAATTAGGCTTCTCAGCAGCAGCGGGATCAGTCTCTCAAGGACCGAAGGCTTCACAGACTGCTCTTTATTGATTGTTTCAAAAGGTGGATCAGTTTCCACATACTAAAATCTCTTATCAGATCTACATGTCTCAGGGAACATTACCGAAGCAAACACAGTCATTGTAAGTTTTCCAAGTTTACCAGGAATAACTTACAACCCGGGTTATGCTTAGGCTCTGAAATTCTGAAGAAAGAACAACCCCATAAATTTCGAGGCTAAGTGGCCATCACCCCAGAGAAAAGTCCACGTACAATGCCTTTTCCAGAATTCTGCTAATGAAGGTGTTATTCTGTATGTGAACTACAGTATATTTTGTTACACTTTGTAAGGATCTCCCCGTGAAATCACACTTTAAACACTTTTTCAGAGTCCCTACATGTACTGAAATCAGAGTAAGCTTGCTGAGTTTGACGATCACAAAAAGTGAACATATTGTATAAAAAGAATTTGAGTGTCCATCCTTATTGACAGAGTCTCCGAGATGCAACCAGGCAGCAGTGATGCCCCGGATTCTGTCTTGTCCTGTACCATAGATATTTTTCCAGTTTGCAGAATGTGTGCCTAGCTTACAGGAAGCACTAGGTATGATCTTCAGCAGTGAATAAAACCCAGCAAAAGCAGTAAACACTTCACTTCTAGCTACAGAAGTGACTTCAAGACCAGCCTAGGGTACATGAGACCACACGTTAAATAAATACATAAATGAATAAATGAATAAATATTTAATTATTGAACAAAATACAAAGGCACTTGAGATATACAATGTGCTACAAAGGAAGTAAAAATCGTGTGTGTGGTTTTCCTGACCCAGATGTACCTAAATAAATGTACCACTCCAAAGTGAGGAGCATTCTACAAAATCTTGCCCTTACCGCTGGTGATGTCAAGAAACACAATGGGCTACAGTAATAATGTTCCAGATTAAGGGATAGACATCACATAACCAAATACGATCCATGACCCAGGATCGGATCATGGCTGGGACAGGGATGGGGTGATATGTTATTGAAATGAGTGACGATATCAGATCGCTGTACTGATCACTGTATTGACGTTACGTCCCCCAACGTTGCCATTTGTGCTCTGCTAACATAGAGGACATCCTGCATCTCAGGAACAGCACCTGAAGATGAGGGGAAGGAGCATGCTGTCTGCAACTTACAGTTCGTTAAAAATGGTGTGCGTGCATGTACACTAGGTGTTGAAATACGGTGAAATCGTGAAATCGGTCGGTCTGAGTAAGAGTACATCAGTTCTCGTGATACTTTGTAACTCGTCTGTGCCTTTGACGATATTTCAAAACAGTTTAAAATTGTTGAAGTTGTAGACAGGACTTTATATCTCCAAAGCTCCTTGCTGGAGAGATGATTACTTCCCAGTTGACATTGAACCATTATCTAGAGCAAGACACTGATCAAAAGCTTCGAGTTCTGCAGGATTCATTTCCACTCCAAAGAGTGCTGGAGTCAGACAAGACAGCCGAGGGCGGGAGTGGCCAGTAAACCAATTACTTGTGACAGGAACTTGGCCCTGGCTACCTCTAATTAAATTCTTACTCCTCAGAAGTCAGAGGGAAAAGCCCCAGATCTACAGAAAACACGTCTTAGCATTTCTACTGCTGTAAACAGTCACCATGACCAAGGCAACTCTTATAAAGGCAAGTGTAGCAGGAGGAGCTGATTCTAAAGTCTGGTTCCCTAATTGATTCTTGATTTGGTTAATAAAGAAGGCAGGAGCTAATTGCTGAGCAAAGGGTAAAGGGGGGGGGACTTCCGGGTCCCAGGAGGAAGAGAAAGGCCTTTTTGACCAGACTTTAGAAGAGAAGCACACCTCAACCATGGGAGATCTTGGGGTAGTTACACCCAGCGGTCTCAGCCACCCATGGAGTCTGCTTGATAGAGGCTAACTGATACAGGTTAGCTGGTAAGTGTAGGGCAGGAGATTCTGCGGCCAGCAGTTGTGCTGTCTGGCAAGTTCTAAACAATAAAACTGTCTGAATGTTTTTCATTGTTTGGAGTAAAGGTGGGCAGAAATAGTAGCCAGGTCATCGATGGCTTTGCCAAGCCAGGAGTGGGGCTGGTGGTAGTCTTTGGCCGGGAGGAACAAAAGAGAAGCTGGGAAGGGCTGGGAATGGTCATTGGTGGAGTTAAGCCAGGAGGAACTGACATGTCAGGAGTGGGGCTGGAGGCAGCCAATCAGGAAGCACGGGCTGCGGTCCGGGCAAAGGTGGGAGCATGTTTATAAAATAACACGCAACAGGCAAACATAAAATAAAATCAAATCAAAGCCAGATTACATACTTCCAACATACATTACCATTCCAAAGTGTAGGAAACAGTGAGAAACGACCAGACCAAAACAAGAACAAACCCAGCTGGGCAAACTCCAAACTCTGAATCCCCATGTCTGGTGTCAAAACGCCCTTTAGATCTCCAACCCCTCTCAGCTTTGTTGACTGCAGCACACGTCTTTCTCTTGAACTGGTTCCACTCCCTGTTAGCAGCTCTCCTTGGCTATCCCAGGGCTGTGGCATCTCTAACTTCTTAGGGTCTTCAAGGCAATCCAGGCTTTCTCTTCACAGCCTCACACAATGACCTTTCCTAGGCTTCCATGCAGGCACACCCCTGCCATACACCTGGCCTCAGAGACTTTCCTCAGTCGCAGAGGGCAATTCCATAACTCCTTTCTTCTATCCGTGACTCTAAAGCCAGAATCATGTGCCTGAGCTTGCAAACTCTGCTGCATGGTCAGGCCTCACAGCAATACCCAACTCCTGGTACCAACATCTTAGTTTGGGTTTTATTGCTGTGAAGAGACACCATGACCAAGGTTCCTTCTTATACAGGAAAACATTTAATTGGGTCTGGCTTAAAGTTTCAGAAGGTCAATCCATTATTATTATCATGGTGAGAAGCATGGCAGTGCGCAGGAAGACGCGGTGCTGAAGGAGCCAAGAGTTCTACAACTTGATACAAAGGCAGCCAGGAAGAGACTATGTCACCCTGGATGTAGCTTGAGCATAGGAGACCTTAAAGACCTCCCTACAATGACACACTTCCCCCAAGAAGGCCACACCTACCCCAAGAAAGCCACACCTACTCCAATAAGGCCACACCTACTTCAAAAAGGCCACACCTACTTCAAAAAGGCCACACCTCTTAATAGCGTCACTCCTTGTGGTCCAAGCATTCAAACACATGAGACTATGGGGGCCAAACCTATTCAAACCATCACATCTGTTAGTGACCTTCTTTCCAGAACCTATCTAGCTTCTCTTGCAAGTAGGAAGCTGTACTCTCTTTGTTCTTAGCACCTCTTTCCCACCTCGGCTTCTCTCAGTTCCTTCTGTTTCTTCCTCCTTCCCGTTCCCATCTCTTCCCCTTCCCTCAAACGTAACTCGACCATTCTATCTTGTACCTGCCTCACCTGTGACATTATCCCACATTCCACCCTTTTTGACTAATTTAAAAAAAAAAAACTTTTCTCTCAAAAATAAGCTGAATACTGTTGTGGTTTGCCCTGGAGTTATCTGTATTTTGATGGTAATTCCGCTGCCTCAAGGACAGCTGCCTAGTCACATACTCAGGAATCAGGTGACTTCACCAGAACCTTCTCCTTATTTAATTTGTAAAATACAGGTGAGGGCAGGTACAGGATAGAAGGAGGCCTGTCATTGGAGGAGAAGGAAGGATGGGTGGGAGAAAAGTCTGAAGGAGGAGGAGGAGACTGGAACGGAAAGGGGGAAGAGACAGGAGGGAGAGGGAGAGAAGCCATGCAGGACAATATGGCGGGTGATGTTAAGATTCCACACTGTATCTTTACAGGTTGTTACAAATGTTTTTAAGGGATGGATGTGTATTGGGCTTTGTATGTGTAGGTGGGCAATTATATCTTATCAATTGGACCAAAGGTTATTGTGTTGTGTGTTCTTTCATGTAGCGATTTAAGTGAAAGAAAGGTGGGGCGGCTGGTCTGGGCCGCCACAGAGTTGGCATGTGTGTTTCTGGCATGGAAACCTGCCTTGGGAACTGGTTGGGTAGAGAGATGGCTGCCAGGCTCAGAGAGAGGCCTTCAGCAGTGTGATATGGGATGGACGGAGCGGGTGAGAGGCTTCTGACTGAGGTGACTGAGAATTAAGATATCCAGCAGAAATCTTGGCATGTGGTGCCGGACCTAGTGAGGATAAAAGACAACCATATTTTTTTTATTTTTTATATTTTTACAACAGTAGATGGTGAACCAACGTGATGGACAAGAATCCACTAGAAATCCTAAAAGTTAAGACAAAGTTTTTATTTTCTAAGTAAGAGGAGGTCAGGGACATGTTAAGTCATGTGATATCTCAAGGGTGGGAATTTAACAAAGAAACGGGGAAGCTGCCTGGGCTGGCAGGCTGTAGGTCCCCTACTGTGTGATAAGTAATGGCAGATCAGAGAGTTAGAGATTAAAAGCTGCTTTTTAGAGAAAGTTCTTGAGAAAGTCTTTCAGGATACTCATATTCCTTCTAACGTGGGCTCCAACGGAATTTTGGGTTGAAATCCTAGTTAGACAAGCTACTTCTTAATGACAGATATTATTAGAAGGTGATTAAGTTTGTTTTTAGAAAGAAGAGAATAAAGAGATTACCTGAATCACAATCACATGGGGATTTTTCACCCACAGTTCAGAACTTAGATAGGGAAAAATTAGTCATTGACTCCAAGTAGAGTGTGATGAATGTCTGTAACACCAGGCGGAGTGAATGCAGACATATAGAAGTTATTAAGGTTAAATAAAAATCTGTGGCTCCAGGTAGAGAGCTTAACAGATGGATATATTTTGGACTAAAGTCCTGAGTTTTAAGTTGCTTATTGGTTTAAGAATTGATAGAAGGTGTTTAAATTTGTTTTAAGGAGAGTACAGAGATTACCCGAATCACGTGGGGATTTTCATCCATGGTTCAGAACTTAGGGAAAAATTAGTCACTGACTCCAAGTAGAGTATTGTGATATTTACAAGTTATTAAGGTTAAATAAAAATCTGTGGCTCTGGGTAGAGAGCTTAACAGATGGGTATATTTTGGGCTAAAGTCCTGGTTTGATCTGTTGCTTATTGATATTGGAATTGATAGAAGGTATTGGTTTGTTGTATGAATTACCCCGCTAAAGGCCGTACGGCTCGTTGATGCCAGCTAGCGAGGGTTTGTGGTTATTTTTGATATTTACCACAACAGGAAGCTCAGATTCTCTTAACCTGGGCTCCACGGGAATTTTAGGTTCATTTCCTAATATCATAGAGTACAAAAGCCCTTCAGGCTCATTGCTTAGCTTACTTCCTCTTTTAAAAATTGTTTAATCTTCATAATGGGTGTGACTTTGAGTTTTATAATTATTACTCTGGGAGAGAGTGCAAGATACAACAAGCTTTTCTGGTTACAGACTAAGGAGCACAGTATTTTGGGAGAAAGATTTTGTCTTTGGTGTTTTTAAAAAGTGTGATTAGGTTCTGGAAACCTCAGAGTCATACTGATCAGATTTGATAGAGGTAGACCGCCTGAAAAATTAGATTCAGGAGAATTAAACAAAAAGATACCCCGATTCTAAACTTTTGTCTTGAGACTTGTATTTTACAGAGTGTGCCTACTTGGATTCCTGGTCTCAAGGACTTTCAGCTAGGTTCAGTCAGGACTTTCAGCTGGGTCCAGTCAGGACACATCAGCTACAGCATTTGCTTCATTCTTCCTACCCCTTCCCCCCAAGGATATCTCAACACCATGTACAGCTTGAAGAAGTTATGGAGGAGTCGTCGCCCCAAAACCCTGGACTTTTGAGGGGTTGAAAGTGGTTATTCTAAAGTTGTTTTCATGAGAAATTTAGAAATGGTTGTAATTTAACAGGGAGGAATTAGCTAGATTGAGTGGTATAGTCATGATCTCATTTGGTAACTAAGCTAAAATCTTATCTTTGCTTTGGAATAGAATTTATTTGTCAAAAATAGTTTAAAAGTACAATGTTTAGAGCCAGTCCTTCTATTGTTGTCATTACACTTCTGAGTTGATTACACATATGAGTTAAGGGCCAAATAGCAAATTCATGGCTCTGACTTTGTGAGAGTACTTTCAAGATACTATTAAGATATAAAAACAACAGTCCAGATTACTTTATATAGATAGATGTTTTTCAAAAACGGCAGAAATCCACAAGATTTGGGATTTAAAGCTATTTATCTTTTGTTGAGACATATCTGCTCCTAACAGTTCCTCTTTGTCAGATTTAATGAAGAATTTGAAATCTCTACCTCCAGGTGAGGCAATACTTTGTGGCTAGGCAGCCACTGGACAAAACTGCCTGTTTCATCTGCAGACTAATACTGTCCAGAAAAGGACAAATTATGCAGAATAGTTGACTGGTAAGCTCTGGCAAGACAGGATGGTCAGCCCTTCAAAAATCTCCATTTCTAGAGTCTGTCTGTTGATTTTGGGCCAGAAGGCTGAAGACTTGCGCTCACGTGTTGCTAACAGGGGACTGTGCTAATAGAGCTTTGTCTCTACAACCTCTCAGTTCTGGAAGCCACGTTAGACTTCCTATGTGTATAGATATTTGGTCATTCAAAGATTTCTGACATGGTTGAAGACTGGTAGTCTTGTAGACAACACAAGCTGTTTAACATTGAGAAGGATAATAAATTTGAAAGGGTGTTTTTTCAGATGGCATATGATCTCAAACCAGGATATGTCAGGTATAGAATTATAGTCTTTTAGGATAGATGACAAGGTGCTTTAGTTAATGGACAAAATTGATGGACTGGGTGTTGAGTGTATTGTATGTTTTATAAATTGTAGAATGGTAATAATTGTACTCAATTTATATATAAGTGAAAAGGCCTTTTAACTAGACAAAAAGGGGGAAATGTGGTTTGCCCTGGAGTTATCTGTATTTTGATGGTAATTCCGCTGCCTCAAGGACAGCTGTCTAGTCACATACTCAGGACTCTGGTGACTTCACCAGAACCTTCTCCTTATTTAATTTGTAAAATACAGGTGAGGGCAGGTACAGGATAGAAGGAGGCCTGTCATTGGACGAGAAGGAAGGATGGGTGGGAGAAAAGTCTGAAGGAAGAGGAGGAGACTGGAACGGAAAGGAGGAAGAGACAGGAGGGAGAGGGAGAGAAGCCGTGGCAGGACAATATGGCGGGTGACGTTAAGACTCCACGCTGCACCTTTACAGGTTGTTACGAATGTTTTTAAGGGATGGATGTGTATTGGGCTTTGTATGTGTAGGTGGGCAATTATATCTTATCAATTAGATCAAAGGTTATTGTGCTGTGTGTTCTTTCATGTGCAGATTTAAGAGAGTGTAAGGCGGCTGATCTGGGCCGCCACAGAGTCGGGATGTGTGTGTCTGGCATGGAAACCTGCCTTGGGAACTAGATGGGTAGAGAGATGGCTGCCAGGCTCAGAGAGAGGCCTTTGGCAGTGTGATATGGGATGGACGGAGCGGGTGAGAGGCTTTGCTGAGATGAAGATGTCCAGCAGACATCTTAGGGCACTGTGGTGCCTGATCTAGTGGGATAAAACACAGTGTTTTATTTTTTATACTTTTACAACAACAACCTGGAACGGGAATATCATTTGAAATGTAACCTAGGGGCTGGGGACTTAGCTCAGTGGTAGAGCGCTTGCCTAGGAAGCGCAAGGCCCTGGGTTCAGTCCCCAGCTCCGGAAAAAAGAACCAAAAAAATTAAAAAAAAAAAAGAAATGTAAACAAATGAAATGAAATGATTAATTCTTTTTAAAAAAAAAAAGTGTGCACATTCGGTCTCCCCAATAGCCCCAACCGTAGGTATCACATGTTGCCAGTTTTGGCTTGTCAAAAGCAGATTGTTAAATTTACTGCTCTTTGTAATCATAAACTTTCTTCAAAATTGTTACATGTATGAGTCATTTCCCTTCATGAATGGTGGTACACCACAAGCACGCTGGGAATTGAACCCAAGCTCTCAGGAGAAGGAGAAATTAAATTTAAGGTTCCAGGCTCTAGGGGAATTAGGGAATTCCCAATAGTTGAACAGTTTCTATTATAAGGAAAGAGTTATTTGAATCCAAACATCTCAGGGACAGCTTGTAAGGGAAGAGCTGTCTGAGTCCAGACATCTCAGGTCCAACTTCTCCATCTTGCTGGTGGGGTCAAACGAAGTTCATGTTCCTAGGCCCAGGGACCTACTCCTATCCTGATGGCTAGAAACTCCCTTGCTCAACCACTTATGTCAAAATATGACTGGACAGTACTCAACCCACCTCGTCCCCCCTTGCTTCATGATTTCATCCTTTAAATATGCTGACAGCATATCTTCAGGGTCATAGTTCTGCTCCTGAGTCTATTCTGTGGTCCTGATCAATCAATCAATAGCGGTTTGATTACAATAATTTTTGTTATCTGCATTGACCTGGTGTTGAGTTTAAGCAAACCCCACAGTAGGTGGAAAGAGGAGAAGGGTAATAGGGGAAGGAGGAGGAGGAGGAGGAGGAGGAGGAGGAGGAGGAGGAGGAGGAGGAGGAGGAGGAGGAGGAGGAAGAGGAAGAGGAGGAGGAGGAGGAAGAGGAGGAGGAGGAAAAGAACTTCCCATTTTTTGTTACAGTCCACCACCTCCCTAGTGGAAAAAGAGGATAATTTGTTGCAGCTTCCTAAACAAAACTGAGATTTGTTGCAGAAGAGTTTAATGTCCCATTTATTTAAAGAAAAAGATCATTCCTCTCACCAAAATGCAAGCCAGACTATGTCAGCAGCAGAGGGCACTAACACCTCAAGTGTTACCAGGAGGTTTGCCCAAATTTCGTTTGTTGTTTGGGTTTTTTCATTTGTTTTGGGGGATGGAGTAGAGGCTCTTGTCACAGCTCTTGTATGAAGAGCAGAAGACAACTCCTATAATGTAGGTTCCAGGGATTGAATTTAGGTCTCCAGGCTTGACAGCAAATACCTTTACTCACCAAAGCATCTGACCAGCACAAAGGCTAGCTTTTTTCTGTGTTTGATTTTGGTTTCATTTGAGTCAGGGTCTCACTGTGTAGCCTTATCTGGCCTAGAACTTGCTATATAGATCAGAATGGCCTTGAACTCCAGGAATCTGGGTGTGCCTGCGTCCCTGGTGCTGGCATTGAAGGAGCTCATTCTTAGTGATGCCCAGAACACAGTGATGACCCTTTACACCATTGAGAGGTTTTCAGTGCCACCTCTCCACACAGTCTACAACAGAAATGACAAGTGTATAGCATTTATGTTCCAGAGACGGTTGTAAAGTTTACCCTTAATGCCTGCTACAATGGTACTATGAAGTGTGCTTCCCACAATTCACCTGAAATGATATAACACACATAGATGTTGAGAGCAGTTACCAAGAGCAGTGCAGTTTGTTCTGAATGTTCTATAGAGTTGAGTATGGTTATGTCATAAACAGCTTGAGTTATACTTAGCCACTGCTTGAAGCCTGTGGGCTGCCCCAAGCTCACAGTTTTTGACATAGCACACAATGTTGGCATCCATATATGTACAGCATAACGACATCTTATTGGCATGGCACTTGGTATCTGGTCGGGGAGAGGAGGGGACTGCTGGGTGGGGGGCAGGCTGTCAACATGAGCAGTGAGATGACACAAGGCGGGAACCACAAAGATCACTGATAACCAGGAGGAGAACCAAGTTTTTTTTGGTGAAGAGTGGCAGAATAGGATGTTAGGAAGCCCCCTTTAAGCTAGGAAAGATGGTGCGGGAGGAAGAAAAAAGGAAAGAGAGGAGCAAATGTGAGATCACAGAATGAGAACACCTCACGCAAAGTTCATAAATACTCTCCTGAGGCGAATGAGTGGTGAGCGCTAGCTGTTAGAGAGATCGAGCCACACTGCTTAGAACATCACAAGATCTTCCCCAGGCCCAGCATTTCCCAGCGTTTCAAAGACAGAGCCAGTCACAGGAGGCTGAAGCCATGACTCTGGGTGGATGGGACTGGGGAGTGAGAATCAACCCTGATTGGCGCTCAGACACAGTGTGGGAAGTCTCTTGAGGGCCTGGGATTTCTGTTGCCGGCTACCGGACTGCTGCTCCTGGCAGCCAAGCATGACTCCTGTCCCCCCTGAGTGCTTGCACTAGCTGGTTCAAGCGATGGACCGGGTCCCTGGAGTGAAGTTGTAGGCAGGGGAGTCCGCAGGCAGCAGGGTCTTTTCTGAATACTGGGACTGCATTCTTTGCTTTAGACTCAGAGAGAACAAAAGCTATGAGGTAACTGGAAACTTTATACTCTGGCCAGGTTGAGACCGGAAGGGGAGGACAGTCCATACCCCAAGAAAAAAAGCAAATCTCCCAAACCACTCTGTTATGCTGCTTTCCGTTCACAGGAAGATTTTCTTTTTCTTTTTTTTTTTTTTAATGTATAGTATGTATGTGTGTACACTATAGCTGTTTTCAAATACACCAGAAGAGGGCATCAGACCCCGTTACAGATGGTTGTAAGCCACCATGTGGTTGCTGGGAATTGAACTCAGGACCTCTGGAAGAGCAGACAGTGCTCTTAACTACTGAGCCATTTCTCCAGCCCCACAGGAAGATTTTTAAATGAGGCTCTATAGCTAACTGTGGAACTCCTCGCCCCACCCTCTGCTCACCCCAGGCAAGCGACTGCAGCAGCCTTTCCGGTGTGGATACTGTCAGAAGCGCAGGCTCCACGGTGGGAGGGCTCTAGCAAGAGCCCTACTAACAACACTACCCAGTGAGTGGCAGCGGAGTCTTTCAGAGTTGGGTGACTTGGTCTAGCAGTTCTTGCGCTCTGTGAGCCAGTGCATAGCAGTGCTCCCGCATGCTCCACTGGGATATAGCTGTCCGGTTACGAACAGAGTTAGCGAGCCAGGGGAAGAGAAGGGCCACTCCATCTCACTTCCAGGACCCAGGACCAGCCAGGACCAGTGATAAATTGTCCTCTGCCTGCGAAATGAGCCAATTCAATTAAAGTGTAAAGGCAGGTTTATTGGGGGGAGGGGCTCTCGGGCGAAATCACTCGTTCCAAGGAACAAGGCCAGGGTAGTTGCCATGGATAGGGAGACAGAGGAGAGGGGCAAGAGAGAGAAACAGCAGCATGTGCACACTGGGGGACAGAAAATGCAGAGGGAGAGAGAACAAGAGCCAGAAAGTCTGGCTTATACAGCGAAGAGCTTCTGGAGGAAAGGAAGTCCAGACCCTAGGCTGGGAAGTTCCCCCATAGTATGCCAGCTGTGCCCTGTAATAAATAGAGAGGGATGAGGGATGATGGGAAAATCTGGAGGCCAGGTCCACTTTCATATGCACCTTAGCTTCTTTTTTTTTTTTTTTTTTTCTTTTTTTTCGGAGCTGGGGACAGAACCCAGGGCCTTGCGCTTGCTAGGCAAGCGCTCTACCACTGAGCTAAATCCCCAACCCCGCACCTTAGCTTCTTGTCCCGGGTCTGAAACCCAACAGCCAGCACCTACCCTGAGCCGGAGTGTGGCCGCCTGGCCGGTAACTCCATCTAACCCCAATGCCGCCTTAGCCTGAGACCGTTCCGAAGGAGAAGTGCACCTACCTTCCCTGCCAGGTGCTCTTAGGTTGTCCTGGCTGAGGTGGATCCCAGGCCACGCAGAGAGCCACTGTGGACCCTGAGTCCGGGATAAGCCAGGCAAGTGGGTAAGTGTCCCAGCTGCAATACAACCCCGCCCCGGTTACTCAAAGCCTAGACTTTGGGCGCCCCATCTGAGACTCCACCTCTGTCTCTGAGGCTATGGTTGTGGGTTTAGACTTCAAACAGAAACAGCAGACAGAATGACTCCCCATGTGTCTAGGTATGGTGCCCTCCTGGAGGGAGGGGAAACCTGACCTTGTGATTGCACGGTTTCTCCAGATGAAGCGCATAACCATATAGATGGCCAGGAATTCGCACGGGTCGCACAGAGAGCAGGCAGACGGGGGTGGGGGGGGGGTGGGGGGGAGCTTGGCATCTCATCCTTCCCGCCGAGGCTTGTAGTAGGACATAATTGAGTTCGTGCCAACTGTTAGGCTGGGCTTCTAGAGAGTTGGCTTCACTGAGTTTCCGTTTCCTCATTTGCAAAAGTGGGTTCTAGAGTCTTGGGAGATCAGATAGCAGAGGCACTTGGCCAGAACACACATTTAATAGCACGTCTTAGACAGGATCTGCACGGCACTGCTCCTCCCCCCAGGCACCTCCCGCTGACAGACTATAATAGTCGGGAAGAATAGGAAGAATATGAGAAGCCAGCAGTCAAAGTCCTCTCAAATCCCAGCACTTGGGAGGATCTCTTGAGTTAGGCTACCCTGGTCTTCAGAGCAAAGTCCAGGACAGCCAAGGCTACACAAAGAAGCCCCGTCTTGAAAACAAAAACAAACAAAACCAACGAAACAACAAAGGAAAGGAACACAACCTTGGGTAACTCTAGGGATGGATGTGGACAAGGGTTCAGTTGCTAAAGTGCTTGCCACCCGGCATGAGGAGCAGAGTTCAGATCCCAACACACGTAAAACTGAGCACAGTGAAGCGTGATTTTTAAGCTGACCTGGGGTTGGTAGACAAAGGCAGATCCAGGGGCTTTTGAGCTCCAAGTTCAATGAAAAGCCTTGACTCAAATATACAGTAGCAAGTAAGTGAGGTGCACGATCAGAAGCCAGGGAAAGGCACGGGAACCCAAGTGAGTGGTGGCTTTCTGTCCCCAAGCTACCACTCTCAGCCTAGCAGGAGTAACAACATCCATCACCACCACCCCCGCGCGCGCGCGCGCGCGCGTGCGTGTGTGCGTGCGTGTGTGCGTGTGTGTGTGTGTGTGTGTGTGTGTGTGTGTGTGTATCTCTCACACACACACATTCATACTCTCTCTGTGTCTCTTTCTCATACACATATTTTCTAGGTCTCTGTCTGAAACAGACACGCACTAAACACACACATGTACAAGCAGTTGCACATATACAGCTTCAAACTGCATATACATGCACATGTACATACACACACACACATACATACACATATATATACATATACAACACACAATCACTGAGATGGGATAATTCACCTACAGCCTCCATAACAGGGACCTGAACACCTCAGACAGTAAAAAAAACTCATCTAACACAAAAATTTAGTATCTCCTTTGGCTCTCTTTGCCCTGGACATGGAGGGAGAGAGAGAAAAGGGGCAGGGGGTGGGCTCCAGCTGGTCCTGCCAGGAGTCTCTTGGCTGGATGGCCATGGGCTAGAGCTTGGTGGTAGCCACTGCTGGGAATGCAGGGAAGCCTTCTGGGGGAGATGTGGTGGTGGCTCTGTGGGTGAGGGCTTCTCTACGGCTCCCCAGATTGGATCCCATGAAGAGAGACAGTCCATGGTTTCAGGACATTTATTGTCATGGCAGAAAGTGGATGGGTAAAACTGTACCTCACTTCATTGGGCATGAGACTAAATACCTTTTGCAGGGAGGAGTGTCTGGGAAGGGAAATTCATTGGCTAAGCCTCCAGGCCTTTAGGTACCTCATTATAATGGAGATCTGTCTTGACCTGTGACCTGTGAAGGGGCTTGGGGCATTGCCTTTAGGTGACTGATGGTCACAAATCTATGAGGGCTCCTGGTTTCCTGGGAGTCAGGTAAAACACTTGCAGTCCCTCAGGGTCTCTGAGGTTCAAGCCTCCTCAACTGGGAACCAGGGCGTCCCACAACAGAGGGTCTTAAGCCTCTCTCCTGCATCTTGTGAGATTTTAAAGTAGCAGACCAGTCATGAAGGGCAGGACACACAAGAGATACACTGCCTACTGTAGGATTAGAGGTGTGCTCTCTAGAAAGACAAAGTATCAGCAGACAGCCTGGATACAACTGCAGGGAGGGAAGAGCAGGCAGAGTTTGGAGGACTTGGGGTGGGCAGGAACACTCCCTGACACTGCAGTGGCAGGCGCCTATCACACGCCCTTGTCATGATCCTCTGGATGCACAGCAGACAGGAACCCTGGTGTCTAGTATGGGCTCTGGGTTGACAAAGGGGTGTCACTGTGGCTCAGCCTTTGTGGCACATGGACCAGTGGATGCTGGGAAGATGCAAAGCCAGGAAGAGAACAGGCAAGCGCCTCCCCAAATGAGTCTACAGATGAAGTCTGTCTGCACACTGTTATGGAAGAGAGAGGGGCTCAGGTGGCCCCTCCCCTCCTAGAGGCTTTATAGAGATATAAAATGCTCAGTGGAGGAAAAAGACCGTTATGTCAGGTTCATGTATATGGCCCCTGAGGCACGCTCAAGTAAACAGCACTCAGAAAACTCACCGGGTAAGAAAGGGAGGGAGACATGACCATCACTGGTGGGTTAGCAGGAGTAGAAGGGAGACAGCATCAGATAAATATGAGCAAAACATTGTGTATACATATGAAAATATGTGCTATTGTTTATAATCAATCAATATATGCCAATAAAAATCATCTTTTAAAAAATCCAGAGCCAGGATAGGTGGCTCATTTGTGTAAGTGCTGGCCTCGGAATCAGCAGGACTCGTTCTCTGTCCTCAGAACCCACGAGGGAGAAAGTGGTCCACACCGGTTATTCTAGAACCTGGAGGTAGAGGGAGGAGGATGAGAACCTCAAGCCATCATCAGCTATGCAATCAATCTGATTCCCGATGGGCTTAGATTAGAGCTTGTTTCAAACAAAAGAAGTGGAGAAAGAAGGGTAAGAGAAGGGCCAGAAAGACAGATGGCCCCTGAAAAAATGACAAACTGTTTTCTTCTGAAATTCACACTCGTGTGCCCAGAAGCACTGCACCTTAGCAAATACACACACACACACACACACACACACACACACACACACACACACTGAAGTTCACTGTGTTTATAAAAAATCAAATGTGAAAACCAAGGCAGACTTCAAGGGTGGAGAGATGACCGAGATGTCAGTAGCATTTGCTGCTCTTGCAGAGGACCTAGGTTTGATTCCAGCACCCACACGGAGGCTTACAACTACCTATAACTCCGGTGTCAGGGTATCCAATGCCCTCTACTTTCCATAGTAACCTTCATGTTTGTGGTGTATATGCATACACTTGGGCATACACATATACTGGTAAAATAAACTCTTCAAAATCTTTTTGAAACTAAATACTAGAATCAGAGCTGAGCATGTGTCCTGCTCAGTCTGTGCTGCCTAAAAGGTCCTTGTCCTGCCCACTCCTGTCAGACTGGATGCTTCTATCATAATGATTGTGAGTCACAGGCCCTGCCTGCCAACTCTAAAAGGCATGAGTGCCCAGTGGAAGGAAGTCTCAGGCTGACGCATTTCCTCAGAGTCAAACAAGCATGAAAATCCACAAGGCTTCTCAGAGCAGCCTTGACCAGTACAGAACAGAAGAGCTGGGGCTCCCAGCAGCCCAGCAGCTCACAGGGGCTGGGGCCAGTACCACATGCATCTTCCACTGCCAGAGTTAGGAGACCTCATTCTCTGCAGACTAAATACCATTGTGCTAAGGGGCAGAGAGAGGGATGGGGACAGAGTCATGTCCAGGACTAAGGCAGAAAGTCCCTTTGATAGAGGATGGTTCTAGCCAACTGTCTCAGTTAGGGTTTTATTGCTGTAAAGAGACACCATGACATGACCAAAGCAACTCTTACAAAGAAAAACATTTCATTGGGGCTGGCTTACAGTTTCAGAGGTTTAGTCTGTTGTCATCATGGTGGGAAGCATGGCAGTGTCCAGGCAGACATGGTGCTGGAGAAGAAGCTGAGTTCTACATCCAGATCTGCAGGCGGCAGCAGAGGCCTGCTCTCCACACTGAGTGGAGCTTAAGCATATATGAGACCTCAAAGCCCACCCCAAAGTGACATACTTTGTCCAACAAGGCCACGCCCACCTCAACAGGGCCACACCTCCTAATTATGCCACTTCCCCTGGCCAAAAATTCAAACACATGGAAATGGACATGGGGTCCATTTCTATCCAAACCACCACAATAGCAAGTACTGAGGGGCAGTGAGTGGGACTCTGCTTCAGGTCCAGAACCAAGGCAGAAAGTCCCTTAGTAGAGGAGGATCCTACCCAACTTTGACCAAAGCAACAGGATCTTAACCCAGCATAAATAGCCAAGTGAGGAAACTCCCTGCACAGAAGTCAACAGGAAAGCAGAAGTTTTTGAGCACATGGGCTGTGTTCCCCATACTTGGGAGTGGGACATATGACATTAGAACACACATGTCCCTGCTGAGTGCCTACGCCTCTCTGCCTAATTCCCATTCTACAACTGCATTTTAATTGAAATGTACCCAAGTCCTCACCCCCGTGGGACTGCTGACTGCATCCCAGTTCCCTGAACGGGCCCAGCGACACAGACCCCTGAGCCCCTCACTGTGCCTCTGTTGCCAGTTTTCTCTCCCAAAAGTTAGGAGTTGTACTGTAGATGTACCAGCTGGGCATAGGCAAGCCCAGATCACATCTTTCTCTGCATTTTGATCAGTTGTGGTTGTCTGTACTGGTTACCATCTGCTTCAAAAAGAAGTTTCTTTGGTGAGTCAAAGAGTACCTAGAATACAGTTAGAAATTATGTCGATTTTTTAATGGCAGTAATAAGTTCTTGTCTAGGGTCTACGACCTCCAAGCCAAGAGTAATTGGTTTGGGAGTACAACACCAAACATTAATCCACTTCTATCAAGAGAACCTTAAGTCCAATCAGATTGTTATCGGTTACCCGAGATAGGGAGGCCTTGCCAGGCTGGTCACCATTGTGATCCATAGGCTCTACAGCTGGGTAGGATGTCAGTTTGCTCTTCTCCCTTGGCTGCTTGGTTGCCTCTGACTCTGTAAAGCTAGTCCTCAGGAGCGAGGCTTCTGGGTCTATCCCAGCTCGATTCCTCTAAGCCCTGTGTCCAAAGTGGTTTCATCCACAACATGCTGTAGATGGCCACCAAGAGCAATAGTCCCTATACTGTTCTGGGAGTCTCTAGGACCACCCTGACCAACAACTGGAAGGATGGTTTCCCATGTTTTTTAGTTTGGCTTGTATGGTTGTGATAAACATCATAGCCCAACCCAACTTGGGGAAAGAAGGGTTTATTTCACCTTATTTCTGACAGCTCCTCACGCAGAGTAGTCGAGGCAGGAACCTGGAGGCAGGAAGTGAAAGAGTCCACGGAACAGTGACGCTCACTGGCTCGCTCAGGTGATTTCTTATACCACCCATGACCACCTGCCTACAGGTTGCACCATGCCCATAGGCTGTACCCTCTGACATTAATCACTAACCAAGAAAATGCACTGTACAGACTTGCCTACAGGCAATCTGATAGAGGCATTTTTCTCAATTGAGATTCCTCTCCCTGTATAATTCCAGCTTGGGTCAAGTTGACAAAAACCAAAACCAACCAACCAACCAAACAAACAAACAAAACTTAGCTGGCACATTGTGCTGCCCCTAGAAGTTTTGTTCATGACCTTTTGAGTAGCAAAATCATCCCGTGTGGCATAGCCACATTGTCTAAGTATGTACTATATAATATAATTTACTTTTCAGTAAGCATATAAAATAATATTTCCCCTTTCAAACACCCTAATGTCTCCTTCCTCCCTCTGTATCACTCCCTTCTTATACTTCAAACATTAACCTAAATTTCAAGGCACATAAAAGGTAACATGATGCTGTAAAAGGAATTTTGTTGTCCCCAAAGTCCTCAGCCCCACTGGAACAGAAGCAGTCTGCTGTTGTAGTAAATATTATAAATAAAAACTGAGACATCACCCCACGCTATTGCTGGCACGGATGGGCCATAATATTTTCATCTTAATCAGCATCTCAGCTCGACTGGACAAGTTTCCAATTTCCATTCAGTGCTGTCGCCAGCTACTCTCTGACCCCAGCAGCAGCCGGCCTCTTGCAACTCTCTGCTGTGAACTCTGCTCACAGCCCCAGCATCCGCCCCCATGGTTATTGTCATAATTCCCAGTATCCAGGCAAAATCAAAATTCTAGAAGCCTGTAATTTGTCAATCAGAATTATATCAGTAAATTCTCACTCCATAAAATATCCACACAATAAACTCAGAGCCAATACTGATATAAACTGCCTACCTAGATAAGACAACTTGTCCTGTAGTTATCCATCCCTTATATGTTTTCATAACTACCTATGGCTATTTAAAGCCACATGGGGGTGGGTCATCCTTCTCCTCCTCCATATTCATTTCTTCTCCCCTTCTCCTCTCTCTCTCTCTCCCCTCTCCAAAACCCGGTGCCAGCCTTACTTTTTCACCACTCAGTCACAGGCCTGGCCTTATCTTGTGCCTGCCCTCACCTGTATATACACATCAGTCTATGGTCTGTAACCCTTATTGGGTTAGCCTTGGGTTGCTGTGACTCATGGTGCTTTTTGCTCACGAATGTTCTCTGATTATTAAAAAGAGAAAAGTAAAAAAAAAAAGCAGTAGAAGATATCTAGATAAGAAAAACTGTAAGAGATTTTCAGATGAGGGAGAAAATGGGTGAATGGATACACACAGGGGCTTCGGCAGCACTGTGAACTGTGTGATCTGTGAGGAAGTGTGAACTCTAAGGACCCAGAGATTCAAACCTTGGCTTCAGGTGGATAAGAGAGGAAGCACAGCCAGCGGGAAAAGACAGGCCTCAGAGACAAGGTGCTCTGGAGCTCTGGCTTGGAGAGGGACGCACCTCCATTTTCTCGTCTCCTCTGCTGAGTTCCAGAGCTATGGGGCTGGCGCAAAGAAGGTTGGCACCGGGTTTCATGGGCATCATCTTGTTCAATAGATGGCCATGGCAGAGAACGCTAACTGGATGTTGAACAGCAAGGACCAGATATTCACAGCCCTAAGCATCCAGGAGATAGAGGCTGTGGACAGCTTTCTGGTGAGCAGGATGGGGCTGGCGCTGCAACATCTAACACACAGACCTTAGATAAGAGCTCTGTGTTCCTCGCTGACACGCTGCTGCCCCAAAAGAAGGGTACTCTAGAGTTTCTGGATAAGTAACAAGATGTCCTGTACAAGAAGTCCATGTTGTCGGATTCAGTGGTACTCAGGAGGACCCTGATGTCATCAAGTGTGCCTGAGGGCCCCTACCACAGCCCATCTACGTAAGAGAACTGTCCCCAGGCCAAAGAAACATCAATCCAGTGATCCAGACCTACGTCAAGAGTAGTGTATGGTTCCTCTCCACTCCCCACTGAAGCATGGAGCACCGTGACCTTGCATTTGTTCATCCTTGACACCACAAGCTTCTTCTCCCTAGAGGACAACGGTTGGTGTTTGCCCTTCACTCATGTACTTCCCTGTAGGGTAGAATCTAGTCATCTGACCACCTGGTTTCTCTTTCAGCATATTGTGAAAGACTATCTACTGTCCACGGGTCTGCAGACCCTTACAGATCATGGGAACACAGATGTCCAAGATTAGAGTAAAGGATGTTGTAATATTATTAAAAAAAATGGTGTCTTTTACCTCCACTAGATCCAGCACCGCAGTGCCCCAAGATATCTGACAGATATCTTCATCTCAGTCAGCAAGCGTCTCACCCTCTCCTCCATCCCATATCACCGCCAGAAACACACATCCCAGCTCTGTGGCAGCCCAGTGTCTCTGGCCACCACATACTCTCTTGAACTTAAATCGACACATGAAAGAACACATGACACAATAACGTCTGATCCAACTGATAAGATATAATTGCCCACCTAAACATACAAAGCCCTGTACACATCCATCCCTTAAGAACATTTATAACAACCTGTAAATACTCAGAGTGGAATCTTAACGTCAGCCTCCATGTTCTCTCCCCAGCTTCTCCTGCAGTCTCCTCCAGTCTCCCGTCTCCTTCTGTTCCAGTCTCCTCCTCTTCCCTCTGCCCATCCTTCCTTCTCATCCAATGACAGGCCTCGTTCTATCTTTACCTGCCTTCACCTGTATGATAATCCTACAGAAGGAAAGCTGGTGTAATGGCAAATTCTGCAACAGCTCAAAGGAACTGGCTCAAAAGCATGCAGAAGTAGACATGGTGGCCCTCAAGGACCCACTGTCCAAGATAAGTCATGATACTTGGTGGAGAATTCTCAAAGCACCTCAGCAACTCGAGCCTCCATGCAGAACGAGCCAGTGGTCCCTGATACAGGCTAAGAGACAACACTGTGATCTACCAAGGCTGGAGCTGCTCCCTTTGGGAGTGAGCATATTTCTTCTAAGGTCAGTGTTCAAGAGGCTGTGGCTGTGCATAGTGAAGACACACCTCCAGGATAGCTGACCAAGACCACGGATATGGGCTGGGGCCTGGGCAGTGTCACCCATGAATCCCCCCGCCCCGTGCTATCAGCTATCCAAAGATACCTACCTTCCTAGAGTTCATCCTCTATGACACAGATAACCTTCTCCCCCCATCTGTGGCCCCTCTTCATCTTTGAGAAGGCCATAAATACCTGTGAAGTCCATCCTTAATACCAGATTTAAAGGCAAATCCAACTCATATGAGGGACTGAATGAACACATGTTTGTACTACAAACAACTTCAATAGTCCATAAATTTTATTACATCTGGGACTTCATCTAGCCCCACCCCATACGCCAACATCTACAACCAGAGCCACCCCTGTGATCTCCCATGGTCTTTGAGGATGATGAAGTATTGAAGACCAGGTACTAGACCAGTCCCTCACTTCCCTCCCCTGGCCTTGTCTCTGCCCTCTAACTTGACCTGTCCCTGGTCCTAGGAGTGCGGCTAGTGGGTGGAGTGTGAGTTCAGAGGTCATGAAAGATGAGCCAACCTCTTTCCAATGAGGCTGAGGCTATCTGGAGAAATTTAGAGATACATCTAATTATGTCCCGGCCAAGGTATCCTCAGTAGGACCATAGTCAGCACTTCCTTGCCCACTAAAGCCTTTTTCTCTCCATAGGTCTGAGTGAGTGTGGGCTCCTTGAACAAGCTTCCTTCTAAGGTTATCCCCAACATGATCTCACCTGGAAACTCCATAAGTTCCTTGCTCCAACTTTCAACTTCTTCTATGTCACTCAAAGACACCCAGGTACAGTCCTATGAGACACTGGATCCCTGGGCACAAGGTCTACTTCATATCTCCTCTCAACCTCAGAGGAACAAACAACCCTGTGTCAGCCCCACCCTTCTCTAATGGCCACAGAGACACCCACCCAAGGGCAGACAGTAAATCCTTCAGCTTCCACCAAGTATGCCTGAGGCCTGTAGAGGGCACTGGCCACATACTCAGATGGGCAACTGTGGGATGGATTCATCATTTTCTAGTGTCCAGGGCAAAGGAAGCCAAATAGGGTAGGGAATTTTGTGTCAGATGAGTTTTTCATGTCTGTGTTTGGGTCTCTCTCATGAAAGCTGTAGGGGAATTTTCCCATCTCAATAATTGTATGCCTAAGGAAGCTGTGAAATTGCAGGAGCATGTATGTGCAAGTGTGCATATGTGCATGTGTGCATGCATGTGTATGTGTGTATACACGTGTGTATGTGTGTATACACGTGTGCATGTGTGTATGTGTGCATTGTGCATGTGTGTATGTGTGCAAGTGTGCATATGTACATGTGTGCATGCATGTGTATGTGTGCATGTGTGTGCATATATGTGTGCACATGTGTGTATGTGTGTATGTGTGCATTTGTGCATGCATGTGTATGTGTGCACGTGTGTATGTGTGCATGTGTGTATGTACATGTGTGCATGCATGTGTATGTGTGCATGTGTGTGCATACACATGTGCATGTGTGTATATGTACATGTGTGTATGTGTGCATGTATGTGTGCATGCATTTGTGCATCTGTTGCCACTCCAACCACATAATGGGTGGTGTGACTGAAAGCCAGTGCTCTTTCTATACTGTCTTTTCCTAGCTGGCTGATGGTGCTGTGCATATAGTGAAACTCAGTGATTCTAGCTGAGTGGGAGCAGAGGCAGCCAGAGCACAGCTCAGAGATCCATGGTTTAGGACACTGAGGAGGCTGCAAGAAAGCCAGGAGAACAGAGAAACAAAAAGGTCACTCTAGGGCATTCTGAGGGGACACAAACAGTACCACAGGTTATGGGGAGTGGACATGCCTTGATCTGCAGCAGGGAGGGTCACCAGCAGCTAAGTTCTCCCTTGCCCTGTGACTCCCTTGGCATTGTGCTTTCACACTTAGGGCATAGGAGAGCGTTCTAAATACTGATGTTCACCACAGCACTTGGGAGGCATAGGCAGAGGCAGAGGCAGAAGCAGAGGCAGAAGCAGAGGCAGAGAGATCTCTGAGTTTGAGGCCAGCCTGGTCTACAGTGCGAATTCCAGGACAGCCAGGGATACACAGAGAATCTGTCTCAAAACAAAACAAAACAAAAATTCTAATTGAAGTCTAGAGATTAAACAGACAGAATTAAGAGATAGCCTTACAGAATAAGGAAATCCCCTTGATACCCAGAACCAGGAGGATGTGGTGGTGTATATTTGTAGCCCAGCCCTGGGGAGCCAGAGACACACACATACACTGGAACAGCCTGGCCAGCCCCCCAGTGAACTTGTCAAGCTCCTGACCAAGGAGAAGTCCTGTTCAAAAATGGAAGTAAAATGCAGTGTTGGAACTGGGCTGTAATCCCAGCACCGGGGAAGGAGAGACAAGAGGATTAGAAGCAAAGCTAAGTTAGAGTCCAGCCTGAGCCCCATGATGCTGTCTACAGAAAAGGAAAGTAAGGAAAGGGAGCACAAATAAGGGGGAATGTAGATGGTGCCAGAAAATCAACTCCTTTGTCTCCTGACCCCAACACACATGTATAAAAGTAAATGTACACCAGTATACACACATACACCAGCACACACTAACACACCTACACACATATACACTCACAACAGTGCACAGACATACAGACACACACACAGAAAGACAGACACACACACAGAGACAGATAGACACAGACACAGACACACACACACACACACACGCACACACGGAGATAGAGAGACAGAGAGACAGACAGAGAGAGACAGACATACACAGAAAGACACACACACAGAGAGACAGATAGACACAGAGACACACATACACACACATGGAAATAGAGAGACAGAGAGAAAGAAGTGAAATCCAGTTTATACATTTTTTTTTTTGAAAGAGTGGCATCGGGGCTGGGGATTTAGCTCAGTGGTAGAGCGCTTACCTAGGAAGCGCAAGGCCCTGGGTTCTGTCCCCAGCTCCGAAAAAAAAGAACCAAAAAAAAAAAAAAAGAAAGAAAAAGAAAGAGTGGCATCGTAGTGTCAATTTTGGAATTTTGGTTTCTTTAAAGAAACACAGAAATATAAGAGCATTGAGTCACAAGTGTGGGTTATAAGGTCACTTCAGATTGTCCACAACAGCTGACTATGACTTGTCCCATGCTCTGGCAGGGGTGTGATTTTGCCAGGTGCATGTAGTTTCTGTGATTGTATGATGTTTGGGATTCTGGGGACTTTTCAGAAGGTGTATGAATGCTAGGGCCCTGAGAAGGGTGGTGGGTGGGAGGGTGGTTGGTTGACTGGTTGTTTTGGGCCATGGTTTGTTACGTAGTCATGTGCAAAAAGAAAACAAGAAGAAATTAGATATCCTGCAGTCCTAATCAGCAGGAAGTGGTCGCCCCATTCCCATCCCCAACTTTATTCAGGGATCCCTTTCCTTTCCCCTCTGTCCTTTTTGCTCTCTTGGGTTAGGGGTTTGAAAGGTTGGAAGGAAGAACCCACAAATTAGCAAAGGCCTGGTTACAAGTGGCCCCAGACACGGGGCTCTGCAGAATGGGAAATTTGATTTCAAGTACTGTAGATCAAGCAACAGAAGAGGAAGGGATGGCTACACTTTTTGAAAACATCAGCTACACAGCCTGACCAAATGTAACCATTACAGATGCTCTTTATGCCGTCCTCCTTGCTTTAGGGATTGAAAGAGCGTACCCCAAAATGGGGAACTGCGTCTCTCGCTCTGATCGCGGGGTGGGGTGCCCCCAGGAATCACGAGTAGCCATTCTTGATGTAAAAGCACGAGGTAGCTTTATTAACGAGATCCCGGGTCTTAGCGGGATCCCGGGTCGACACGTATCTCACACAGGAGACAGGAATCGACCCCGAACTTCCAAACTCGGGGGTTTATATAGGGGCATTCTCGAGGTTACACATGATTGGTCAATTCAAATGGTGCACGGTTACTTTCGGCGCGAAATGACATCAGCAAGGAGTATGTGTTATCTAGCAGCTCGGCAGGCAGGTAGGGTGGCTCATCTCACTCAGGGGGGTGAAGGAAGGGGAGGGGGTGGCTATGGATGGTCAGTGTCCTTGGGGCTGATAGCTGGTTTGGCAAGTCCTATCTCTGGCTCTCCCTCAGGCACGTCTGGCCCTGCACATCCGGACTCTGACAGTGAGCAACCTTTATGAAACTCTAGTTCTGCACATTCGGGCTCTGACAATGAGTAACCTTTATGAAACTCTAGTTCTACAGGATCATCTGGTTTGGCCAGAGCCCCTTGTCTTACCCACTTCTGCCAAGATGGAGCCTGAAAGTGTGGAGCCATGGACAGGCGTGGCTAACAGAGCGCAAGGCAAGGGGAGAGAGGCGTGCCCAGAGGACATGATGCCCATTGAGTCAGACAGCCATGATAGCCCACAGGAAGGAGGCCTGGAGAGGGCAAAGGGACTCTCTCAGTTCAGCCTTGACAGTGAGCACCAGGGTCTGCAGGCGCAAGACAGAACTAAGGTTCAGCAGCGCAGCAGCTCACAGGCTGTGGGCAGGTAAGGCCTGCAGCTTCCACCTTCACAATCTGGAGATCTCGTTCTGTGCCGTCTAAATTCCAGTGTGAGTGGGACGGAGAAAGAGTCATGTCCAGGACCAAGGCAGGAAGTTCCTTGGTGGGGTAAGAGTTTAACTTTGAAAAGGGATAGGGTATAAACCTGGCACAGAGTTAAGTGAGAAAGCTTCTCTGGAAGAAAGAATCTGCCAGAAAATTTGGGCTCCGCATGTACACACAGCGAGTTTTCCAACTCTTAGAAAAGGCACATGTCCAACAAGGAAACACGTTTTCAAACCAACAACATGAAATATCACGTTCTGGGGCTCATTTCCTCCCTGGCGTGCCTGACTAGTACACACAATTTCCCTTGCCTACATATTACTATGCAACGCACATTAGGTGAAATTCACCCAGATCCCCGCCCCTACCCACCGATAATGGAGGACGCCCAGCGGTGTAGATATCTGGGCCCCTCTTTGCGCCTCTATCTCAACAGGAAAGAGATTTTCCTCTGTATTTCTCAAACAAAAGAATCAAAGGGAATTAATTACTTGTATCAAAAAGGTCCACTTGGAGTCCTTCTCCCACTCACAGGCCTAGGCCATAAGCCAGGACTCTGAATCTCACCCCTACCTACTAAAATGAGGAGTGAGGCCAGCATCACAGAGAGATCCTTGAGAAGGAGCCCACTGTCCCCACAGGCAGGCTCCCAGCGTGAGGAGACAGGCACATGGCAGACCCTATATGGAGAAATGCCACAGCTGTGGTCTTCAGTGAGGCCCAACTTCATAAAGCCTGAGCTACAACCTGCGCACCCAGAGCTGGTGAGTGTCCCGGCTGCCCGCCATCTGTGGAGGAGCAGAGCTCTCCCAGGAACTGTGGGCACAGAAGGGCTTGGTGGGCCATAACCTGGAACTGTCTTTGCCTACTTTTCGGGGTCTTCTTTCTTCTGCCCTTTCAACCTCCAACACTAGGCAGGAGAGAAAAAGGGGTAGCAGGGGTGGAAAGGGGGCGATGTTCTCATAAGACGACTTCCTGCTGATTGGGGCTGTCAAGTTCTTTGGAGCAAGTTTGAGTTTTGTAGTCAGCACATCCAATTTCCTCTTCTTGTTGTTTCTTCTTTGCACATGACTACTTAACAAACTAGAACCAACAACCAACAAACCACCCTCCCCCACCCTCCACCCCTCTCAGGGCCCTAGCATTATAGACCCTCTGAAAAGTCCCCAGAATCTCAGCCTTGGGGACATGTATGCTGTGGCTGTCATTTCCACCTCACAGGTGAAGGCAGTGGACGCCCTGAGCATTTAAACACGTGGCCAAAGTCACACAGGTTGTCCTTAGCTCTGTGAGTCCCCAGGATTTGATCCCAGGCAACTTGAGCCCAGAGACTACACACTGAACATTCCTAAAAAGTAATTTGTAGCATCGAAAATGTGGTTTGCTGTTCTGCACAGCCCTCTGCCCCACCAGAACACAAGCACTTTTTTCAGGACCAAGCTGTGGGCCGCTGTGACCTATGGTGCTTCTGGCTGAGAGCGCTCCCCACTGAAATAACACTGAAAGAAAGGACGGGGGGAACACGGGAGACTTGTGCGTACAAACACTGAGATGGTACAAACACACATATGCACACATAAACACAATGAGTCAGGAAGAGACTCACACAGAGGCCCGGACAGTGCTAGAATCTATAGAGGAAACCCAAAAGACTGTCTCTGGCTTCATGGAGGGTGAACGGAGAAGCTTGGTCGGTAACATGATAAAGAGGTTTGGCTGGGTCACTGAACTCCGAGAAAGAAATAGCCGAGTTGGGGTTGGGGATTTGGCTCAGTGGTAGAGCGCTTGCCTAGCAAGCACAAGGCCCTGGGTTCGGTCCCCAGCTCCAAAAAAAAAAAAAAAGAAAGAAAGAAAGAAAGAAATAGCCGGGGCTGGGGATTTAGCTCAGTGGTAGAGCGCTTACCTAGGAAGCGCAAGGCCCTGGGTTCGGTCCCTAGCTCCGGAAAAAAAGAACCAAAAAAAAAAAAAAAAAGAAATAGCCGAGTCCCCTCTCCCCTTCTGCTGTGTTCCAGAGTCAGGGGCCAGCTAGAAGGAGCTTGGCCCTGGGTTGGGTGTCTGCCACCTGGTGCTACAGATGGCTGTGACAGAGTGTCCAGATGTACCCTATAGGACGAGACCTGTGTGTTTTGGAACCTAAAGCTGGAGTGTGTGTAGAACACCCTGATGAGCGAGAAGGAGCTGCAGCTGAGACCGTCCAGGTGCTGACTTTGGCTAAAGCTCTGTATTTCCCATCAAGATGCTGCCCAAGAAGAAAAATGTAGGAACAAGTTGCACTTATGTGGGAAACCCATGTTGCCATCTTCTCTGGTGCCCAGGAGCACCCTAATGCTATCAAGTTTGCTGAGGTCCCTGCCACAGCCCATCTACATTTGAGAACTGACTGCAGGCTGGGGTATTGGCTGTCCTAGGCATCCAGACAGATCCAAAGCAGAGTCTGCACCCCCTGCCCTGTGCCCTGCAGGAGGCCCCCAAGGCCTTGTCAGAGTTTTTCTAGACACCAGTGGCTTCTCACTACAGGACTGTATGGCTGCTGTCTGACCCTCACTCATGCAACCCCTCATGCAGAGGAGTCTAGCAAGTGCACTATGGAACCATCTGGAACAAAGGCAAGTTCTACAACAGCCCGGGGAACTGGATCAGAAATATGTAGATGGAAAAGTGATCCTTGAGGACCCACTGCCCAAGAGCACAGAGCACAGACCACGGTTTTCTGCCTCCACGCTCTGTGCTGAATTCTCCATCAGGGAGACTGGTCCTCAAGTGGTCCAGCCCAACGTTCCTTGCTACAACCTAAAACAATGCTACTCAATAAACACCACAGCTCCTCCTTCCTTCTCTGCAGAGACCAAAGCACCTCCTCTCAGCCATAGCCTCCTCTGTGGCTGTAGACGTTTAATGTATTCTTTAGACGTAAGCCTGTCACCTATGAGATCAGCATGCAAGCAGGTGTGGCACTGTACTAAAGGCATGCAGACCAATTACATGGGTGTGAGCTGGGGACTAGGCCGTGTCACTTGCCAGTTAGCCCCTGGCATCGCTTGGCCAGACACAGCCAACTTCTCTGACATCGGCTGTCCTGTCTACTCTCAATGAGCCCTCTGTGTCTTTGAGATCCCCACAGGGCGCCCCTTTTAACTCCAGCTTTACAAAAGGCTTCAACATCCCTGCCAGGCTGAGGGGGACTCACAAAGGTGCTGGGGTCAGCCCTGACAGTCTACTTCAGTTATATTTGGGAATATCTATTCTACCTTAATGGAGTGGCAGGGGCCTAGTTGCGCACTACCAGCTACATACACACCACCTTCCAAAATCCTGAGCAGCTGGCCACAGCACCCACTTGCACACCCATTTTAGAAATATCTACCCCCACCCAAAGCATTACCAACTTGACCTGGATGAGGGATGCATGCAGACCTCCCACTCCCTCACCTGCTTCCCTCTCATAATGTCATCCACAGGAGGCAACTAAGGCTGACATAAAAATCAGCTTCGATCCACCTGAAGCAAAACATCTCACACGTCTGACAACAGTGGTGGTCTCCCTAGGGTTACCCTGAATGTGAGGTTCGTGTCTGCTCTTGTTGGGGTTGAATGGAGTCGTGTGTGTGGGGCGGGCGAGGGGCGGGGGTGGGGTGGGGAGGAGGAAATCTCATGGCCGTAAGAAACACTCACCACCCAGCACTTTGAAGTTGTCCACAGCCCACCTGGGGATGCTCAGTGTGTTTCTTGGTTAAAAAGTGACACCACTGAGGAAGGCTGGGGCTGTTAGTTTGACATCAGTCTCAGCAGAACCAGGCGAGCAGCTTTCTCAGTGTCCACTCCATTTGGCCCTCTGTAGACTAACATGTGTGTGTGTGTGTGTGTGTGTGTGTGTGTGTGTGTGTGTGTGTGTGTGATTCTCTGCAGCACAGTCTGTAACAACAAAATCTGGACACAGGCAGCTTTCTGTCTGTAGGAGGAGCAGTTCAATAAGTCAGGGTACCGCTACACAGAGTTGCCGAGTGAGGGAATGTGTGCATAAATGAGCTCAGCCTGAGGACTGTAGGGGAACCCTGGAGAGCATGTTAAATAGAAGGAAATGACAGATGATAGCATGTATAGTATTCTAGCTTTGTTTAAGAATGAAAGGGGGGGTTGGGGATTTAGCTCAGTGGTAGAGCGCTTGCCTAGCAAGTGCAAGGCCCTGGGTTCAGTCCCCAGCTCCGGGAAAAAAAAAAAAAAAGAATGAAAAGAGGGGAGGTGTGGAGAGAGAGCTTGGAGATTAAAAGCACGTGCTGCTCTGGCAGAAGACCTGAGTTCGGTTCTCAGCACCCATATTGGGCAGCTCACAGTGCCTGTTAACTTCAGCCTCAAGGAACCAGCGCCCTCTTCTGGCCTCTGTTGTCCTTCCACTCATGTGCACAAACCACACACATACAAGCTGAAAATAAAAAATAGTTTTTAAATGGGAAGAGTCTAAAATCTAGTTTTTCAGGAATTGCAGATAGAAGGCATATAGGTACTTTTCGAAATCTCAAAAGGATAAAGCAGCTGACTTTCTTGTCTTGCCTCCGTTAGGGACACCCTGAAGATCTGCAGATCTGGAGCTGGAACATGGCTTCATTCAGTAAATCCCTGACTGTGCGAGCAGGAGGATTTGAGTGCAGATCCACAGCGCCCATGTAATGTTCAGATGTCTGCAACTCCTGCACTGGGTTCCAGGACAGGTGGAGACAGGGGCATCCCTGTGGCTCAGTGACCAGCCAGGCTAGCAGAATGCCTCCATGAGCTCCAGCTTCAGTGGGACCGTCAGAAACTAAGTGGACCATGAGTAAGAAAGGCATACAGTACTGACCTCCGCCCTCACGGGCAATGCTTCCACACACGATCATTTCCACAAGAAAGAAAGCAGACAGCCCAGAGGCAGGAAGGGGCTAGCTGGGTAAGGAAAACACATTACAGGTGGAAATACAGTCAGAGAATCCATGAGCAAATGTGGTCAGAACCCCGTGTGAATCCATCATTATTCATGATAAGAGCTTGCTAATTAATATAAAAGCAAGAGTCAAAATAAGCTCTAGACACTGGACAGAGTTCATCTGTGTAAGTGCTGGTCTTGGAAAAATGAGAACATCAACTTGCTCCACAGAACGCACAGGACAACAAGCTGACCCAGGTCATCCCAGAGCTGAGAGGCAGACGCAGGGCACCTAGATCACTTGTCACCTCCTAGGCTAAATTAGACCCCATGTCAAAATGGAAGGAAGAAAAAGTCGTGCGTGGCAGCACGAATGTGCACACCGTAATCCAGCGCCATGGAGTTGGAGACAGGAGAACCAGTCAGTGACAGAGTTGACTCCAGCCTGGGTCACATAAGATCCTGATTCAAAGCAAAATTAAGGGAGAGGGAGTAGATGTCCCCAGAGGAAGGCTGCCTTAGGTTATTCTTTGATGTCCACGCAACACAAACATTAAAATAAATAAATTTGTTTGTTTGTTTGTTTGTTTAAAAAAAAGGGCCATGCAGCCCTGGCAAGAAGCAAGCTTGGAATGACCCATAACCTAGTGCCACAGGACCCAAGACCATGTCCGAGACAACCTCTGTTCAGAGCCACAAGGCATGGGTAGGGCATAGTACTCCTGAGACAACCCCAGACACATAGAAGCCCTGGGCATCACCAAGATGAGTAAGTAAGTGGTGGAGAGATATTAGAGAAAGAAGCAGAAGGATGTGGGCACAATGAGGAAAGAGAGGTGAGGACTAGCCTGATGTAAGAGTAGACGGTGATACCCCCTAAGGCCTTGGTGAGGTCCTGACCTATGCTGCCACCAAGGGCCAGGCCTGGGTCCGTGGCCCTGTAGCAGTAGGGTTCTGTTACCTACAAAGGCCAGTAGACATCCCTGGTCTGGGCTGCTATCTGAGGCCATGTTGATGTTTGAGGGCTGTGCAGAGCTAACCCCACCCCTCAACAACTGTGGTAATCGAGAGAGCAGGTCCTGCACCTCAACCAGGAAGCACAGTAGAGCTGACCTTGATCCTGGAGTACTGAGCGATCCAGCTGTGAGGGCATGAGTGTTGGAGAGCTGGCCCTGCCACTTGCCCCCCACCTCTTGCCTTTTGCCACCTGCAGCAAGTGGGAGAGCCTGCCCCAGGCGGCACTCAGGAGAGCAGGCCCTATGCCTTGCGTGGGCAGCACAGCAGAGCTGGCCCTGCTGGCATGGGTGTAGGTGAGCCGGCCCCAAGGGCTTGAGAGCAGGAGAGATGACTCTGCTCTCTGCCAGCTGCAGCACTGGGTGAGCTAGCCTGGGCAGCGCTAGCTAGAGAGCGCCCCCTGGTGGTGTGGGTGCAGAAGATTGGGCAGGCTGTCCAGCTCAGCTACCCCCCATACCCAGATTCAGGCCTTTCAGTCGACCCACTCTAATGTCTACCTCATCAGTGAACCACTGGAGTGCACGAAGGAGCTGGTCCTGCAGATCCGAAGCTACAGGGATCTCTGTGACACAGGGCATTGACAGAATATCCAAGAGGAGTCCCAGTTAGGATCCAGTATTGATAGAACCAGACCAAGGACTCACTGCCATGGACATTCTCAAGTAAAGAAGTATAAACAAATGGTGACGTGGGAACTTCTGGTGTCTTTGGAAAGTCGGTTATGTCAAATGATGTTTGCCGGGGCACACAGATGGAAGGATGTTTTGCTATAGAAAGGACACGTGATGAAGGAGTATAACTGACTCCACAGACAGTGGGAGATGTAACGTTAGTCTACTTTGCCTCGCCTTGCTATTCTTCGCTAATGACACACGTGTACTGCTGTGTCACTGCACTGCTGAGCTCGGCTTGTGGTGACGCCTTAGAGAGAAACTCGCCAAAGAGCCTCTCATAAGATTCCTGCAGCCCGGGCAGGTTGGTGAGCCTTGCAGTTTCTTCAGGATTGAACCACAGCTGCTGGTTCGTGTCTGGTGTCTGCAGAGAGGACTGGACTGCAGCTGCCGATTTGTACGCCATGTTTGCTATGGGACTGGGCGGCTGATATCCTGACAGTGAAGCTCGGACTCACTCCCAAAGAACTATTTCTAAACAGGTCCACTTCCCCATGTCCTAATAACCTTTCTCTTCCACTCCCTCTGCTGGGTGGTGGGCTAGAAAGGTGTTGAATGTTTATTAAAGTAGGTTGAGAAAAATGTATGCCTACACTTTAGGACACACTGCAACAGACTACTGTAGAGAAAATCTCTTATAAGCTTCACCTGTCAGTTTAAAAAGAGCTTATGGCCAATGAGCTGAAGCTGAAACAGGAGATGGGATATCCCGCAGGGATAGAGAGATTTCTGGGCAATAGTCAGGAGATTTGCCCCGAAAGCTGATGAGAAGGATGTAGCCCAGCAGGTACCCGGGATAGAATAAAAGGAGAGATTCACCCTGGAACGCTGAGGAAAGGAGGTAAAAGGTCAAGGAGAGGAAACCAGCCACGTGGCAGGACCCAGGTTAAGAAAAAGGGGATAATAAGTTTCGAGCAAGTCAGAGAACGAGCTGACATTTATGACCTAGATGTTCGTTAATAAATAATTAGTCACAGAGTCACTGTTTCTGGGAATTGAGTAACCGGGAAGAAAACCTTAATTTTTTACATACCACAGCTTCCACAACGGGATTTTTTTTCTTTAGGGGGCAGGGTGGACTGCAACACCAAAGGACGGAAATGAGGGCACAGGGAGATGAGTGGGATTGGGGTGCGGGGTGTGAAATTCACAAAGAATTAATAAAAAAAACTTAAAGGAAAAACAGAGGACTAGTCAAAATGTGAAAGACCAGCATTGATCTCAGCCTCCTGCCAGCTCTAGATTCACCCAGAGCCCCTGTCTCACCCGCTCCTGTGGACTGTGAAACACAAGGCTATGTGGGTCTGGGGGTTTGCTTGAGAGGCAAAATGACACCAGGCGAGGAGAGCTCCTGAGTGAGCCATTTCCATGAGTTAAAATAAGCTTGAGAGCCCCTGTGGGAGGCCGGGAGAATGGAGCCAACTTCTCAGACCAGCTTTCTCCCAAACAATTCCAGTCAGGGCAACTAACTGCCTATGACAGGCAGCAAGGTCCTCTGAGAGTCCCCCCAGTCACTCACAGTCCAAGCAAGTCACACCTACAGGTGTGAGGAGTGGCGCTGGAAACCAGGAGGGGCCGTTGAGTAAAACGCCCCTGCTGCAAAGGCAATTTCAGTACACTGCACCGGTGCCAGTACAGAGAAAAGAAGCCTTTCACGAAAGGGCTTCCTGCTCAGGTCCTACAGTGTCAAGGTCAGGCTGGAGTCTGGAAAAATCAGGCCTGGTGAGTAAGACAGCAGCCAAGATGTACCGGAGAGCCAAGGTCTTCCAGAAACTCTGCACACAGTAAATCCTGGCAGGTGGCCCCAGTCCCAGCAAAGAGGGAGGGTGGAGAGACACCACCAAGACAGCCAGCATCACAAGCAACCCTGCCCTGGCCTGTCTGCAGTATCTTACTGGTAGCCTCAGTCAGAATCAGGAGGTGCAGATCCCAGCCATGCTCTCTCCCAAATAGGAAAGGGGGTGTCTCCCTGACTCACAGTCGGGAATGACCCCCGCGGGGTTCCTTAGCGGTATACAGACACTGACTTGAGCATCCCATGGCGGGAGGCCAGATTGGAGAAGAGAGACAGTGTTGTCTCTGTCCTTACCCTATAACCTAGCCTCAGCAGTTCTTAGACCCTCCAGTTTGCTGGGATCCAGATTTTGTCATCGGGATTCACTTTAAAAGAAGCAGAGCAGACACTGAGTTTCCAGAAGGCAGCCATTGTCCCAGATGTTGTATATTCACGCACAGACATGCGCCTCTCAGCCTCTCCAGGGTTTGCTGTGTGTGGCACATACCACTGTTGTCTTTCCCATTTCGTAGTTGAGACCAGGAAGACTTGAAGCAGCATGGTCACCGTGAGGTGGCTAGCCCTTAGTTACACCAGTTTCCAGAACTGTCGGCCAGGCAGTTGACCAATGGTATGTACACTGACCGTCTATACTGAATTCCGAAGTGTGACTCCCTAAAAGGTAATCTCTTGCATCAAAAAAGTAGTTTTGCTATCAGCACAGCCCTGCCTCACCAGCGCATTAGCTCACACAGCCTTGAGGGCCAAGCCTTGGGTGACTGTGTGGTCCTGGCTGAGGAAAGGTCCCAACTGATATAGCCCCCAGGAAAGGACGAGGTATGGACATTTTTGTAGGTGAGAGAAAATGTAAGAGGTTTACAGAGAAGAGAAGCGATAGGTGAGTGTACATGTTAGGGACCTTGAAAAAAAAATCCAGGCCAAGTTTTGGCTTCAGTCAAGCTTAGGCAATAGAAAAATGACCAGCTTAAGAATGAGGTACTCTGAGATGGTACCTGGAAGGAAAAAGTAAGTAAGCCCTCTCCTGTCCCCTGTTGAGCTCCAGATGTGTGATGCTGGCATCCCACAGTCTGGCCCCAGTCTAGGCAATTGCCATCTCGGTACTGCAGATGGCTTCGTCAGAGCAGGCGTGGACCCGGAGCAGCAACGCTAACGTGTTCCAGGACCTTGGTGTTCAGGAACTGAAGGCTAATGTCTTAGTTTAGGCTATGCTGCTGAGAAGTGTGCCTGGAGAGCGGCAATGCTTGCTTCTATCTCCCCAGAAAATATCTACACAGCATCCAGATGAAGAAGTCTGCTGCCAGGTGTCTGTCTGTCTGTCTATCATCTACCTATCCATGATGATCTATCACCTATCCATCACATATTATATATATAAAATCTATCCATCTATCATCTGTCATCTATCTACCTATCTACCTATCATCTGTCTATCTCTATCTGAGAAGCTGTAGGGGAATTGTTGCCTAAGTGAAGGGCAGGCCTAAGGAAGCTGCTATGGGGAAACCTAACCTCTTCACTCCTCAGGACCGTTGTCTGGGGTTTGCTCCCAGAATCTCTCCATTAACACAGGAAACACACGTGCGAATGCTCCCTCACAGATTGCAGCACAATCTCATGGAGAGAAAGGTCTGAAGGACCCTGGCGTGAAGCCTAAGGGGTGCTGTGGTACTGAGGTGGGTATCTTCACACTCTTATCTCCTGGAGTTTTTGTTCATTAGGATTTAATTTTTTTAAATAAGTATATACATGGTCTGACTGTAGAGCTGCGAGCGACCCCACATGGTCAGCCAAAGCTTGGCCTTTGGGCTCCTGTGGTTCTTTATTGTGAGAGCCACGTCCTTCTCCAATCCACAGCAAACCAAGTCCTCCTGAGAACCATGCGTACTTGGAAGGCGGCACATCCTTGCTGTCAGCCCTCCTCAGACGCATGCGCTGTTCCCAGTCGAGGCCCCAACCACAGCCCAGAAACCAGGGAGCTTACGGATCCTCCCCACCATGCACGTAGCTGTTCTTGTCTGCTCCTCAGCTCTTCAGTCATCCCAGCGCTAAGCAAAGAAGACTTTTCCAGTCACCAGATGCCTCTAGCACTGTGGGATCTATTCATTATGAAGATCAGGCTGGAATGAGTCTCAGTGACAGAGCTTCCTTAGTGTGCAAAGCTCTGATTTTCTGGGAGGAGGGAAGTGGGGTGAGAACAGCACAGGGAGGGAAAAAGGGGAGGTTCCTAGGAAGAAAAGCCCCAGACCACCTTAAACAGTGCCACTGCTTCCAGTCCCAAGAGGTACTGAGCCTCATGTTGTGAACCCCCAAACATAAAATTATTTTCATTGCTACTTCATAAATGTAATTTTGCTTCAATGAATCATAATGTACATATATGATACGTAGGATATCTGATATGCAACCCCTATGAAAGAGTCATTCGATCCCAATGGGGTCGTGACCCGCAGGTTGAGAACTGCTGAACTAGGCGGTTAGTTACGAATATATTTTGGAGGATCACAATTCAGCCCATGACACAAATCATGACCCGCAGGTTGAGAACTGCTGAACTAGGCGGTTAGTTACGAATATATTTTGGAGGATCACAATTTAGCCCATGACACAAATCGTGACCCGCAGGTTGAGAACTGCTGAACTAGGCGGTTAGAAACGAATATATTTTGGAGGATCACAATTCAACCCATGACACAAATCCTCCCTACACCTCTGACTTTTGGAGGGACAGGTGGACGTAGAATCGCAGTTAGTCCCCAGGACTGAGAAGGGCCAGTGCCCCACCCCGAACCTGGCCAGTATCAGACATTCTATGGGCTTCATTCTGCCGTCCTTTGAATGCATCTTTCTGGATAGCAGAGGCCAGAAAGCTAAGAGTCTAACTCCCATGATTCCCCTATAGTCAAAAGTCACTTTTAAATACACAAGATAATAAGACCTTTAGGAATAATTTAACAAGAAAAGTATACAGTGAGTATTCTGAGGCATAACATTGTAGAGATGACAAGATACGTGATACTGATGAGCAGATTCAATACAGCTCCTACCAGGCATGGTGTTGCACACCTTTAATCCCAGCACTCAAGAGACAGAGTCAGGCGGATCTCTGTGAGTTCAAGGTCAACCTGGTCTACATGGTGAGCCCCCAAAAATCTAGGACTGTTTCAAAACTAACTAAAAAAATGAATAGTTAGTAAATAAATAAATAAAATTTCTATCAAAAACATCAAGTATAAATCATGCCTGAAATCCTAGTACTCAGGAAGCAGAGGCTGGATGACCACGAGTCCAAGGCCAGCCTGGAATATATAGCAATTTCCGGTAATAGAATAAAATAAAAATGTAAAACTCTGTTGGATTGTAGGTAGAAACTCGCAAGCTAAAATGTATATGGGAACTCAAGGGATTCAGAGTAACCAAGGCTAAAGGACCAGTAACTCCTGATTTCAAAATTTACTGCAGAATCGAGACAATGTGTCAAAGAGCAGACAAACAGATCAATGAAGCAGAGCTGAGTCCAGAAATAGAGCCCCACATTTACAGCCAATTGATACTTATAAGTGGTACCAAAATAACCCAATTGAGAAGGAAAGCATTTTCAACAAGCAGAGCTGTGACAACCAGACATTCACATGTCAAAGAATAGAACTGGGCCCTGCTTCATATCATATATAAAAATAACCACAAAATGGATCAAAGACCTAAATGTATCAGCTGAACTAAGAATAAAAGGAAAGCCCACAACCGGGATTAACAATGCTTTCTGAGATAAGACATCCAAAGAGACAGGGAAAGAAATAAAACAGATACACTGCATTCCGTCAACATTTTAAAATCTTAATGGTTCAAGGGACATCTTCAAGAAAGTATGCCCAGCTTGGTGCTGAAGGTCTATAATTCCAGCTGTTAGAGTGGCAAAAGCAGGCTGATCACGAGTTCAAGGCCAGCCTGAGCCTCAGGGAACTCAAGAACAGCCTGTGTGATTTAGTGAGACCCTGAGTCAAAATAAAAGAGGGGAAGAGGGTTTGGGTGTGGCTTAGTGGTAGAGAGGTCGCTGAGCATCTTGGGGCTCTGGGGTAAATCCCCAGGTCCAAGACAGAGCCAGAGTCCCCAGGTTAGGAAGAAATACCTTCAACTGCACATCTGGTAATAAAGGGTGTGATTGAATATATAAAGAGCTCTCACAGCCCAGCAATACAAAGGCCAACAGCCCAATTTAAGATTAAAGAATTTTCTGAATAAATATTTCTCCAACAAACGTATTTAAATGGCCAACAGCGCATGAGAACACACTGTTCTGTGTCATTAATCACAAAGGAAATATAAATCAGTATTTTCACCATAATTTTAAAAAGCAGACAAAATACTGGGAGAACAGCAGGTGAGGTTGAAGTCATGGCGCAGAGATAAAAAAAGAATAACTTCTCTTCCAGAGGATCTGGGTTCAGTTCCCAGCACCCACTTGGCAGCTCACAGCATCTGTAACTCACTCCTGGGGATCTGACACCCTCTTCTGGCCTCCACAGGAAGTGCATACACATGTTACATATGTAGGCAAAACATGCATAGACATAAGAAAAATCTAAAGAAAATTTAAAAATGTTAAGGCCACTTTGATGAACATTCCAGTTCTTCAGCCGTTGAACACGGCTATCACATACTACAAAGATTCCACACACAACAATGGAATGTAAAAACATGTGTCCACACATAAACTTTTTCACGTATGTTTATAGCAGCGATATCCCAAGAGTCAAAAATGTGAAAGATTGGGGGGTGAGGGGAAGAAGATCTGAACGCAGGCAATGAATGCAGGGTATAAAAGTTATAAAGCAACATGTCTTTCCGCCACTGACTCTGTCCTGAAGTTTTCACTTTGGGGTTGTGGATAAGTGCATGAAAATACACTCACCAGCGAAAGTGCAAAATCCAGCACGAAGCACTGCTGCTCCTGTTCTAACTGTACCGAAGGCTGCTGATTTGTATGGTCTTTGGGTTCCATTAATTTCATGTGTGACATCACTTTACTTACACCATTGTTTCCTTTCCATTTATTTATTTTAATGCCTATAAGTACACAGTCACTAACATTTTTACTATAACGTTTAAAGCATTTTAAATGGGAACAACCAAGTGGCCAGGAACTGATGTGTGAGCACTGCGTAGGTGGAAAACTACAGAGGCTGCTGCATGAGGGAACTTGACTGAATGATTCTCTTCACAGTAAACACAGTAAAGCACACCGAACGTACATCTGGAGTTGGGAGGGCCCACAAGGATTTGCTAGTGGGATTTCCTTTCAGCGTCTGTGGTGGTTTGAACAGGAATGACCTCCACAGACTCACGTTTGAATGCCTGGTCATTAGGGAGTGGAGCTAATTGACAGGAACAAGGAGGTGTGTCTTGTTAGAGGGGCTGTGTCACTGGGAGTGGGCTTTGAGGTTTCAAATGCTCAAGCCATGCCCGGGTCTCTCTCCCGCTGCCTGCCGACCTGGATGTAGAGCTCTCAGCTCCTCTCCAACACCATATGCTGCCGCACTCCCTGCCATTGCAATAACAGACTAAGCCTCTGACACGGTAAGCCAGCCCCAGTTACGCTTTCTTTCATAAGGGCCGCCATATCATGGTGTCTCTTCACAGCAATTAAACCTTTGACTAAGATGAATTGATGAAAATGCTCAGACTTCATCGTGTTCATAGGAGCGCCACTCTGGGCAGGCTGAAGGTCATTGGATATGCACGTGCTTTAAGAGAGTAAGTGTCATAGTGTGCAAACTATATCTTACTAAAGCTATCATTCATTGGAGGTAATAGTACTCTGAGATATTTACTGTTCAGTAACAAAGGCACGTCACGGGACAGCAAACACCATGTGACTCCATTTACATAAATAAAAGATGACATTCGTGTGAGTTTCAATACTTTATAATCATTTATTCAGATATTACCTTTAAAATCCTGAGAGGGCTTAATTGTCACAAGATAGCAGTCCTAACATGGGAAACTAGAATTAATAGAAGGAATACCAAAGGGAAGCAGATGTGAGAGGCACATCGCCTGACTGCAGTGCACACACCTCATCCAAACTAACTTAAGTGAAGAGAACCCTACTTGTGAGACAGCTGCGAAGCCCCACTCATCGACACTCACTGCTGTTCAGGAACCTCATTTCTGAGGCACGACGGCATTCTGGTTATGTTCTTAAAAGAATTATTTGTCTTTCACAGATAAAGTCTAGTGTATTTACTGCTAAAATATTTGTCATTTACTTCAGTTTAAGGAGGGAAGAGTTTATAAAACACAGAACAGCATAGCCATGGCCTGTCAAGTGGATGGTGGTCCAGGAGTTTCCTTACGTCCTCTGCTCTCTTTTCTTATTGCTTGAGATAGGCAAGATGTATTTCTACAGAAGAAGCGAGAGACCAAGATGCGGGACACATGTGATTAACAACGTATTCTCCAGGATAAGAGCAGAAAGAAACCCACAGTGTGATTGAGATACAGAGTCTCTGAATGGCACTTAATGCAAGCAAACTAACCTATGAGCCTCCGCCCTTAGCAGATTAACAATGCGCACACACACACACACACACACACACACACACACACACACACACACTCAGTATGTGTTCCAGTAAAGTGGACAGACAATGATTGTAAAAGAAGTCTCAGACTCTAAAGTTTGAGGACACACAGAGCATGCTCTGAAATAGCCAATGATCACGAAGGGATTCAATGGGATGGGAGCCTTCGATGGGACGGACCATCTGATTCTCACGGAAAGGCCCTGATCTGAGCCTTGGCCATGGTGGTCAATGGCTCTCGTGAGCTCACTCTAAGAAGGATGAGAAGAAATAGCGAAATGGAGTGCATCCTATAAGATAAGATGCTAAATATACAATAACGCTGCAGAATTCTTCAAAAGCCAAACAAAGGCCAGCAGGACGATGGAAGCAAGGAGAGGCATCAGACTTCAAACCATGAGTGTAAGAGAACGGCCAGGAAAAACCAGATACCATGATAGCTTATAATGAGAAAAGCTCCCGCAGTCTGGCAAAGAACAGAACAATGGGCCCCAGCTGAGTGAGGGCCTTGTGTGAAAGGTCAGTCAAGATGGAGGAAAACATTTCCCTGTCTAACAATGGAAGTTTTCTTAAACAAGACCTAAAAAGGCCTAAGTCCCAAAGTAAACGAAGGGGTCAGGCTGTGGAACTGCAGTTCTGAAGGAAGGGCTGGGATTTGGCTCCCAGTGCTCACTGGTAGCTTTGGTGGTTTGAATAGGTTTGGCCCTATTGTTTGAATGCTTGTGTTTGAAGGCTTGTCTGTAGGGAGTGGCACTATTATGAGATGTGTGCTTTGTTGGAGGAGGTGTGGCCTTGCTGGAGGAGGTGTGTCACTGTGGAGGTGGGCTTTGAGGTCTGCTGTGTTCAAGCTATGCTTAGCATGGCGCGGTCTACACTGCCTGCTGATCAAGATGTAGAACGCTCAGCTCCATGTCTGCCTGCGGGGTGCCATGTATCTTGCCATGATGATGATGGACAGCACCTCTGAACTGTAAGCCAACCCCGTTTAGAAGTTGTTTATAAGAGTTGCCTTGGTCTCGGTGTCTCTTTACAACAGTAAAACCCTAACTAAGACAGTGTCTCACAACGATCCTTATCTCTAGTTCCTGCAGGTCCAACTCCCTCTCCAAGACACTGCACACACACACACAAACATGCAAGCAAAACACCTATATACATGAAAAAATAAATTAAAAACATTTTAAAGACTACAAACTTCTATTCAACAAAACAAGATCATAAAATTGATGGACAGAAAAGAGATGCTTCTTGTTCCTCGAGTCAAAAGAGGATTAGGAGTTAAACTATATGAAGAATGTCTGAAAATCAGTAAGAAAAAGCCAGCAGCACACTATATAAATGGTGAAGTGCTTACACGAGCTATAGGGAAAACCACAGTGATACCAGTACATTGAGGAAGACTCAAAGTCAGACAGATACGGTCAAATATAAGCAAGGTATTTGGAGACAGACAGAAGTGAGTTTGACGTCTGGGTGCCAACACAGACTGGTGCAGATCTTCTGAAACACAATCCGATCCCATAATTATATATGTTATGAACTTGAGCATGTCTACAGCCCATAAAACTCAGAACTCACAATCTGAGGTTTACATGATTGAAGAAAATCCCCACCAGGACTCTCGGGAGACGAGAAGCTGCTCATGACAGTGTGTGTCATGGGCGTTGGAGGTACAGATCCAGCCTGAGAGAACAGATGAGTCAGATGTACTGAGTACGGACCATCAAGTGCCAGGGAGTGCTCCAGAAAGCAGACGCTGAGATTCCGAGACGGGGTTAGATTTTCTGGGGAGCTAAAGACTGGAAATTTAAAGAAAAGGAAATCAAGTTTGGCCTGGGGAGCCAGAAGACTTGACTCCACCTACCAAGTCCCTGCCAGTGTCCGGAGGAGCTCGGAAGCAAAGAATGGGGAGGAAGCAGGGAGTAGAGAAGTCCTGCTCCTCACTCATGGCTAGGGCCATGTAGAAGATAGAAACCTCATCCAGAAACCAAAGAGAAGTGAGAAGCATTCACTGAAAACAGACACACACACACACACACACACACACACACACACACACACACACACACGCTTGTAAAATACAAATTAAACCATAATGAGATTCCAAAGCACATCAATTAGATAGTCTAAAAATTAAAGTAGTGGGCTGAGCAAATGGCTCACCCGGTAAGAGTGCTTAGTTATGAGCATGAGGAACTGAGTTTGGATCCCCAGTGCCCACGTAAAAAGTAGGACATGGGCCTGAGGTCCCAGCACTGTAGGGCACAGAGGTAGGATCAGTGGGACCCATAGGCTCTCAGGGAGAAAACCCATCTCAAAGGATCAAGGCAGAGAGTAACAGCAGGACACCTGACGTCCATCCTCTCTGGCCTCTGTGTATGAACACACACACACACACACACACACACACGCATACTCAAATATAGACATATACCATGTACATACACTACACATGTACACCACACATGCACTGTACATACACTACATGCATACACCGCACACATACACCACACATGTACACTACACACATATACCACACATGCACTGTACATACACCACACATGTACACTACACACATACACCACACACATACACCACACATGCACTGTACATACACTACATGCATACACATATACCACACATGGACACTACACACATACACCACACATGCACTGTACATACACCACACACATACACCACACATGTACACTACACACATACACCACACACATACACCACACACATACACTACACACATGCACTGTACATGCACTACACATGTACACTATACACATATACCATATCCATGAAAAAGTAGTGATAGCATCAGCTGAGGAGGGTACTGAGGAACTGGGTCTGTTGTGTTCTGCTAATATAAACAGAAAGAACCTGACAGCTTATAGACTAAACGTTCACTTATCGTCTGGTCCTATAACCACATTTTGGGCATTTATCCCAGAGAAATGAAAACTTATGTTCCCAGGAAAGCCTTATGACTAGAGTTCATCGCAGCGTTACTGGTACAGCGCCGTTACTCATACAGCAGATGAGAAGCAGTATGAAAGGACAGCAGGTTAAACACGGTTGCTACTCTTGGGCGTTAAGGACAGCACTACGCATGCGCCCATTAATCAGCCACTGCTCATAGGACGTCATTCAGACAGCGTGTTCCCAGTGAGAGAACTGCAGGGCTGGGTGGAGCCTACTGGTTTTGGGGAGATAGACAGGGAGGTGAGTGAAGGAGGCAGCCGGATAGAGTTCTTTCTCAGTAATGGAGCAGTTTGGTATCTTAATTGAAACCGGAGTTAAATAAATCTTCAGGGGTGGCAAAAATGCCTAAAACTAACTAGAGGAGGAGATAGAGCAAGAGGGAATGAGGAGAGGTGGGGAGGGGAAGAGGGGGTGAGAGAAATGAAATTGACATGACTTCTGAAGTCTGTACTAACGTGTTTCTTCTGGTTTTGACACTGTACCCCAGCTGTACCCCACACCAGTTGTGATAATTAATCTTATTGTCACTTTGACAGGATCCAGAATCAACTATGAGGCAGACCTCCCTAGGTGGTCTACGGGGACATTTCCAGAAAGGATTAAACGAGACAGATTCATTCCTCATGGGTGGTGCAGTTCAACGTAAAGAGGCCTGAGGAAAGGCCATGGTCCTTCACTGGTGAGTGGGTCTCTCTGCGGCCACTGTACTTGGCCCACATCCAGCTTCAACTTTCAGAACGGCCTGAAGACCAGCAAACTTCCGGGAATCTTCAGCTGGGACAGCTGAAGCATCCCCTTTCCACGGAGCAGGCTCTGGGCTTCTCCACTCTGCACAGCCACTGTTGGCTGCTGCAGGGGTTTGGATGAGAAGTGCCCCAGAGTCTCCTGTGGTTGAGTACTTGGTCCCCAGTTGTCGTTGCTGCTTGAGGGTTTGGGAGAGGCCTTGGTGGAGGATATCATGTCATCACTGTGGGTGGGCTTTGAGAACTTGAGACTTAACCTACTGCCCGTTCACTCACTCTGTTTTAGGTTTGTGGTCCAAAGGGTGATCTCTCAGCTCCCTACTCCTGATACCTGTTGTCATTATAGAGCTCTCTGGACCTTCACCCAAGCTAAACTCAGCTGTAGCTTCTGCAGTCATGGTGTTTTATCACAGGGTATTAGAAAAGGAGCTAATACCCAGCTCCTACGGTGTAGGCAATGTAAGAAATCCCCTCTCTGCCATACATGCGAGGTATCGGTTCCAACGCAGTAAGCAATTCATAAACAACAGGAATGCATTTAACTTATTCCACATGGTTCTGGAAGTCAGGAGGCACCAATGGCTTCAGAATCTGGGAAGGACCTGTGCCCTGGCTCACACACCCCGGCTTCGTTCCGGCTGTGTCCTCCTGTGGACAAGAAAACAACAAGAAAACGCTCTAGGGTCTGCTTTATGAGGATGTCTTTGTGAAGACTCCCTCATGACCTAGTCACGCCAGGGTCCTCCTCCCAATGCTGTCACTGTAGGGGTGATGGTCTCAGGATGTGAATCTTAGAAAAATAGAGACATCTCCTTCACTCTAAACACCACCGTTGGCGGAATGAAAGGAAGAGCATGTGAATTGGGTGAGTGTTGTTCGCTTCTCTCTCTCTCTCTCTCTCTCTCTCTCTCTCTCTCTCTCTGTGTGTGTGTGTGTGTGTGTGTGTGTGTGTGTGTGTGTGTGTGTGTGTGTGTGTTCTGGAGATCCAAATTCACATCCTTACAGTTGTGTGCAAGTATTTTTACATACCAGGCCACTTTCCCAGCCTCAGACAGTTTTGGTTTTTTTTTTTTTTTTTTTTTTGGTTTTTTGGTTTTTTGGTTTTTTGTTTGTTTGCTTGGTTGGTTGGTTTTTAGATTTTTTTTTTTATATATGTGAGCACACTGTCGCTCTCTTCAGACACACCCGAAGAGGGCATCAGATCCCATTACAGATGGTTGTGAGCTACCACGTGGTTGCTGGGAATTGAACTCAGAACCTCCAGAAGAGCAGTCAGTGCTCTTAACTGCTGAGCCAGCTCTCCAGCCCCGCAGTTTTTAAATCTGTAAACACGTAGCAGATCATCATGGCCTGTGTATCCACGTGCCATTTACACATAAATTCAGGGATCTGTGTTGCTTCTCACCAAGAAAATGAGCTCAGACTGCTCTCATCCCGACCGGGGAACCGGGCTCCACCCTCTCGGGTTTTTTTTAGCAGGCCTTCCCTGCACCAGCGTCAACTGGACAGTAGGTGGAGCGCGTGCGCCCAACTTCTGCAGCTCCTACCACTACCAAAGCTTCAAACTTAAGGCCCAGACCGGACACTGGGGAGGATCAAGGGTTAAAAAGTGAACAATTTCCGGTCGGCTTTCCTGCACTCTGTGTCTCCTCTGGAGACCCCAAGGAAACAAGTGTTATTTTTGTCCGAGTCCTTCTTCTTCCCCCAACCTTCTCCAGCCCTCTGTGAATGCATGTTTCCATCTCTTCTGATATCTCCCGGGTGCTACCAGCACCCCACTCCCGCCCCTGGATCAATTCTGAGTCAAAAGAACAGGAAAATGCAAATGTGTGTCTTGATAGCAAGGAACGGCAATCATTTGAACTCGTGAGTTGTTTTAATCTATTGGTTCGTTTCCTCTTGTCTTGTCCTTGTTGGAAACATCTCAAATTACCTTAAGTGGTGGTGGAGGGGGCAGAGAAGGTGGGCAGGTATGAAGCATGGGCTGACAGACACAACTGAATCCAGGACAGACTGTTCCCTGGAGTCCTCCACCATTGGACAGGGGAGCAGCCTTACAGCTGGAGAGAAGCAATACTAAGCTGATCTCCCTGCCTGTATCTCCAGTTGATTCAAATTTCTGACAAACATAGTCTTCAATTCTCAAGATCAGGTAGGCTTCATAACCCTGCAAGTTCCAGGGTTTAGGATCTTCCTCATTCGTAACTCTAGCGGGCACATGCAGGCTCTCAGGGTCACGGCCTAGATGGCCGTCCCTAGCTAACCTTGGAGAGAGGAATTAGGGCATGCAGTGACCTCTTCCCTCACATCAGCGAACTCTTGCTGCTCCAAGAGATTAGAGGGGGACTGGGATCCTAGGTCACTTCATAATAAAACCCGAACGCTAAAACTGCTCCCTAGTGTGCTGCTTAGAATGTGGGATGTCTGGGGTTGGGGATTTAGCTCAGTGGTAGAGCGCTTGCCTAGCAAGCGCAAGGCCCTGGGTTCGGTCCCCAGCTCCGGAAAAAAAAAAAAAAAAAAGAATGTGGGATGTCCAAAGAGCGTCCTTCTCACCCCGTGAGGACAGAATCCCCAACACTAACTAGTACAAGCACAAAGTTCACACAGCAATGGCCACCAAACACAGCTAGTTAACGCTCTGTGGGAGGGTCTGAGTGGTGGTGGGGTCTCGCTGGAAACAGAGCGAGCCAGCAACCTTGGGAGACAATAGGCTGGTCAGCGGCAAGGGGGTGGGCCTCCGAGTCAAACAGGAGAACTGGGATTGGCTCCTCTAAATGGTTTCCAGACAAGGTGAGTCAGGCCTGAGACCCGATGAGGCAGGTTCTGTTGTTGATCAGGAAAGACGTGGGCGGAGTTTCTACCCGGTGGGTTCATGTCTGACAACAGCCCAGATGCTCACTTACCGCAGTTCACAGGGTGAAATGCTGGACACCCTTGACTTTGGGTTTTAGGAAAATCCCCGGATTCTGAAGAGAGCTCCATTCCCCGGTCTGCTGTCTTTTTCTCATTCCTCTTTTTAATGAGCTTCCCTAACAGCAAGAATCCAGGACTCTGTTTGGGCTTGTGGTCAAGTATGAATCTGTTCAATTACTTCTTGGCTATAAATCGCTCCTACAGTGGCCTGGCCTGCCAGGCCTCCTGGGGGCCACCCACGACTGCAGTAACTTCTCCCTCTGATCTCATCCCCCGTCTTTATCTCTTCTTCCTTTTCTCCTCCCTCCCTCCCTCTTTTCCTTCCTTTCTTCCAATAGGAAAGGACACAGAGAGAAACATATACAAAAGAAGTCCATGTAAAGGGGGTAAAGAGATGGCTCGGTAGTTAGGAGCACTGGCTGCTCTTGCAGAAGGACCCAGGTTCCATTCCCGCACCCACAGACGTCACAAGTGCCTGTAACGCAAGGTCCACAGTACCAGGAACACACTCGGTGTACACACATACATGCAGGTAACACACATGCAAATGAAATAAATATAAAAAAACGTGTTTAAAGATAGCGACAGCCAAGTGTGGTGGCGAATGCCCTATGATCCCAACACTCAGAAGGCTGAGGCAGGATCCCAACGCCAGCTACCTACTGAGCGATTATCTAAAAAGAAAAATGAAAGTTAAACTGGAGATGAAGGAACCAGTGGGCACAATGACAGGTCTTCCCCTCAAAGCTCTGGCAAGAGCAAGGCCCTACCAACACTAGGACTCTGACAGAATGAATTCCTGTTTTTACAAGACACCCAGTTTGGGCACCCTGTAATGGTGGCCACAGGGTGCTAATACGTTACATCATATTAGTGGTTGGCAGGGACAGAGGCTGTGTGGTTAGGGGCTGCAGAGTGGATGGCAAGAGGCAGGTGTCAAGGTCCTTGGGTGCCATGCAGTTCCAGGTCCCATGATGCCCTGCAAGAATCAAGTAGAGCTGAGAGCAGTGTGAACAAAAACAGATACCCCCTCCAAACCGCCCCATACCTGTCGGTCCCAGGGGCATTGGCAATTGTAGGGAAGGAAGGGACTGACCCGCAGAACCCTGGAGCCCAGGTCAGGCTACATAGGAAGCAAAGTAAAACTGAAGTGGATGTCAAACACGAAGAGGGTTCTGTGAGTTCGACAGGTTCATAGTCAAAAAGGAGGGGCCAGGGGGAGCTGGAGGGATGGCCCAGTGGGTAGCGGCAATTGCCACACACGCTTGAGGGCCTGAGTTCTCTTGTCGCCAAGCATCCCCATAGAGATCCGGCTGGCCGCTTATGTCTGTGACCTCTGTACTGTGTGGGTGTGGAGATGAGGCCTGTGTGGCTGGTGTTGATGGCTGCTGGCCTAGATTCAGTGAGAGACTTTATCCCAAGGGAATGAAGTATCAACAGTGAGACGCCCAAGGTCTTCCTCAGGAGTGTGAGCATGCGTGGGTCTGGAGAAAAGAAGCTGCCAAGTGTTTAATGCAGACATGTGACCTTAGGGAAACTGGTAGCTCAGGAGAAGAAGGAGTCAGGGACAGACTGCATCCCAGAACTGACATCACGGCTGAGGAACAGAGCAAGGGATGGAAAGAGGGGGAGGTGCCCCAAGGCCAGTGGTGGGCCACCGAGGGAAGTTGGAACCTTGTCTTGCGGTCCAGGCTGCCACAACTGGAAGGGGACGAGAGGAACCAGCTTCCATCCTGCTGTAGACCCTGGAATTGGAGAGACATGACCTGCAGAAGTCTGTCCCCGAAACAGAACGAGGGGACGCGAGGGGTGGGGTCCTAGAGTCCAGAGTTCTGAAGGTACAGTCAAGCACACGTGACTGTGAAGGTTAACTCGGTACCCAGCAACCGAGAGAGACGGAGAAACCTTTCCTTGGACTGCCCTGTACCTCTAGGGAGTGTGCAAACAGAAAAGAAAAATCAATCACTTACTGCAAGTAAAGGTCCACCCACTCCTACCAGGGATACTCGCCTGCCCCTCCTGTGTATAAAGGAAAGTCCCAGACCTATGCAGCCACAAGCTTGCTCACGCCCTCTGCTGCAGCCGTGTTCATAACCGTGCCGCACCTGACACCCCCTGCCGCGTAAAGTACACCCTGTCCTCCCTCTTAGTAAGTCCACCGCTGCCACTCTGTGTTTTGCTTAGGTCCTTGTTCCAGACACAAAGGACCTGGGCACCATGCCACAGATGACCCCAGAGGTCCTCCTGGATCATTTTAGTAAACAGACCCAGTAACCCTGGTGGAAGGTCAGGGAAAGGTGACGCCTCTGTCCCCTCTGACCACAGGCACTACTGCTCCTTAAGCAGTTTCAGGGCCATCTGCCCCCAGACCAACTGGGCTCAGACAGACACAACATCCGTCTGGAAACAAAGTCACACCCATGGGTAAAGGCTCTGGGGATGGGGGTCGGGGTGTGCTTCTGGCCAAGTCCTTTGGGGTGGCAGACTTGGTTTGATGATGGTCCTGAATTGACAGCTCCCAGGCTGCAGAGTGTGGATGAGCAGGGGAGAGACCTGGGTTACCTGGGACACGTGTGTGTGTGTGTGTGTGTGTGTGTGTGTGTGTGTGTGTGTATATGTGTGTGTATATGTATGTGTGTATATAGTCTGTGTGTGTCTGTGTGTATGTGTGTATATGTAGTCTGTGTGTGTGTCTGTGTGTGTATATGTGTGTGAATACATGTGTGTCTGTATGTGTCTGTGTCTGTATATGTATATGTGTGTATGTGTGTGTCTCTGTATGTTTCTGTGTGTGTATGTGTGCTTGTGTATGTGTGTGTGTCTGTGTGTATGTGTGTGTCTGTGTGTGTATATGTGTGTGTGTCTGTGTGTGTATATGTGTGTGTATATGTATGTGTGTATGTAGTCTGTGTGTGTCTGTGTGTGTCTGTGTGTGAATACATGTGTGTCTGTATGTGTCTGTGTCTATATATGTATATGTATGTGTGTGTCTCTGTATGTGTCTGTGTGCTTGTGTATGTGTGTGTGTATGTGTGTGTATGTCTGTATGTATGTGTGTGTATGAGTGTGTGTGTGTTTATAGACCAGAAGACATTCCCAGGAGGAAGAGCCTTGCTCAACCAACCACCCACCTGTGCCTCACCAGGAACAGAGACGCTCTGCCCCTGCACAGACACTCCGGCATGAGCCCCAAAAGCGTGGGAATACAAACTGAAGGGAACGTGGGGTCTGAGGAGAGCTCCCCCTGCCTGCCCTGAGCCATGTTTGCAAAGATCCACAGACGTCCCAGCCAGAAGACAGAGCAGAGGACATGAGCAAGGGTGTGTCCCGCCCACCTGCCTCTCTGCCGCCCTGATCCATCCCAGCCCCATGTAAAGCAGAGTGTGATTTTGTTTGTGGCTCCTCCGATGCCAGGTGGGGATGCAAATACGAAAGCTGCTTTACATAAGGAAGAGGAAGCCATGTGGGCATGAGAGCCTGTTGCTTTAGAGGCCTCTGGGAGAGGGAAGGGAAGGAGGTTGTGACCACCTGTCCTCTGTTCTCCCAGACAAAAGCCCTGGCCCAGGGTCAGAGGGGCTCTCTACGGACCTTTCCCAGAGGGAGGAACATGGAGATCTATCCCAAGACATGAGACAGACAAACACAAACTTGGTTGTCTGAAGGACAGAACAAGATGGAGCATTCTGGAGCAGAGGCTGGGGATTGTCTGGGACCTAACTCCATGAAGGAGGACCTGGACCCCGAGCCTTGTGGAAGGAGTCCCTGCTAGGGTAGGAGTCTGGCGCCACCTAGCTCTGCATAGTCACGTAGGAGCCACATGACCTCTGAGGCCCCACTCTCTATAGCAGGAAGACGTCTAGCTGACTTTCAAGCCTGCTCTTTCCAGGTTTGCCAGCAAGTAGTTCCTCGTGTCCCTGGCCTGGCTTCTCGGTGTCAGCTCAGACCATGATCCCATGGCCACCCTGTCTGTCCTCAGGTGTTCGTCCGCTTGGCCACCGCCTCCCCACCTCACCTACTTCCTTGACCCCCTAGCAAGGCAAAGCCTAGCATGGCAGTTCTCAGACCAGCCCTTCCTGCAAACCCTTGCCTTCCTCCCACACACTCATGAAGAGGCCTGCAGACCACTGGCATCTCGGATTTCAGCTTTTGCTCCTGACTGGAAGATAAGAAGTTGCCTCCTTGTTACTTTCAGCTGCAGCTTCTCTGAGGGTCTCTGCCATCTTGTCTCTGAGGCTTGGAGCCGCACTTAGTCCGAAGGGTGGTTACACTGAGGGCCGAGGGGTCCCAGAACCCAGGGAGCCATTAGCAAAGGGTCCCCTAGAGAGAAAACAGCCCATCACTTGCAGTGGCCAGTGTGGGTGGCAGCGTGTGTGCCCAGTGTGGTGAGACTCTCTGCCATCCTCTAAACCTTGAAGAATGCCGGTGGGAGCCGTTATCGGCCATTTCAGAGTTTCTTTGGGACATTTGTTTTGTTCTAGAACTCAAGCTTCACTGGACCTCATGGCAGCGCTTCTTGCCTCAATTTCCTGAGAGCTGGGATTACAGGCCTGAGCCACCATACCCAGTCCGGTTTCAGGGTTGTACCCAAGGTCGGCAGAAGGAAGTATTAATAAGCTACATTAAAGCCACTCCACCCACGGCTCAAACCACCGCCAATCAATTCTGTACGAGCCGCTGCCAGGTCAGGCTCCCTGGGTGTTGATTTCCTGCTCCGGAGTATCAGTGAGTCATCTGCCTCCTCCTCTCCACTTTAACTGTGGCTCTGAGACCCGAGAGTCTGCAGAAGCGAGGTCACATGGCGTCTTTATTTAGTAGCCGGTTCCCAACTGGCAGGAGGGGAAGGACAGCCAGACACTTCCTAGAAACAGCTCCCTTTCAATTTCCGGAGCCCACAGCAGCTAGGAAGCTCGATGGTGTCTTAAATTCCTGGACTCCATGTCGGGCCGCTGACGTTCAAGACTTGGGGTGCTGACTAAAGGATGGGCTGGGGCAGAGACGCAAACGACAGGAAACAGACTTCCAGAGGGTAGGGCTTTGTGCCATGTGGCCACCAGGTGGCGCCCAGCGCTTCAAACTGCTAACATCACCGGGCCAGGCTGGAGCCCTGTTAATCTCTCACAGATTAGTGCCGAGATGTTATGCCCCCAGGTGGGAGGCAGAAGCATGACCAAATGTCGCAGAATTATCCTGCATTCATTTAGACCAAGTTCATGTGAATGTCACGAGAAACTAAATTAACAACGAATTCCACGGGGGAGTTTTACTTCTATGTAAAACTCAGATCTGGCTGGTATAGGTTTCCCTCACAGCCTCCCAGACCAACATCTGAGCACACACACCATATCTGAGAGGACAAAGGACGGCAAGGCCCCCACTTCAAGACTTTTCAAGCACCTCTTGGGAAGGCATCACATACCTATAATCTCAGCACTTGGGAGACTGAGGCAGGAGGATCACCACAAATTCAAGGTGAGCCGAAGCTACAACTGTGACCCTATTTCAAAAACCAAGCAAGGAGGTCCACAGACATCATCTGTACCTATAAATCATGAATTGTAACCCAGCCACATGAGGCCTCTGGGAACTGGAGTCCTATGCACAAACATTGCTGAATTAAATAATTAATAATTAAGTCCCGGCTACGGGTTCTCTATCCACTTCAATGGTCTGTGTTCCCAAAGGAAAGACACATGTCTTAGTCACCACAATAGCTGGGCTACTGCTTAACCTCCACTGATAGAGTCTACCTCTTACTGATAATTCCAAGTCACAACTTAACTAAATTCTGTGTTCTGTCTTGGCTGCTCTGGAGTCAGAGAGCTACCCAACTGGGCCTTGCTCTGGGCCGCGCTCTCCCAGCTCCTTCACATGGTGGCCATGCCTCTCTGTCCTTCACTCTTCTCAGACATGGCATTTCTCCTCTCCACACTCTCCTGTCATGGCAGATCTTCCCTCTCCTTCTTCCTCTTAGCCCAAAGCCTGGGAAATTCTAAAAGTCCCGGTTCTGTCTGCCCTGCCCAGTCATTGGCTGCTGACATCTTTATTTACCAACCAGAACCAACTGGGGACAGGGTTCCTCAGCATCTTAACTGCGGACATGCAGACGATCGATCGTGCAAACAATTTGGGGGCCCAAATTAACATTAGAATGCAAGCAGCATAGGCCAAACCCACTACATTTCTCCCGTTCTCTCCAATTAAAAACACTCCTTTCTCTCGGACATAAATTGGACACGATTATAACAATTGTGCACATTATAAAGTATGTATACGCTTATAACATCCAGTCCATCATCTTTGGCAATTTAGATAAAGTATTCTATCTATCTATCTATCTATCTATCTATCTATCTATCTATCTATCTATCATCTATCCTAACTTAAAGAGTTTAAAATTCTGTACCTGAATTCTGTTTAATTTTAATCTGTTTAATTGTAATACCATCTGAAAACTATCCTTTCAAATCTAGAACCTCTTCTCTAATGTTAGATAACTTAAGTTCAATTATGAGACTATAACTAGTCTTCAATCCCGTCAGAGATCTGAGAAGGAATTAAATATTAACTGACTATGTAGGAAGCACAAAAGCATAGATTCCAGAGCTGCCTGGACAGTCCCCAGTATCCCTTATAATGTTGGAGCATTGGTCTTCAGCCTCTGGCCCAGAACATCTGACAGACCTTAACTGAAGCAGGAATTAAGAAAGTTCAGCTTACCCTGTCTTGGCAGAGCTTAACAGTAAACTACCCGGCATCCGATTTGCCCTTTTCTGGACAGCATTTGTCTGCAGAATGAATGAGGGTATTTCTTACCCAGTGGCTTGCTTGCCACAATTGAAGTGACTCCTATCGGAGGTAATGATGCTCAATATCTTCTCTGAAGTGTGAGGGGGTGCTGTCAGAAGCAGACACGTCTCCTAGTCAAAATTTATAGATAGATAGATAGATAGATAGATAGATAGATAGAGATATAGATATCATATATATGATATCTAAAGTACGCCCCCAAGTAATTTCAGGGTTCAGTTTTTGGGAAAGCACCAACATCCACCTCACTGTTGAGGTCACTGAACGCCTGTGCCTGCCGCCAGTTTTCCTGAGCCCTATAGCTCCCCACGTCTGAGGCCCCGCTCCCCTGCCTGCCTGTGTTCTGATGCTTCTTCCAGACTTGAACGTCACCATCTGTCTCCGTGTCCCATGAGAATCTCACCTCCAATGTGTCTAAGCCAGCTCTCAGCCACATACCAGTTCTGTGCTCCCTGAATGGAAAAGCCATAATTGTTTCTCAGTTTCATTGCATGCTGCCATAGACTTTTTTTTTTAATGCGAAAACAATTTATGGGAGAACTGGGTATATTTCAGCCCACAATTCCAGGCTACAACCCATAGCATCAAGGAAGTCAAGGTACAAAAACCGGAGACATCTAGCTAGTCGCAGCCACAGTCAAGAGTAAAAGGCATGCGTGCCTGTGCTTGGCTTGCTGTGGCTTGTCCACCACAGAGATGAGAGTCTCCTGTTGAGGGGATGTTGCCACCCATGCTGGCAGGCTGACATCAGTGAATGTAACCAAGGTAATTCCCCCAAACACATGCTACTCTTTGTGATAATACTTCATTAAGACATTCTTTCCCAAAGGATCCTAGATTGTGTCAGCTGGACAAAACAAACCATCAAAATGTCCCTGTTTGCCAAGCATAGGAGCGAAAGCTGACCCCTGTCTTCATTCCTGTGTCCTCTTCCACCTTTGTCCTCTACACTACACCTTAGGAGGTAATAAGTGCATCGTGAGAAACTGAAACAACACAAAGGCAAAGGTGTAGGAGCGCAGGGATGCGTGTGACACCATGTCCATGTGGGACGGTGCTAAGCAGCATACATCACGCCTGTGCACACATCGGAAATGCTTACCCATCCAAAATCCCAAAGCTGTGGGAGTGGCCTCATTTCTTAGCAACTCCTCCTGAGTTTGAGCCTTCCTTTGTGTCCCTGGGGTGTCCCTGGGATGTCCCTGGGGTCTATGACATCATTCCTTTCCACAGTGGCCTGCTGCTCCTCATCCCAGGTCTGAAGACAGCACAGGCTTACCTCCACCAGACCAGTCTCACTTGATTGTAAGGGATCAATCTATGCCACCCTCCCCAGGGCTCCCACCATTCTCAGGGAATAATGCAATCTAAATCCTTTACCAAGACTTATCAAGCTCTGCAGGAGAGGACCTCTCCTTACATGCTCCTAAAAGCCATGCCGTATGGGAACTGGTTTCCACAAGCGCCTCGACTACAGCCCCAGTAGCCTACAGCAGCAGTGAGTGACGGCTGGGCTTGTAGCCTGTATTCGCTCTCCTTCATCTTTAACACCTGCTTGACAGTGAGCTTTCACCGCCAGATTGGGAGATAGTGCAAAACGCAGGCAGAAATATTTGACCTTTGACGCTTACCTCTGTGCTCATTCTCCACAAAGCCAGGGTGAGAAGTACTTTATCCAGAGAGTCATTGGCCTATAAGCATAATGTTTTGTACCCAGTGTGGAGTTTACAACATTTCTTTAATCTGTGTGAGTTGTGATTGTACCACTGTGGCTCAGTTCTTGTTTGCCCCATGTAGAACATCATGGTGGCAGAAAAACGTGGCAAAAGACATCTGTTCAACTCTGCCAGCTCGGCCCTAATTTCTAAAAGCCTCATAACCTTCCAAAACAACATCCCCAGCATGAAAAACACAGGGCCCGACCATGAGCTTACGGAGAACATTTAACAGTCAAAATCACACCCCGCACCCCCAAAAGCAGCGGTTCTTAGCCCGTGGGTTGCAACCCCTTTGGAAAACCTCTATCTCCGAAAGTATTAAGATTACTATTCAAAACAGCAGCAAAATTACGGTTATGCTATAACAGTGAAAATAATTTTATTGTTGGAGTCGGCACGCAAGGAACTGTATTAAAAGCTCAAAGCATTAGGGAGATTGAGAACCACTGCCCAAAAGGATCATGGGCCATCTGACAATGTCAAACACATCCTGTTCTTCTTCAAAAATGCCCCCAACCTGAAAGCTTCAGTGCTCCTACTGTTTGAATGTGGAATGTGCCCCACAGGCGCATAGGTTTGGACATTTGGCCCCTAACATTGGTGGCACTGCTTTAGGTACCTCATGGGGGGAAGCAATAGCAGAGAAAGACTGGACACTGCCTGGACCCTGAGTTTGTCATGTGACAAGACAGAACTTGTACACACACACGCACACACACACACATAGAAAGAGAGAGAGGGAGAAGGAAGGAGAGTAAGTGAGAGACAGAGAGAGACAGACAGAGACAGAGAGAGAGATAGAGAGAGACAGAGACAGAGACAGAGACAGAGACAGAGAGAGAGAGAGTATAATAAGTAAATGGCCTATCAAAGGTCATAGGGTCCCATTTTGACCTCTTGAAGCCTCCACCCGGGTCCAGCTCTGACCCATTTCTAAGCTCGTTTTACTAAACCTTCTTTCCCGATGCTACCCCCCTGCCTCTGTCCAATGCACTGTTACAGAGGCAGGAGAACCTGGACTTCTCAGCCTGTGCCCTCCAGGCTCAGATCTGCACAGCGGCAGCGGGGAGCATGAGACAGGAAATGGGTCTGCCGAGCCCAGAAGGGAAAGCACAGCCAGGGTTTGGAGTCATCCGCTGCTCTCACCAGCTAAGGTATCTTTTAAAAGTTCCACAGCCTCCCATGGAATCAGCTTCAAAAGTCAGGAAGGAAACATCCCATCCACGGGCCGGTGGGAACACTGAAATTGTAACCGTGCAGCTGTCACCTCTGCTACAGTCTTTGCCCGCAGTGGCCTCACCCCAGGGCTGTGCACATCCTCATTGTCATCATCTGTGATGGTTTAAGTCACACTTCTCCCAGTCTCTGTGCCTCCTCGAGACTGAGTTTAGCTCTGTGATCCTCATGACCCTCCTGGGTGTGCTCTTGTCTTTCCCCAGGTTTGCCCCTCCCTCCAAGACTGCAGACTCGGGTCTAGGACTCCTTTTGGTCTCTCCTCCTCCATGTCCTGACACATGGAGCCCAAGGGACTGCTGGCCTCCCGTTCTGCTCCATTCCAGCCTTCTCCCTGGACATGCAGCTCTGAAGACTGAGGGATTTCAGGTTTAGAGACACTTCCCTAAACTGCTTTTTTTTTTTTTTTTAAGTTTCCACAGCCAGAGGAAGAGCTAGAGGAAGACCCAGGCTACGATAGGCTGTTCCCTCACTGCACCTTTCACCTAAAGCCTCAAGTTTGCCTCCTGTTCACCCCGTGTAGGTCCCTCTGATACTCGGTAGCTTTTAGGTGGCCGTGACTAAAAGCTGCAGCCTGAGTGAGGCTGTGACACGAGAGCTGGGAAGCCTTGCGGACATGTCCCAATGATTAAAGATCAGACCCGAGATCCTGCCAAAGGGCTAGAATCCATGAGCGATGAGGCGGGGCTGGCTTGGGCCTCCATCCACCCTTCGCCTGGGCACATTGGTTTCGTTCACATCTGGACAAGGTCTATCTCCTTGCTTGGAGCCCCTGAGACACTGCAGGTCAAAGCCCCAGGAGACTGACTGCCTTGGAAGGACAGGTGGCTCACCTAGGTCCTAGAATGGAAGGAAGTCAGTGGGCGGGTTTGTAAGGACAACAGACTCGCATTTGAACCTCAGGATAAGCAGGAAGGCTGTGCTAGGACGGCATGCCACGGAGCCCCAGCAGAGAAGCAGTAGAAGCCTCTCCCCAAAGCTGCACACACCCCTCCTGGCCTCTTCTCTCCTGGCCTCCACATTGTCTCTACACTTTACCTCTCCGTGGGCATCGATGTGTCTCTCACCTTCTCAATCTCCTTGTCTCCCTTGTCTGCCTTGACGCTGTGTCTGCCTCTCCGTCTTCTCCATTTCCTTGTGTCTCAGTGTGTCTCTTTTTCTTGCCTCATCTCTGCCAAACCCCGTCTTTGTCTCGGACTGACATCTCTCTTCAGCTTCCCGTCCTGCCTCTCTCATCCCATTCTTCCTCTGTGCTGATAGTGCTCCCTTCCACATCACCCTCCTCCTTCCTCACCTTTGTCTTTCCTGCAATCCTGTGGCTAAAGTTTGTTCCACTGTGGCACTTAAGATCCCCATGGCTACCCATGCCCAGAGACAAACAAAACACTGGTTCCGAGGGGCCGGGCCCCTGCCAGACACACAGGCCCGTTAGGGGCACACATTTCTGCCACTACAGCCAGACACGTGGCAGCCTTGTCCCTGATGAGTCACGGTGAGATTTTTGTTTCTATAAAACATGTTTTAAAGATTTATGGAAGTAATACATTCATTGCAGGAAAATTTGGAAACATAGAAAAAGTATAAAAGAGCTCTTTTTTTAAAAAAATCACTAAGAATCCTCATATTCATTTATCTCCCCTAAGTCTCTCATTTTGTAAGCTTTAAAACATTTTTTACCACAAATGTTGTCCTCATCTGCATGTATGGTTCCCTTCACCCATTATCTGAGCATTTTCATGGCCCCGGAAAGTCTGCTCTCACCACACTGATGGCTCTGTTCCTTTTGTGTCCCCCTGATACTGAGAGTCACCATCGTGCTTCTTCTGAGGATTGTGTCACTAACCAATGTGAGGCTTCCCTGGGGACCATCACTTTCCACACTTTGCAGATGAGGACAGCAAGGGTTAAGGAAATTGGATAACTTATTCATGGTCATACAGCGAGTAGGGGCCAGGTCCTAATTCAAACTCCAAAACATCCTGAATCATAGAAAATGACTTCTACATGCCACACTCCTACCCGTACATCATGTGATATGTGCACAATACAGGGGTGGCAACCTTCTGCCTAGACTGAGCTATGACCTTCCTCCATGGCAGAAAGGGGCTTCCTATAGCAACCTCTTTGCTAAATAGCAGTATTTAGGCTACAGTGCTGTTTGAGTACTGAAATACCGGTTCTCTGTAGGCTGGGGTCTGGGATAAGGGCATCCCTTTACAACACAAAGAACCACAAAATATTCAGAAAACTAGAACATGACCAGAACCACCTCATTGACAAGACTGTACACCAAAACCCTCCAGCACAAATCACACCTAACAAAGGAACTTCAGAGTCGTCCTCACCAGGGCCAACAGCATTGGACCTGGGCACAGTGACACACAGTCTTAGTTCCTGCTACTCTGGAAATCTCACAATAGTGAGACCCCATCTCAGAATGAAAGTCAAAAACCTGTAGGTTGTTGTCATTATGCAGGTGCAGGGTAGAATGAGGCCTGCCATTGGAAGAGAGGGAAGGATGGGCAGGAGAAAAGTTTTTTTTTTTTTTTATTTATTTATTTTGTATATGAGTACACTGTAGCTGTCTTCAGACACACCAGAAGGGGACATCAGATCCCATTACGGATGGTTGTGAGCCACCATGTGGTTGCTGGGAATTGAACTCAGGACCTCTGGAAGAGCAGTCGGTGCTCTTAACCACTGAGCCATCTCTCCAGCCCAGGAGAAAAGTTTTAGAGAGGCTGAGGAGGCCAGAGTGAGGGAGGGAGCTGAGAGAACATGGCGGCAGACGTTAAGGTTCCTCTGCGAGGGGTTGGGGATTTAGCTCAGTGGTAGAGCACTTGCCTAGCAAGCGCGAGGCCCTGGGTTCTGTCCTCAGCTCCAGAAAAGAAAGATTCCTCTGCAAATATTACAGGTTGTTATGACTACTCTTAATGGATGAGTGTGTATAAGATTTTGTGTTATCTAGATGGGCAAATTATATCAATTGGATCAGAGGGTGTTGTGTGACGTGTTCTTTCATGTGGAGACTTAGCTGAGTTCAAGAGAGTATGTGGTGGCAGGACACACCAGGCCTGCCACGGAATTGGGATGTGTATCCCTGGCATGGTAACAACCTGCTGAGGGAGCTGTGAATGAGTGCAGGGTGGCCTGACAGGGTGCTGAGTTAGACAGTGGAGCAGCGTGAGCCACTGAGATAAATTAGCGCTAGTTCCAATGACCCACCAGAACCAGAACTATCAAGAGAGCACAGTTGCCAGGATACGCGGGAACAGTTGTGACGCTTGGCAGTGCTGGGCTGCAGGTGCAGGTTAGTGACAGAATGCTTGGGCAGCACCTGGGAAGCCCTGAGTTCCACCCACAGCACAAAACACTGAAAGATAGGCAGCAGATAGAGATGCCTGTTTACATTGCTACTATGTAACAGAGGACCGGTGATGGCAGCCAAAGCTACATAGCAAGAAAACAAAAGTAGAGGTCTAGGAATTGAGGGGAAGAGATTTAAAGTGTCGTTTGTAAACAACATGGAAATTGACACAGAAATTTGAGCTATTAGAATTCTAAGAAGGTTGCTGGATATATGTAGCATCAACTTATAAAGTCAATAGCACTCCCCCCACACTACAATAAGCATCCATAAAACTGAACAGAAAGAAACTATGCTATTGCTGTGGCTGGAGGAGTGGTCCAGTCCTTAAGAGCACTTGCTGCTTTCACAGAGGACTTGGGACCAATTCCCAACACTCACATGGCAGGTCTCAGCTGTAGGTAGAATAATGGTTTTGTGCACTGTGTAAAGGTTATCCCTATGTTATTTAAATGCTGATTTATCTGTCCTCGTATCTTGTTTCCATCCAGACATGGCGTTGTTATGTCTCCTGACTCAGACTTGTATAAATAGTCCTTACCATTTATTCTCTGCCTTGTCAATAAAAGTTGATCATTAAATGGCTGGACAGAAGAGAGGATGGATGGAGCGGGACTTCCAACAGCCAAGCAAAAGAGGGGTTGGGGCAGGGATGCAGATTGAGCCACAAGGAAGGACAAAAGAAGTTCATAAGAGCTCGCTGAAGCCGGAAAGGCCCTAAGTGCAAGCATGGTGGAGATTTTGGCTGGGAGGGAGCCAAACTACTTAGGGGACTAAGATAGATCGATCGACTGCCCAGGTATTAAAGAGAAGCTTGAAAATCAATCTTGGTCTCTGTGTCGTTATTGAGGAACTAGCTAGGATAAAGAAAAACAGGATAAAAAATATTAACTTACTACATAAATTTATATTAAAATTAATATTTATACTCAGCCATCCTAACTCTAGTTCCAGGAGATTCCACACCCTCTTCTGGCCTTTGAAAGCCCTAGGCATGCACATGGTGCACATACGTACATTCAGACAAAACATTCATGCATATTAAATAAGAATAGGGACTGGAGAGATGTCTCAGAAGTTACTAACAGTTGCTGTTCTTACAGAAGACCCAGGTTCGGTTCCTACCACCTGCATGGTGGCTCATAGCTATCCACGACTCCAGTTCTGGGAAAACCAGTGTCTCTTCTGACCTCCCTGGGTACCAACCATACATGTGGTACACAGACACACATGCAGGCAAAACACACACACACACACACACACACACACACACACACACACGTGTGTGTGTGTGTTTATAAAATCTAAAGAATAACTAAAAATAAATGCTTTTAAAAGATATCATTCCTGCTGGGTGGTGGTGGTGTATGCCTTTGATCCTAGCACTCAGGAAGCAGGGACAGATCTCTGAGTTCAAGGCCTGCCTGGTCTACAAAGTTGTGTAGCTAGGGCTACACAGAAACATGCTGTCTTTAAAAACCAAAAATAAGTAAATAGATAGATTAATGGTACCATTCTTTTTTTTTTTTTGGTTCTTTTTTTCGGAGCTGGGGACTGAACCCAGGGCCTTGCGCTTCTTAGGTAAGCGCTCTACCACTGAGCTAAATCCCCAGCCCCTATTGGTACCATTCTTAATGACAGCAAAAAATAAGATACAGTTAGTATTCTATGAAAGACACCATTACCCTCTATTAAAGGTGATAAAGGAGTCTAAATTAATGAAATCATCCGCGTGGTTATATTTTTATATCATTTCATATACTTGACCATGTGAGGCAATGATAGAACTATTATTTCCAGCTGGGCCTGGCACTGAAGGGTGGAAGCAAAGAATCTGGAACTCAGTATATTTATTTATTCCAAATTTTGTAAAGATTAATGAAAATTTCTACATGACTATTTGATGACTATTTGATCATTAAAAACGAGCAAAGAGGGGCTGGGGATTTAGCTCAGTGGTAGAGCGCTTACCTAGGAAGCGCAAGGCCCTGGGTTTGGTCCCCAGCTCCGAAAAAAAAGAACCAAAAAAAAAAGCGAGCAAAGAGGAACTTTCCTCACTAGACCATCAGTGTGTCCCAAAGTCATAGTAATAAGCACCTTGCCATAAATATTATTATTGCTGGTACCACAAGTCAAAACAGACATAAGGCCTGTGCATGTCCAGAAACTTGTGTTCCAACAGGACAAGTCCCATACATCAGCTTAGGAGGGCAATATTTAGCAGATGGTTGCTGGGGAAACATGTTCTTTATTTGGGTAGAAATGTGTTAGCCCTATCACATGCTCTGGTGGACTCCAGGTGAGCGATGGACCTGAGGTGAAAGATAATATTCAGCCAACAGAAACACAATGATATATTTGATAGCTGGAAATTAATTTGGATGAGATTTCATAAATAACGAGTACAAGGCTTGAGCTACCTGACAAAAATCAATGTTTTCGCTTAAGAACTTCAGTTCAGAGTTGGGTGTGGTGTGGTGTACACATCTGTGTTCCCATCACTCATGAGACTGAGGCAAGAAAATTAAGTTTAAGACCAGCCTGGATTCCGTAGCTAGACCCTGTCTAAAAACATGCAACCAATGCCGGTATAAGAAAGGATGCGTCCATCTTTTCTACCACTGCCCAGGCATCAATAGAACACAAAGAAAAGGGGGAAAGCCGGGGGTAGGGGGGGGCGGGGACGACATGACGATGGACATGTGTCACAGGAAAGGAGGATGGAGAAACAAGACGTCTGTACCATGCTCTTTAACCAATCAGACATCTGTGCCATGCTTTTAGCCAATCAGACGTCTGTGCCATGCTCTTAGGCGTCCCAGCCTCCAAAACCATGTTCCTGAGTACTGTTCATTGTAAAACACCCCATCTCTGGTTTTTGTTTGTCACAGAGCCTAGGCTCAGACAATAGTATGAATATTGCCTTTCGGAAAATGAGTGTTGGTGGAGACCATTTCCAACCCGTGTTCTCGTTATGGAACAGACAGTAGATTTCGGCTCTGCTCCATGTACATCCTCACGTCTAGGTTTCCGAGCCCCTTGGGGAAGAAGAAAAACGCAAAGCTGCCATAGAGGATGGTAACAGGCTTAGCACACCTTTGGTGAGTGGAGCTGACTTGGGGGCCGGTGGTTGTGTTAGCAGCCTCCGGACTGCCCCAGAGGCTAGAGCCATGCTATGCTGGCAGACATCTCCAGAAGTTGCAGCTTGAATCTGCTTCCTCCCACCTTCCTGACTTGCCTGACTCCTAAATAAATCATTTTCCTCTTGATCTTGGTTGAAGATATTCTTCAACTAACAACGCTGATCGATACATTTGCTCCTGATGGATATTAAGAAGGATTTGTTTAGTCAGCAACCAACTACTGGACACCTACTAGATAGACAAACTGCCTGTCATCTGAGAAAAGCCTTAGTTTGTGGAGACAAAGAAATAAATGGGGGCAGGGGAGACTGGTTTAGACAGAGAGATAAAGGTTTAGAACTGTCCGTAGGTTAAGTTGTGGTAAAAGAGAGAGGAAATGCCAAAGGTAAACTCAGCTGCTCCTTGATGCAAGTGGGTCCCGAGGTCCCTTCGACAAGGGGACCTTTAGTCCCCTGAGGGACTCAAAGCACTAAGGTTCTGAGGTGAATGGAGGTTTGTAGTTTCTCAAACAGTAAGACAGCCTGTACAGTTAGAGAGCCACACCAGTCTGGCTCCTAATCACATGAGACCCCAGCACATGTGAGTACATACATGTATGTACACATGTTCACCTGTGGCACGCACTCTCTGCCACCTGCTGTGGGGTCAGGGACTGTCCTCATGAAGACGCCTTGGAGTCATGCAGCAAACTGAGCTCTTAAACCAGAGACAGAACCGCCCTCACCACAGCTGACCTGGAGGGAACCATGGACTGAAATGGAAACCTAAGGGCTCTGTGGAAAGCAGGTTGTGTTCGTTGCATGTTGTTTTGCTGGGGCAAACACTCGAAGGAGTGTTTTCCTGAAGTGGATACAGGTGTGAAAGACTAAGGCAGACTCACGGGAATGTTTTGCTGAAGCAGACACAGGAGAGAGGATGTTCTGCTAAAGAAAGAAGTGAAAGGGACAGATGCGCGTGCCGAGCCAAGACCCATGGAGGACACATGATGTTTGGAGGGTACGAATAGCACTCCACGGAAAGTGACAGAGGCTGAGCGAGGCTTGCAGATAGAGCTACTTGTGCAGTGCTTGTGGGTCTCCTGACTTCCACTTCCCTCAAAGAGGCACGGCTGAGAACACCCCCTGGCATTCCTGTTGGCGCTGGTCCCTCCTACTGACTCAAGCTGAGGCTGAGGCCTGGCTGTCTCTGCTAGGTAGTGGCTGCTGATTCCTGTTTGCTGTCCTGACTCTACCAGACTGGGTTGCTGGTGTATCCGTGAGGTGTTTGCGAATGGATCGAGCTGCCACTGCTGACCTGTGAGCTGAACTGCCAATTTCCAGACAATGCAGACAGGAGTTGCTCCAAAAAACCATTTCTAAACAGGTCCACTTCCCCCCATATCCTTTCTTTTTCACTTCCCCTGGTGGGTGGTGGGCAACAAGGGAGGTTAAAGTGCTTAAGAAGCATCATTAAAAATAGGTTTTGAAAAAAAATTAACAATGGACCCACTGCAGGAGGAGAAATGAAAGCCACCAAAGGATGCTGATAGCAGTGGGCAGAGACAAATCTGAGACCCAACGGGTGTCACCTTAGAAGCCCAAGGAGGCTCTAATTTTATGGCAGTAACTGGAAATGTCAACAGCAGATGGAAACAGGTAGCAGTAATGTTTGTGGGAGAGAGAGAGAGAGAGAGAGAGAGAGAGAGAGAGAGAGAGAGAGAGAGAGAGATGGAGTCCTTGGGAACCATGGAGGAGGGCTGGCCTGGAGGCTGAGCACATCCCCTGGTAAGGCATTTTGTCACTGCATAGGGAAGAATTTGTCTTTCAAAGGTACAGTGCGTCCTGTACTGGTGGATGAGGGAAGATTTAAAGTCAGCCCTCCCTTTCTTCTTGTGGGGGAAGAGCTGGCGTGCAGGGTCATCAAGGAAACTGCAAACGGTGAGCTGGCAGCCTTCTCAGCCATAAACTAATGAAATGGTGACTCCACCTGTCAATATATGGATTATAACCATCACTAAGACAGCCCGGCCCCTCACAGTGTAGGATGCCCTAGTCGGTGAGATACTAAATGGTAGTAAGTATCCCAGGGAGAAGAACAGGACAGGAGGTCCTTTGTTCTGAATCACAATGTTGCAGTGGAGAACTTTACTGCTGGCGCATTGGGGAACAAAGAGAGCAGCTCCAGTTCCCCTAATGAAGGCAGGGACATTGAAATCCATTGTCCTCCCTGTCAATCAAGTTGGGCAGAAAAAAAGGGGCACAGCTTACTTAGACCAAAGGCAAATCAGTGCCTGGGTGACCTCAGTTCCCCACAGCAACATATCCTTAATGCTGGAGTAGGGCGGCACTGACCAGAGCCTCTCGGCTTTTCAGAGTGTTCTCCACGGGAGGAGGATATCTGGAGGAGCACTTGTGGAGGTCTGGACACCGGCAGCTTGGTTGGAAAGTAAAAGGAAATTGTTGAGAAAACTGGGCATTTTGTAGTCTGCCTTAATCAAAACCCAAATGGGAAACTGAGTTTGAGTCCCTAGAGGAGAAAGTCTCCCTTGACTTGTGGTTCCAGAAGTTAGAATTGTGGGCACAAGGAATGGGAAGCTGTGACCTAACCCAGGTCTGGAGTGCTGGCCTAGGAAATTCTGGTCCCAACCCCAGTCCAGCATAAACTGTGGGCCGCTATGCTACGCTGCTCCACACCATGTTATTTGTGGTTGTGGTGGCACATGCTGGTAACCCCAGAATTCTGCATGTAAATGCAAGAGAAATCAGGAGTTTGAAGTCATCCTCAGGTATATGGCAAGTTCAAGATCAGCCTCAGCCACAAGAAAGACTATCTTTAAAAGTGCAAAAGATCATATTGGTGCATGCCTATAGTCCTATTTGAGCACAGAGGGAAGTGAGACTGAGCTCTGCTGTGTTGTCATCAGGGTCCACTTGGAATCCCAAAGTCTGACTTGTAGAAGGCCAAGTCAGAAGGACGAGACAGTCTCTGGAAATACCCACAGTTCAGGACACAGGCACACAGGCCAGGGAGCAGCACCAGTTGGTGCAAATGTGAGACCCGGCACACCTCTCCCTGAGCCAATAATCCCACACCCAGAGTTTGACCAATAGGTGAGAACCTCAAAGCTCTCCAAGATGTTTCCCATAACCCACCACCAGGCTATGTGCATTGACAAAATGGAGACACGACTGACTGCTAAAACCAATGAAGTAATGATATCAATTAACAATGCAGACCCTATGAGATCTGACAACAAAGTTCCCCTGGCCGTCACTGGGAAGGCCCACAATGCAATCCTGTTTGTGTGAGAAAGGCAGCGTCACCTGCCTGACAAACCTCTGAGGCTATTCACGGCAGCAGTGATGGGGAGTCCCAGCTAAATGGCTTAAGTGTTTTCCCTTTGTTCTTTAAATGTCATTGTTCCATCTCGTTTGTCACAAAGTATACAAGCTATATTCAAGACCAGGAGAAAATGGAACTGTGTCGCCACAGAAGGCTGTCAAAGAACCCTGTGGGTGTGTTCCTGAGCTAACCAACGTCTAGGCTCTCTCAACTTTTCTAGCTCAAAAGCCCCACATGGTACCTGTGTGCACGAAGAATTGGCTGTTGCAAAAGTCAAAAGCCTGCCTGCCCTGGACTGCAAGGATAACGGCTTAGCTGTCTGCAGTGTTCGTGAGAGGCAGCCCAGGGTGGGGCAGCTCTCGTGACAGGCAGGGAGCCAGACCCCTCACCTCCTTCCGCAGGCAGCCTTTTCATAGCTTTCACTATTGTCACAGATGGTCACTTCCCATCTTCTCCTCCATGCTCTGCTCTCTGTGATTCTGGAGCTAGCAGTATAGACTAGGCTGGCCTTGAACTCACAGAGATTCACCAGCTTTCCAGTACAGGGATTAAAGGCACGTGCCAGCACACAAAGCCAATATCACTTTCTCTAGCAAGACTTAGTTTTGTTGTCCCAAAACAACTGTTCCCAAGGACTTTGACCTACGTTGCATTGGCCCGAACTGTGGCCGGAAGTGACCTTAGCTGCAAGAGAATCTAGTCCATGGGGTTGCACTAACAAGCAAGGACAGAAAACAGACAGGAGTGGCACCTCTCCGTAGTGCATAGCACCATGGGTAACCAAGTGGGCAACAGCTGACATTTCTCAACCTATTTAGACTGACAGGCGAGCAGCCCAGCCCACCAGCATTGTGTTCCCTTTCCAGTCTCTGCGATCCTCACACTGGCACCAACACATCTCTCCTCTGTTACTGTGTGGTCAGCCCAGGATGCAATGCAGGGAAGTGGCTAATATTGAAGGGCATTTCCCCCAGCTATCATGAGACCCCGTGGCCCTCCCTGCCAACTGGTCAGCACATTTGGTGACCTGACTGCTCACATCACTAAAATTCAGTGTCGAGCTCTCTGACTTGTCCTGGGTGGACACTGTCAGCTTTCATCTCTCTGATGTCCATTTCCCAGGAACTCTGTCCCCAAGTCTTGTCACATTTCTCTTTCTCAGGGTCATCTCCTTGACTCATGTCTAGCCCAGAAGGCACCCGTCTCTTAGCATTTGTACTAAGTCTCATGCTCAAGCACCCCAAGTCCTGTGGGGTTCTCATTTCCTCCTCGCAGGGTGGCTCATGGCTTCAACTCCGCAGACTCATTGAGGCCAGCGACCTCAGGACACTGCCAGGGCTGCTGGGCGGTTCCTTGTCAGCATCTCAGAATTATCTCCTTCAGGGTAAGACTGGGGTGCTGGGGGTGTTCTTCCTGAAGAATGTGCCTGACCCGACATTTCTGAGTCACTGCCAGGGCTGGGCTTACAGGGCTGATGGCAGCAGAAAAAGGAGGAATGAACACAAAGAAAAGTTGCAAGAAGACAGATTTAGCCCAAGAACAGACACTGTCCGGGAAAGCAGAGTCTGCTTCTGCCTCACAGCGCAGGCCGTCTTCATCCTAGGGAGCGGTGAACAGAACCTTCAGGACTCACAGACTCGTCGGAATAGTTTGTCAGTGAAAGCTTCTGTTCACCACAGCCTACCTAGCACTCTAACGCCTCCTCCTCATCTTTTGCTCATCTCCTTTAGAAATACCTTTCCTAATGGCAGGCTTACCCTCACATCCCTGCCCTCTAAATGACCCTGGTCCTCCCCCAGCCCTTTCCTAATTACTGCTGAGACAATGTTGGAATCCACCAGAGGTTGCTATGAGCTGTTCATTCAGAGGATGATACAAAGGCAAAGTTACCGTGCGGGGGAGAGTCATCAAGCTGGGGAGGGCAGCGGAGTACATGTGAGGTGAGTGGAAGGGAAGACAGACGGGCTGTGGAAGGCTTCAGGTGCAGATGGAGAGAGGAAGAGTTAGGATTCAGTGTCAACCAAAATGAAGTATGCATAAGAACGTCATAAGGAGGGGTTGGGGATTTAGCTCAGTGGTAGAGCGCTTGCCTAGGAAGCGCAAGGCCCTGGGTTCGATCCCCAGCTCCGAAAAAAAGAACCAAAAAAAAAAAAAAAAAAAAAAGAATGTCATAAGGAAACCTGGTACCTTATAAGCTAATTAAAAAATAAAATGTTTTAAGATGGCATTGTGCTGTTAAAAACCAAGACACTGGAGCAAGCTCCTGTCTCCTTGGAATGCCTCTTAACTGCTTCTTTCTGCCTGGATCGAGGGCGGAGCCACCCGACACAAGAGGGTCTGTCCCCACCAGGAGGCTAAACTGAGCTTCTGCGTTGTGGTACTCACCTGCCATGCAGCTCTTGCTACCCAACTAAGCCGGCACCAAGCTTTTACTGTAGTCCAGGAATGAGCTTAAGCATTGGGGGGTGGGGGGGTTATACCACTCACACCTAACAGATACACAATGGGCAACAAAGCCAGCTCACAGAAGCTCAGAGGGAGCACAGATCTGTCCATCCGCAAGGCGGGAGTCCACATCACTCTACATAGGTCTCTCTCTGAGGGAAGGACCTAGCCAGTTCTACCCACTGACCTTCCTTCCTTCCCCTTTGCCCAGCCTGGAGAACTCAATTCAGAATTTGCTTATATATTCAAAGCCCTCTTGTCCAGTTGCTAGTCTGCCCAACCAAGAGACTCACCTAGAGAGCCATCTCTTCACGAGGTTCATGACCTCAGATGGCTCAGAAAGTCTGTGGTTGGGAAGATCACCATGTTCCCAGCCCTGCATGCTTTGAGCCACTTGCTTTCCCACAGAATAGAAGGCCAGGTCCCACAAAGAGAAGCCGGGCTAGCACGTTGTCTGTCTTTCCATGGAGTAATCAAGTTTCAGAGCAAAGAGGTTTGTTTTGGGCTCATGGTTTTGAAAGTAGATTGACCCTGTTGCTTTGGTCCTGGGGTGACACATCATGACTGGAACTGGCTGGACAAAACAAGACTGTTCACCTTATGGACAAGAAGCAAAAGGAAAAAGGAAGATGGCTTGTTGCCAAGCCTGAGGGACTGAGCACAGTCCCTGGGGCTCACTTAGTGGAAAAAGAGAAGCAACTTCCACAAGTCATTCTCTGATGTCCATATGTGTGCCATGGAGTACACACACACACACACACACACACACACACACACACACACACACACACAAATGGATAAAAAGTGCAAGTTTTAAAATTAAATTGAGCAGTGGTAGAGCGCTTGCCTAGCGAGCACAAGGCCCTGGGTTCGGTCCCCAGCTCCAAAAAAAAAAAAAAAAGAAAAGAAAAGAAAGAAAATTAAATTGAGAATGGAGGAGGAAGGTGCTAGGATTCCACTATCCCCTTTCAGGGCACACCCCCCAAGGACCTAAAGACCTCCTACCTGACCCCTCCTCTCGAAAACCCTACCTCTCAGTGGCACAGCTTTGGAGACCAAGTTTTTAACATGTAGGCCTTCAGGGGATGGTTATCAAAATCCCTGCAGTTACAGAGTCTCAAGAACTCAGCATGGAATTTCATTCCGAACGCCACATTTCAGGACATAGCCAAAAAAGTACGAGCTATTCATACGTGTCAGTAATGGAGGAGATGAACCAGAGAAGGGCAACCTCGAGTTCATCCGTCTGCCTGGAACGCCTGACTCCCAATTCCCATGGGCCTGTGACAGTGGAGCTAAGACGATTCATCTGTTCCAAAGGAGGGTAACAGTGAGATTTATGTAAAACGCATATAAAATGCTGCGTCATAAAAATGAAAGAACAGAGTTGGAAACACAGAATGGTGACGTGAGAGTGTCACTTGAGCGCTTGCCCAGGATGTGTAAGAGCCTAGACAGGCCCTAATCAGAAAGGGATCTTAGAGGCTAAACCCATAACAGTTCAAGCAACTAAGTAATGATCGTACCAGATTATAAAGTAAGTGAACGAGTGCGTAAAGTAGCCATTTAACTGGGGTGGTAGCCCACACATGTAATCTCAGCACTTGGGAGGTGGAAGCCGGAGGACCTTGAGTTCAAGGTCAGCCTGGACTACTCGGTGAGACCCTGCCTAGAGGGGTGTTAGTGATGAGCGAGTGAAAATTATATCCAAATGTTTCACCACAAAGTTTTTTCAAAGTTGATGAAGCAACAGCTCAAGCAAGAGAGAGTGAGAAAACAGGAGGGTAGGGTAAGTGAGCTGTCAAGACGCAAGAAGGAGTCAGAGAGAAACTAAAATTGTCATAGAAATGAGGGCAGCCCTGGGAGGAGCAGTGGGGAGCACAGCTGGCTTGAGGGAGGGAGCTGCTCAGATCAGAGGAGCAGGCAGTGGGAGGAGCAAGCAAGAGGAAGTTGGGGAAGAGAGGAGAGGCTGGCCCCAGGGCCTGTGAGACCTCAGGCAGCTGTGGAGGAGAGCACTCACCTACCTGCCTTCTCTGCAGAGACAAAGATGTCCCACACGTTTCTGGGACACGCCTTTGCCCAACTCTTGCTTGTCCCTGTTCTGAGGCAGGGTCTCGTGGTGGAGCCCACGCCCTGCCTCGGCCCCTCAAGTGCTAGGATTGCAGATGTGAGCCACCACAGCTGTAGGAGCCTCCTCCCTCCCCTCCTGTGGGTTTTTATCCACTTTCTGCTACTTTGGAACAGGGTCACTGTGTACCTCTGGCCGGCCGATCAATTTGTAAAGATTCTAGAAGTCTCTAAATAGCATTTTTCAGGCTGCGTTCCAAATATCTTCAACGCTGTAGCTTAGCTTTTTACCTCTTAAAATTTGTATTTTTAGATAATTTTTTGGTTGTGGAAAATTTTAGATTTGAAGAGAAATTTTAAAGATGCTACAGAGCTCTCGGTGTCCTTTATCCAGCGTCCTCAGTGTCAACATCGTAAAGGACCGTGGCATCCCTCCAGAGGAAGGAACCAGCACCGGTGCGCTACTGTTAAGTACAGACGACTCGGATTTTGCCAATTTTCCACTGATGCTCTTCTGAGTCACACAGGACATCCAGGTCATCAGAGCCCAGTCACTTACCTCCTTTAGCTTGTGACAGACTTTTTTTTTTTACCTCTTCTTTGTGATTTCTTTGCCCTTGTGTTCCTATACACATAAAAACTCTTACTAAACAAGATTTCTGAGTCACAGAAGAGGATAGGGTGTGTGTGTGTGTGTGTGTGTGTGTGTGTGTGTGTGTGTGTGTGTGTATGTGTATGCGTGCATATCTGTGTGTGTGCATGTGCATGTGTGTGTGAATGTATATGTGTGTGAATGTGTGACTGTGTGCATGTGCATATGTCTGTGTGTATATGCGTATGTATATGAATGTGTATGTATGTGTATGTGTGCATGTGTGTTTGTGTGTCTGTGTATGTATATGTGTGTATGTATGTGTATGTGTGCATGTGTGTTTGTGTGTCTGTGTGTGTGCATGTGTGCCTCTGTGCCTCTGTGTGTGTGTGTGTGCATGTATATGTGTGTATGTGTATGTATGCTGTGTACACATGAGTGCAGGCACCCACAGAGAACAGAAGGTGTCAGACCTCCAGAGCTGGAGTTATAGACAACTGTGAACTACCAACGTGGTTGTTGGGGACCGAATACCCCTCCTGCACAAGAGCCTCACATGCTGCTAACCACTCAGCCACCTCTCCATCCTCACCAGGAATTGGCTTTTGCATCTATCTGTCTAGGTCTTTATCCTCGAGTTAAACACGGTTGCTATTTCTCAAGATCTTGACACTTCTGAAAGTTCCCAATTGGGTGTCTGGTAGAATGCCCTTCAACCAGCCTTTGGCTGCTATTGGGGCTGTGCATTCTGGGAGGTACCCTGCTGCAATGCACCCCGGTACTTGTTTGGTAGCTGAGGCTTATGCTTTCAGCATCCCTATTTCCAGGCAAGAGCAAATGGGTCACCATTAGGTTTCTCCATATGAACGTCAGCGCTTCCCTCTCCAAGTGCTGCCCTTTGGAAACAAGTCCCTGATGTGGAACGTGTACCTGAAAGGGCTGGTGTCTGAATCTGCTGGAATCCCTCTCCCTGTTGCGTTTATGTATTTAATCCTTTACTGGTTCTTACCCATGTCTGTTTACTTTATGCCTTGTGTTCACAACCCAGCGCTGTTATTGTTTACTCTGTTGCTCAAATTGTTCCTGCTTTAGCCACCGAGAGCTCTTTCTGGTGGGATTCTGCAACCTTTTGACATTCCTCCAAGACTATAGGAGGTTTATTTTCTTCAGTATTTCCTCAAGGAGTCCCTGATGAGCAGACATTTGTGGCTTTGATACAGTTGGCTGTGTTAGCCTTCTCCTCCAGAGTTCGTAATCACAGTCCCTCCATTGCTTTCTCAAAGCTCCTCTGTTTCTCCTTTCACATACCGAGTGTGACCAGGAAGCTTCCAGAAGGGAGGCAGGTTCTATTTCTGGACTGGGGTTCTGGTTGTACGGGAAAATTCAAGTTCTTAGGGACAGGCACATTCAGCAGTGAGAAACAGAAGTCGAGCAGTCAGAGTCAGGATGCAAGAACAGAGATGGTAGAATGTCCTTCTGCACAGTTGCAGGGTGGGGTGTGTGCGCGCCTTTAATCCTAGCACTCAGAAGGCAGAGGCAGGCAGAACTCTGAGTTCAAGGCCAGCATGGTCTGCAGAAGGAGTTCCAGGATAGTCAAGGCTACACAGAGAAACCCTGTCTCAAAAAACAACCAAACCAAAGGAGCCCCAGTTCATAACTTCCTTGGTTCTCCACAAACCTGCTTCCTTGTTGGAACACACAGAGGTGGGAGGCCATACCACTCATGTTTTAGTCCAGAATAAACTGTCTCTTCTGTTAAGCTGAGAGCTGTGTTTATGCATTTATGATATTTACCTGACTACTGAGAACCTCCTTTATACCAAGTGCTCCCCCAGAACACAAAGTCCTCACAATTTCAGGGTCCACCACATCCCTGCACTCAGGCCATGCTATCACCTATTTGTAGCTTTCCCAGCTCTGAGTTCCTGGCCGTATCTTTTCTGTTGCCCATGAATTGCTGTTGATACACACTTCAGGCTATGTCTTCTTCCAAGGAAAGCACACGCCCACGCAGAGGAAGATACAGCAACGTGAAACACATCCACTGTCCAGGATGGCAGCCACTCTACCCTGGAAGGTGCTGAAGGACCTTGTATCTGAGGCCCACAGGCAGTTAGGGCTTCCTGATCCTGGCTGGCAGATGACAGGGATGGTCTGGAATCGGCATGCTGGATTGTTAGTAAGTGCCAGTTCTTCGATGTGATTCTGGAAGGCAGACGCTGAGAAACAAAGCTTCCGATTCTGAAGCAAGTTCTAAAGCATCCAACTCTTCATCTGGAATTCCTTTTCTGATTTAAATTGCTATAGTTACTGCTATTGTCGGCAAGTTAGGTCTGCCTGAAACCTTTGCTAGAAAAAGGGATAGAAAGAAAGCGGACTAGATGAAGCTATGTGCCACAGGAAGGGAAGAGGCCAATCGAAGAGGAGGCCTGTGTCACAGTAGGGAAGAGGAGGACTCAGGAGAACATGGACAGAAACAGAAATGCAAGGGAGATGCAAGCGCACACATAATGAGAAGGTATCGTTCCATGAACCCTGGAAGATGCAAATTAATTTTTTTTTCTTTTTTCTTTTTTTCGGAGCTGGGGACCGAACCCAGGGCCTTCCGCTTGCTAGGCAAGCGCTCTACCACTGAGCTAAATCCCCAACCCCTGCAAATTAATTTTTAAAAGGCACTCAGATTGAGACCTAGGAGTGGGATCCAGGAGCCAGATGTGCAATCCCAGCATCAGAGAATGAGAAGGGGCAGATCAAGACCTCTAGGCCAGTCTAGGTTAAATAACAAGACCTGTTCCCCAGAAAATGAAAGAAAAAGAGAAAAAGGAAAAGGAAGAGAAAGACAGGGAAAGGGAGGGGGAGGAGGAGGAAGTGGGAAGAAGATGAGAAGTTTATCCCTGCATTGCTAACCCACAGTCTAAGGTTGAAGGATGGCTTGATAATAAAACTGAAGGCTGATCTGCCACTGGGGTGAGGTAAAGCTGGTATGAACTTAGTAGGAGATGAATGGAATGCTACTGTGGTAAGTGGCCTGGCATAGGTGGAGAAACATGATGTCATAGGTGGGGAAGCATGATGTCATAGGTGGGGAAGCATGATGTCATAGTTAGAGAGGCATGGCATCATAGGTGGGGAAACATGACATCATAGAAGGAGAGGCATGACATTCAAAGGATAAAGAGCTAGCTAGCTCTACCATTCAGGCTATTCTGGGTCCCGAAGACCAGAGCATCAGTGTGAAATGCCCAACAGACTCCAGGTTCCCAGCATAGCTTCTCTAACCCTTCAGCAATAATTCATAAAGGTAAAGAGACTATTAATCAAGTGCAAGGTTATGACAGCCATGAAACTCAGCCTCACATTCATTGTGAATAATATGCTCTCAGTATGTAAAATGGGTTGGTAACTCAGTGGTCAGAGGGCCTGGGTTGCCCAGCTCTATATAAAATGGGGTAGTGGGGGTGCACAGACTTGTAATCTCGTTCACTCCAGACTCGGAAGCTGCAGGATAAAGAGCTGCTATCAGACTTATGCAGATCCACCGGACTGAATTTGAAAAACACATCAAACACCGTCCACAAATAGTGCACTGGAATGGCTTTTGCAGCTTTTGTCAGTTGTTGTTGTTCAAACGGACCAATGAGAAGGTTTGGCAACAGAACAAGGGAGGTGAGATTGTAATGATGCTATTTATAAGTCTGAAAAGTTCCTTGGGATATTTCTAGACTATGGAGAACTTGGCAGGTGCCCAACACAAGAGTGGGGCCCTTGAACTATGTACATGCAATTAATTAACTAGGCAGAGCGTCTACCCGTCCACCTGGCCTGCTGGACGTGACTGGTTCACGTTGAGCTGCCAAGTGAGTGCCCATAGGCAGAGGATAATGACCGCAGACAGAGGACATTTATAGCTCTTGGCACACGCTCTGACTCCTTGTTTCCTCCTCAACCTTCCTGAGGGTTTCAGACTTTCAGAAAGAAACTCATTTATAGGATTCAGTCATGAGAAAGAGGCTCCTCTTCTCTGCATGCCCTGGTCCATAGATAGCAGCTTCGCTCTGACAGCTCCCTGGGCATACGGACTTCCTACAGGATGCCATCGAACTGTGCTCCCTCTGGACCCAACTTAGCTCCCAGCCTGAGGCAAGGCCCATGAAATTAGTCAGAAGGACCAATTAGTCCAAGAACACAGTCAGGCTTCAGGAAGAACCCAGAACTGATAAAAGTGTTGTCACAATGTCCCTGGCACTAATGAGATACCTGAATCCCACCTAATGTCGCTCTTAAATTCACTGGCACTGTCTGATCCTACCTCTCACCATGCATGAAAATCAACTCAGTGAGGCTCAGAGCCCCGACTGTAAGATGACAACTGTGACATTATTAGAAGAAATACGGTAAATCCTTCAAGACACTGGGTCAGGCAAAGACTTTTCCAAAAGACCCCAGAAGCACAGAGAAAAAAGTAAAAATAGACTAATTGGAAGATAAAAATCTAAGAAGTTTTTGCACTGCCAAAGGAAAAAGATCAGGGTGACAGAACAACCTGCAGGCTCTCCAGACTGTTCACTGACAAAAGAGACTAAAATCCACAGTCCATGGAACTAAAAACATTCAATAGAAAAGAAAGTAATCTCATTGAGAGGTGGGTAAACAAATCCAGGAACCGCAAATAGAACCACAGTAAGCCACCATCTCAACACAGTTACTGTGTCAAAGGACAAAGATAAGCCATGCACCCTCCTACGTCTTGGGTACTGGGGTTCAGCCCTCAGAATGGTGAAGGGCGGTAGGCTCTTTAAGGAGTAAGACCTTGTGGAAAGTCCTTACATCGACTTGGGGTATGTCCTCTGAGAGGGTTAAGGGGTTCTCTCAAGAATGAGTTGTTGGGGTGTCAATATGGTTCAACAGGTAAAGGTGATTGCAGCACAAGCCTGGCAACCTGAGTTCAAGCCCCAGAACCTACACAAAGGTGAAAGAATAATGAACTCCACAAAGCTGTTTTGCCTTCCACACATGCTCCACAGCACAAGCTCATACTATGTACACAGCAAGGAAAACAGGCTGGAGACATGTCTCAGAGGTTAAGAGCAGAGGGCCTGGGTTTAATTCCAGTACCCACATGGCAGCTCCAACTACAGGACAGTGGACCACGCCACCAGACAGAAGAACTGGTAAGGTTATAGCAGAAGTCTAGAACCCTGACGAAACTCATGATTGAGAATGGCAGTTCGAACTAGTTCCCAGTCAGGCTCCCGTCAGGCTCCTGGCCTGGAGCACAACACCCTACTAGAAGCACCATGACTGTTAGGAACTTAGGGAAAAACACCTGAAGTCTTTCCCATACAAATAGAGGGTCCCTAACTTCTCAGGTTGAGCCAATAGGAAGATCTAACCCTAGATCCTACCCCACCCCAAAAATGTTATGAGATCCCTGTCCACAAGGAATATCGTGTATGAGTCATTTCATCAAAGACCGCCTGTGGGTGCCTGTTGTACTGAGCTGGGAAACTCCAGGGAAGAGTTTTTTCTCCCAAAACATTCGTCACTAGAACCCCACCCAAAAAGCCAGGTGTGTGCCTTGCTGCTTGCTACTTGGCAGCTTGCCTTGCTCCAGCTTCCCCTCAGAAAGCTGTAACACTTTGGTTGGTCTGACCATGCCTGAGACCCTTAAGACCTTTTGTTCCTGCTGCACCCCAGTTCAGAGACCAACACACAACCAACTCCAGTCCCTGGGGACACAACACCTTTTTCTGGCCTCAGGGGGCACTGGTAAGGTATGTGTAGTGCACAGACATACGTGCAGGTCAAATATCCATACTCACTAGATAGACAGATAAGGTAGGTAGGTAGGTAGGTAGGTAGGTAGATAGATAGATAGATAGATAGATAGATAGATAGATAGATAGATAGATAGATAGATAGATGCATTTTTGAAGAACAGAAAACAGGGCAGGCTTGGTGGAGAATCTGCTCAGTGGTTAAGAGTCCTTACTGCTCTTGCAGAAAGCCCAAGTTTGGCTCCCAGTACCCACATGGAGAATTACAACCATCTATAATTCTGGTTCCAGGGAATTTGACGCCCTCTTCTGGCCTCCGAAGGCATCAGGCACACATGTGATGCACAGACATCCATGCAGGCAAACATTCATACACATGAACTGAAAATAAACGTTAAAAAGACAGCACCATAGAGAATGTCTTCCATGGGGCAAGCCGCTGGGAGTCACGAGTTGGCATGACAGAAAACAGCTGTGAGAGGGGTCAAGGGTGGCCTGACAACCCCAAAATACAAAGGGTAGTGCAGACTCAAGTTATGGGTGAGGATAAGAGACCTCTAGAGAACTCAAACCATGCCAGAGGCACCTATGCCATCTGAACCCTGTAGGAAAAACAAACAAACAAACAAACAAAAACAGCTTCTGAGGAGGGAACCAGAATGGTGAGTACAGGGCAGGTGGGGGTAAGGGAAGAGACTTGGGGAGAAGTGGGTCAGAGAAAGAAGCCAGGCCTTGGTGGGCAGGAGCTGGGTTTCTGTAATCCTTCCTGGGAAAGACGGAGACGCATGCTCCAACAGTTCCCATAGCTCCCAGACTTTCTGTCCTCAGAGTACAGCCCTCTCCCATGAGTGGCAGAAAAGAATCCAGTAAGGAGTCCATTATATTAACCTGGGAAGGAAGTTCTGAAGAGCGGGTGACATCCCCACAGACAAGAGGGTGCATGGGAATACAAGCCCTGTCACCAAGAGGAAGCCAGGGAAGGCGCTCCCACTGCATCGCAAGCTTGAAGAAAGGAACCTATGGTAGGAGCTATGGGGGGACATCACCCATCTGTAACTTAAATTTTTCAAAACATAATTTTAATGGTTCTTAAATGTTTTAACCTCCCTGTAGCCTACCACCACCAGAGGTAATGGAAAAGAAAGGATACGGGGGGAAGTGGGCTTGTTTAGAAAGGTTCATTAAAACAAATCCTATCTGCATTGTCAGGAAATCAATAGTTCAGTTCACAGGTCAGCAGCAGCAGCTTGATCCACTCACTAACATTTCACAGATATATCAGCAGTCCAGTTCAGTAAGGTTGGAATAGCAAACTCGAATCAGTAATGATGGCACGACCCAGCAGGAACAGCCAGGCCTTAACCTCAGCACGAGTCAGCAGGAGGGACCAGGACCAACGGAAAGCCAGGAAAAGTTTTCAGCTCTGCCTCTATCAGCAAAGCAAAGATCAGCAAAGAAGCAAGACCAACAAGCATTGCACAGCTAGCTCTATCACCAACAAGCATTGCACAGCTAGCTCTATCAGCAAGCCAAATTCAGCCCCCCTCACTGTCCATTGAGTCCTATTTATACCCTCCAGACATCACGTGTCCTCCACGGGTCTTGCATGTGCATCTGTCTCAGCTGACATCACTCTGCCAGTCAGCCCAAGTCCATGGAAGCAGCAAGAAACTGCTGCATACCACCAGAAGTTTTTTGGTGCATTTCTATGGAGCCCTGACAAATGCAGCTCAAATATGCAATGTAAGGTGGACTAATATATGTGTGTCGTTAGCAAAGACTCTTTCATCACATGTTCTTTCATGTCCTTGCTTTAGCAGAACATCTCCGCTGCTGTGTCTGCTTCAGCAAGACATTCCTTCACGGATCTGCCTTAGTCTTTCCCCTGTGTTCAGGAAAACACTCCTTCATGTGTTTGCCCAAAAAAACCACTATCTGACACACTGACCCTCCAAAGAACCCTTAAGTTTCCATTTCGCCCATCAGAGGTGAAAAAAGCAATGTTCTAGAAACAGACAAGCTCAGAAGACACACACATGCACTAAACACATGGAACAGAACACCTTTGGTCAAGTAAAAAGGGAAAAGCTGAGGCTGGAGGGTAGTATGGAAGGTGAAAAGGATTGTGGGTAAGTAGCTAGAAATCAACTCGGAGGGTTACATGTTCAAGTACCAGGAATCCCCAATGCACATGCAGTCCACAAAGCCCACTAACGATAAGAAGGGGGCTCCAAAACACCTCTGAGAGCTGCACTTCCACGGACATGCTTCATAGCAAGGCCAGCCAACAAGGCCTATGCACCACGTCAAATATGAAAAAACAAACAACAAGCAAAACCTTTGAGCTTTGAGTCACATAGACCGCAGCTCTCATGTGGGGCCACAAGTCAGTGCAACTATGGCCATGCACTATGCCAGAAGACAGCAGAAGGAGACAACAAGAGAAAATGGAAACCACAACAGCCTATGTGGGAAGGCTACAGACGGATGTCAGCCGTGAGTTCAGACACTGCAGACCTCCTGTGAGCTCTTCCTGAAGAACCTGCTAGAAAACTGACTGCAGACAATAGACATGACTGAGAGAGCAGGAAGAGCAAACAGCAGGAAGCTGCGAGCAAAGGGGTCTGAGGGAGACTGGACAGGACCAAGGCTAAACAACAATGCACAGAATCAAGAGATGGTTCCTGCAGTTAAGTGTTTACCCCCAAGCATGAGGGTCTGCGTACCATCCAGGCTTGGTGGCCTTGCACGTAACTCCAACATCAAGGACCAGAAATAGGTGGATACCTGATGCTTGTTGGCCAGTCAGCCTAGCCTGATTGCTGAGCTCCAGGTCCCGGTGAGAGAAACTAGGTGAATGGTTCCTGAGCAACTTGAAGCTGACCTCTGACCTGTATGCATGAATGTACACACAGGGAAGGGGGCAGAAATAAAGAAAATGGAGCCTGCTAGTTACCACCAAAGCAGAAGAAAGCGGTGTGTCACTTCAGGTAACATTCTCAGGGATGCAGAGACGGGGAGAGGAAGGGCTTACTTGCTAAATCTTATACTGCTGAGTAGGGATCAAACAGAAAATAGTCAAAATGTAAGGAGCTAACAGTGCTGTAGACAGAAATAAGACATGGACCGGGGAGAGGGCTCTGAAGATTAGAGCACGGGCTGCTCTTACAGAGGACCAAGGTTCAATTCCCAGCACCTACATGGTGGACTCACAACTGCCTGTTCTTGCCTGGCTTCCGTGGGCACCAGGCGGTAACACAAAAAAAATTTTTAAAAATCATTTGTGACAAAAATCATAACCCTTCATGAAGGCTGACAGAGCAGACCTGAGCCCACTGCCATTTACAGAGGCAGCTGCACTATGTATGAGGACAGCTGTGGTAGAGCTGAAGTCAGACATACAACATGCAAGTCATGCCGGTCAACTGGTTCTAATAGTATGCTATATGCCATATATTTCTAAAAACTGAGATTTACGTAGACAAAAACAAGACTATTAATTTAAAGGGGAAAGGAAAAACTTGAGGTTGTGTGGGTGGAAAGGGAAGGAAGGATCTTGGAGGGGTTTAGAGAAAGGAAAGAAAGCGATCAAGATACATTGTACGAAATTCTCAAAGAACTAATAAAAACATTGTACAAACCAGAGGACATAAGACAGGAAACCGAGGTGTGCGGTGGGCAAAGAACAGGTAGAAAAGAAATTATGTTGAGACAGCGAGATAGTTCAGGGTGCCTATCACCAAACCCGCTCAATCCCTCGAACTCACAGGTTCTCCTCCGACCTCCACACACACAACAAAGCAACCAAATGTAATAGAAATATGTTAAAGCACAGCTGCCATCTTGAGATCTAGCGAAGAGGAATTCAAACCAAGAAAAGGACACTGTCGCTTCAATGATTCCGCGTGAGAACCTGAGGCCTGTCTGTATCGTGTGAGAACCTGAAGCCTGTCTGTACCGTGTGAGAACCTGAGGCCTGTCTGTACTGTGTGAGAACCTGAGGCCTGTCTGTACCGTGTGAGAACCTGAGGCCTGTCTGTACCGTGTGAGAACCTGAGGCCTGTCTGTACCATGTGAGAACCTGAAGCCTGTCTGTACCGTGTGAGAACCTGAGGCCTGTCTACACCCTTCAGAAACGGAGGCTGTGGATGAAAAGCCATACAGAACCTGCTTTAGAATAGCAAGTTTCAGGGCTGGGGATTTAGCTCAGTGGTAGAGCGCTTACCTAGGAAGCGCAAGGCCCTGGATTCGGTCCCCAGCTCCAAAAAAAAAAAGAACCAAAAAAAAAAAAAAATAGCAAGTTTCACTCCAAAGCCGATGAACCAGATGGCTAGCTAAGCTGGACGGATGAACTAGGCAGACAGACAGCAGACAAGTAAATGTGAATCTTTCAGGTAATTTAAGACATACATAATACCCAGATTGTCCTTTGGAAATGACAGATTTCTTCCCTGACTTCCTGCATAGGCTCCAGAGGATGTCCCTCTGCTGCCATCCTCCTGGATTCAATTCCTCAGACAAACATCAAGGTGACAACATCTAGAGCAGCTCAAGCCTAATGACAGATTGATGGGAAGAGAGCCTGTCTTCCCAACTCAGCATCTCTGGTGTCCTTTCCAGCCCCGCAGGTCCCTTTGGCCTTGGCTAGGTCCCCCGCCGAAGCTACAATTCAGCTGGCCCCACCCCACCCAGTCCTTCCTTCTCTTCCCTCTCGGTCTCTGAGAGCCTGCTCCCAGGAACCTCAACCCGGGACAGACGCACACACATTTGAGACACATATACTGTTCCTCACCCATTGAACAGAGCAAAAAGTGCAGAAGTGCGACAGAGTATCTGTTGGCAGGGTTGGAGGAAGGATCCCCATGTTGCTGGTGGGAAACTAAGCCGTAGCTCATGAACTACACATGCATTAGCCTCTGATCTAGAAAATTATGGGGTTTGTTCCGAAGATATCTAGTAAAAATGTGAAGATATGCATGAGCTAAGATAGATACTTATTGTGGAACAACTTTTATAATAACAGCTAAACACGGTTAGAAATATTAACATTCAAGAGGGGTCTGGTTAGGTCACCTACTCTTGTCCACCGGAGGTGACAAGAAGCGTCAGTGAAGAACAAGCCTCCCCTGACCCTGAGAGGACACACAGGAAGAGGAAAATGTGTGTGGATGTTCTCGTTTATTTAAAACGTGAATAGAAGCTAGATCCCTGCACTTGGGAGTTGAGGCAGGAGGATCAGGTGTTCGAGGTCATCCTTGGCCACACCACAAATTGGAAGCCAGTCTGGATCACATTAGATCCTGGTTTACAAAAGCAAAAATGGGACAGGGGAGAGAGTTCACTGGACAAAGTGCCTACTACTCAGGCCTCGAGTCTAAATCCTTAGAAACTGTGTAAAGCTGAGCCCAGTAGCACATGTCTATAATCCCAGCGTTCAGACCTTGAGATGGGAGGTGGGCGCAGCTGGTAAACAAGAGACCCTGTCTCAGTCAAGATGGGGACTGGGAGAAAGTGCCAGAGGCCCAAACAAATCCCACGGTTTTGTCATAGCCACAGAAGGTGACTGAAACCAAGTCATGATTACAGCCTGTGGTGGCTTTGATAAACATCAGCCCCATAGGCTCATAGATTTGAATACTTGGTCACCAAGAAGTGTCACTGCTTGAGAAGGATTGGGAGATGTGGCCTGGTTGGAGGAAGTGTGTCATTGGTAATAGTAAGCTTTGAGGTTTGAAAAAGCCCATGCCCAGCCCAGTGTCTCTCTCTTCCTGCCGCCTGCTGATCCAGACATAGGAGACTTCCAGCTGCTCCCCCAGCACCACGTCTGCCTGGGCGCTGCCATGCTTCCCTCGTGATGATAATGGACGGAACCTCTGAAACTGTAAGCCAGCCCCAGTCAAGTTCTCTCTTTTACAACAGTCATGGTGTCTCTTCACAGCAAAAGGACAGTGACTAAGACACAGGGTAACACTGAGCTGCAAACGTGGTGGTTAATAGAGTCTTCATTCTCGGAGCCCATGAGCTCAGTTCAGATTTGGAGCTTCTGAATTTACAGATGAAGAATGCACACTGAAGACAAACATTCACAGTGCAGACTTGGAATGGTTCGTGCACCGCCGGCAGGCCCTGGTCTACCACCCCAATTCTTTCTCCAAACCCCTGAAAAGTCACTTTCAAGGCTAGAGGGAAGGCCCAGAAGTTAGGGGCACTCAGGTCTCTACCATGAGGACCTGTCACTGCAGGCCCAGGGCTCTAACACCCTCTTCTGCTCTCCACGAGTGCCCACACACACGTGCACACACACTAGCACACAATAAATGATTCTAAAGCGGTCTTCTCTACCATCCTTCGGGGCTGAGAAAATGTCCCACTCCTGGTGGGAACGCGATGCAGCCGTGACCTTGTGATAATGCCTGACTCCTAACCGCCTCTCTTTGCCCCACTGGACTTGCTGGGTGGCTGCCATCCTGGAAATGTCCCCTTCCTCTGTCACCTCTACCGCACAGCAGGGTGTGTTGTGGACTTTTACAGAGGATTTTCAGGCAGCAGAATAATTTTCAAAGGAGAATTGGGGGCAATAAATGCCTTAAAACTTCACCTGACATTTCCACCTGTAATGTGCGTCCCCTGGGCCTTGGTGCCTTCTGGGTCTGTTTTCCTCACACTGGACCCCTACTCCCTCTCCCAGGATGTCTATAAAATCTCAAAGGTGATTCCCGTCATACTGTGTCTGGCCTGCCCTCACCCCTGCCACTCTCTGGGAACTTGAAAAATCAGCAGGGTCAAAAGAAAAATCTAAACAAAAGAACCTCTTCTTCCCAAAATGCATATTCTGCCTCCAGGGCGTTCAGCTCAGAGCCTTCTCTCTGCTGCATAGAGCGATGGCTCCACTTTTGGTGAGACAGCATGGCAGGAGGGAATGGAATGATATTCGATAGTGACATCACCCCCCCAAAGGCAGGTAGAGTAGGGGTGCTCAGCCACAGGCTTGCTCACAGTTTAGGACAAGTGGATGTATGGGGGGGGCTGTCTAGTGTCACAGAGTGTTTAGCAACGTGCCAGCCCTATCCCCTGGGTCCACCTCCAGCTCCAGCTATAAAAACCAAACTCTATCAAAACATTTTCATATCGACAGGGGGAGGGGCTGGATCACCGCCCACTGAGAACCACGGCTACAGGAAGAGCTGCCTGTCTGGACCAAGGAGCAGAACGAGTCAACCTAGCTCAGTCCCTTCTGATATGAGCGAGTTCTCTCGGGTCGTTTGAGGCTCTGCTGGCAGGAGCCCAAAATGGGGAGTTAAAGGAGGAAAGGGTGGGACGGGACAAAAGCTAAGATGACGTGCTGTCATCCAAATGGATGGTGACAGAAACAGATCCCATGCCCCTTCTCCCAGGAGGAATGGCACCGTCTGGAGCATGCTAGCTACATTTCTGTCATTGCAATAAAACACCCTGACCAAAAGAAGAAGAATCCGGCAAGAACTGAGGAGAGGGTTTATTGGCTTATAATTCTGCCTTAGTCAGTGCTCTGTTTCTGTGAAGAGACACTATGACCATGGCAACTCTTTAAAGAAAAACAACGGGGAGGGACATTTAATTGGGGCAGGCTTACAGTCTCAGAGGTTTAGTCCGTTGTCATCGTGGCAGCGAGCAGGCATCAGCCGGGCAGACCTGGTGCTGGACAGCAGCTGAGAGCTCTACATCCAGATTCACAAGTGGCAGGGAGAGAGACTGGGCCTGGTCTGGGATCTAAAACCCCAAAGCTCACCCCCAGTGACACACTTCTTCCAACAAGGCCACACCTCCTAACTCCTCTCAACTAGTGCCACTCCCTAATAACCAAGCGTTCAAATCTATGAGCCTATGGGGGCCACTCTTATTCCAACCACCACAAATTCCAAGTTGTACGCCATATTGAATCAAGGGAAGAACTCAAGCATCTAGTCCCATCACATCCACAGTCAAGAGCAGCGAGAAGATGCACACATGCATGCTTGATTGATTGCTCTTCCTTTACTTTATTCAAGATCTCTTGCCTAAGGAACGGTGCTGCCAACAATGGCCTAGGTTCTCCTACACCAATTACCAAGCGAGCGAGACCATTCCCTGTAGACACGCCCACAAGCCAGCTTCATCTAGATACTTCTTCATTAAGATCCTCTTCCCAGATGATTCTAGGCTGTAACGAGTTGACAGTTAAAACTGGGGCAGCACATAGGGAGATGTGTAGGCACAGGCCAAATGGCTCAGGGCAAACCCACTGTTACCCAGAAGAAAGCCCCAGGCCAGCCCATTTTGTGAGAGAGCTGATCAAGTCTTACCAAGGTGTGACCAAGGCATACTACAAGGACTAGAAGGGTCATAAGACCTGCATGCTAGACCTGGCCCTACTCTTACTGGTCTATCTGACACCCACACACACACACTGGATCTCCATCCCTGTCTCTAAAATGAACAGACTGGGCCTTGACTCTGACTAGACTTGATCCCAACAGAACCACATAGCCCTCAGTTCTCTGTCACTTGTCAAATTCTTGGTGAAAATTCATTCTTGGTGAAAATTTCAAAGAGCCACCTTCACTGAGCTAGGGACAAGTGACAACAATGAACAAAATTAACACCTCAGGCTTCTGTTTTCCAGACTCAGAAGCAAGGGTGCCAATTGAGACACATCAGAGAAGCGCCATCCTGTGGCTGGTCTGCGTGCCCTCCTTTGGTGAGAAATCCGCTAATGCCCTCACCCCTTTGTTCCAACTGCGGTCTCAGACCTCAAGGAATTTATAGCTGTGTGAGGGAGATGAGACTCACACCATTCCTACTTTATTCTGCCACCTCCTGACAACAGCCTTCGCCAAACTTCTCCCCAAATAACTTAGTTCCCATCGGGTCTGTTTTGCAATGTTTAACCTGTGCTTTAAAATTCTACCTAAAAGAAACAAAAGAGAGGAACCTATGATTTTACTGCAGGCCTGTGGTCCCCATCTCTTTCCTGTTTCACCCACAACCATGCTGGTTGGGCTACCTCATGTCTGTCCTGACCCCAAAACCTCCCCTTATGGTTCCTGCTAGCTCTCATACTTGCAAGCTGGTATAAGATCTTTGTGCCCTGTCCAACCCTACAGAGCCACACCTAAGGTGCCAGTGTCATGCGATGGCTGGTGCTGTGTATCAGCACGTGACTTCATTTACATTTTCAACAGACTGGCCCCTGAGGACCAGGGGACCCATGCCACTCCAGAGGAATAGTTGCAGATTTTTTTTTTTCTGCTGAAGTCTTGATGTTGAACATCCCTGCCTCCCGAAGGGGCAGAGTAAAAGGAGAAAGGGAGATGGGAAGGGAGGGAGTGTGTCCTTATCTTGGGCCTGCCCTCCATCTGCATATAGACTCCGCGTGAGTCTCCATATTGCTTCTACTTGAAGTTTACCTAAGTCCCAGGCTGCAAGTCACACAGGACCCTGGTTGTACAAAGGAACACTTCCAGGACTTTGTGGGAAGTGATTATTGCAACATGGTAGGTAGGCGGTGGGTGTCCTCTGCAAGTGAAGAAGCAATAAGCCTTCATCCCCCAATCCTAAGCTCTACTTGACCAACACAAGGGTGGGTGCAGGAAGCCGGCACAGAAGCCCCTCCCCAGAACTGGTGGCACCCCACAACCGGGGACAAAACTGGACAAGATGGAGATAGGTAGAACTAGCTGAAAAACAAGGTCACTCTCAACTCCTTGCTGTGCTCTGATCAGTGGGACCCATGGGTGAAAGGAGGGCTGAGGACACAGACTTGTTTAGATGAGAACTTTTTGTTTGTTTGTTTTTAGTTTTTTGGTTTTTGTTTTTGTTTTTTTTTTCTGGAGCTGGGGACTGAACCCAGGGCCTTGCGCTTACTAGGCAAGAGCTCTACCACTGAGCTAAATCCCCAACCCTAGATGAGAACTTTTAAAGGACTAGACAACGCCATTATCAAAGCATGTTTCTTGTGTGGTATTAACTGTATCCCCCATGCCTAGCTATGCTTGACAATAAAGCCCTTGAACTAAGATTTGTCACAGACAGTGTGCTCTGACGCACCGGGAATCACTCTGGACTGACAAGGCTCCCCGGAAAATAGTTGTCGGAAAAAAGAAGCATAAAACGGCTCTGCTGAGTGCTACAGAAGTGGGCCTATCTGGGCAAGGAGTCACATAATCAGACATAGTGGTTGTGTGGTTTGAATAAAAATGGCCCCCATAGGTCCATAGAGAGTGGCACTATTAGGAGTGGCCTTGTTGGAGTAGGTGTGGCCTTGTTGGAGGATGTGTGTCACTGGGGGTAAAAGGGGAGAGGGGCTTTAAGGTTTAAAATGCTCAAGTCAGTCCAAGTGTGACTGTCTCTTCCTGCTGCCTTCAGATCCAGATGTAGCTGATTACCTATTCAGCACCGTGTCTGCCTGCGTGTCACCATGCTTCCTACCCTAATAACAGACTGAACCTCTGAACTGTAAGCCAGCCCCAATTAAATGTTGTCCTTTGTAAGGGTTGTCTTGGTCATAGTGTCTGTTCACAGCAATAGAAACCCTAACTAAGACACATCTGTTGCACATCTGTTATCCCAGAACTTAGGAGGTAGAAGCAGGAGGAACAGTTCAAAGTCACCCTTGGGTACATAGTAAGTTTGAAGCCAGGTTGGGCCGTATAAGATCCTACCTCAAAAAAGAGGATCAACAAGATTGCTCACTAAGACTCTCCCCAGATGATTCTAGCTTGTGTCAAGGTTTTCTTTTATTTATTCTTCTTTTTATTTCTTTTTGTTTTGAGACATGGTCTAACTATGTAACTCTGGCTGGACTAGAACTAGCTATGTAGACCAGGTTGGCCTCAAAGTCACAGAGATATACCTGCCTCTGCCTCTGCCTCTGCCTCTGCCTCTGCCTCTGCCTCTGCCTCTGCCTCTGCCTCTGCCTCTGCCTCTGCCTCTGCCTCTGCCTCTGCCTCTCTGCCTCTACCTCTCTGCCTCTGCCTCTGCCTCTGCCTCTGCCTCTGCCTCTGCCTCTGCCTCTGCCTCTGCCTCTCTGCCTCTGCCTCTCTGCCTCTGCCTCTGCCTCTGCCTCTGCCTCTGCCTCTGCCTCTGCCTCTGCCTCTGCCTCTGCCTCTGCCTCTCTGCCTCTGCCTCTCTGCCTCTGCCTCTGCCTCTGCCTCTGCCTCTGCCTCTGCCTCTGCCTCTGCCTGTAATTCCCAGGTGGAATTAGTATTATGAGCAACCATGCCCAGCTTTAGTTTATTTTTCAGTTGCTGTGGTGTATTAGTTAGGGTTCTCCAGAGGAATAAAACCAATAGAATGAAGATAGATAGATAGATGGATGGATGGATAGATAGATAGATAGATAGATAGACAGACAGACAGATAGATAGATTAGATAGACATAAACATATACATATACATATCTGTACACAGCTTACAGGCTATAGCCCAAATAGTCCAACAATGGCTGTTCATCAACTGAAAGTCCCAGAATCTACTAGGTGTTCAATCCAGAAGGCTGGGTGTCTCAGCTGGTCTTCTGTAAGCACCAGAATCCTGAGGAAGTCGGTTCTAATGCCAGTACAGAAATGAGCCTGCCAGCAGGAGTGAGGGTAAGCAGGAGAGAGTGCTGCTTTCTTCTGTGTCCTTTGTTTACTCTGCCACCATAAGGCCCAGACTTACAGTGCTTACTACTACCTGGAAAGTTCTAGATTTGGGGAGGGTCTCCTCACTTTAAGCGACTTGATTGCGAAAACCCCGCCTACTTTTGTAGGTCCACAGTAGATTAGCACTGAGGTGAAGGACACCAAGAGGCCTGCCTGCCTGCTGTGTCACCTGCCTGCCCCAAGAACCACTGCAATGAGCAAGCATGTGGTGGACGATGGGAGGGGCAGAGAAGGGGAGCGGTTTGAGCTTTATGGAGAGAGATGAAGCTGGAGATGTGAGGGTAGCCTTCGTGAGTAGCCCGCCCTGCCACTTGAGACCATGGTGCAGAATCAGCCCACCCTACTGAAGGTCACGTCTGGGTCTGTGGGCATGCAGCAACAAGAGTCTGTGTCAATGTCTGTGGCTCATATTACCATCAAACTCCGTACAATGACCCTTGTCTGGGAGGCTGCCTGGGTCTGCATTGATGTCCAAGGGCCATACACAGCTGACCCCACCCATCACTGCCCGTGGCACTGTGGATAGCTGGCCCTGGACCTCACCTGGGCTACACAGTATGGTGTCTGGGGTGCTGGTGAGCTGGCCTGAGGGTGAGAGCATGGGAGAGCTTGTCTGCTGTCATGGAGGAGATGCCAAACCCTTCGCCCCTGATCACTTAAAGCAGACAGGACAGCTGGTCCCAGGCTCTGGGAGTGGGAGAGTTGGCCCCGCCCCGTCACTGGCTGCAGCACTCTGGACCTCCCCTCACTTGGGCAGCACAGCACAGTTGGCCCTAGTGGGATGGGTGCCAGCAAGTCAGTCCTGAAGGCATGAGAGCAGGAGAGTTGGCCCTGCCCCTCGCTGGTTGAGGCATTGGGTGAGATAGCTGGGGCAGTGCTGTAGAGCTCCCCCTGGTGGTGTGGGTGCAGCAGAGCTGGTGGGCTGACCATTCAGCAACCATGCAGGCCTAGATCCAGGACTTTGTATTGGTCCATCCCAACATCCAGCCCATCTGCTGGAGCCTGTGAAGGGGCCAGTCTTGCTGGAACCAAAGCTGCAGGATCTCTGTGACACAGGGCAACAACAGGGTGTCTGAGAGGAGCCCTGGTGAGGATGCATATGGACCGAGTAGCAGAAGCCCTCTGGAATCACACCAATGACTCATTATGATGAACATTTTCAATTGAAGCTGTCTGGACAAGGGTGTACTGTCGGACACAAGGTGACATGCTACAGATGAGATTTTGTTTTGTTTTACTTTATTATTTTATTTTGCTATGGGGTGGGGGGAGGTTGCCAGGGCAGAGGGTGGATAAGAAGGGATGGGGTACATGATGAGAAATTCACAAAGAATCAATTAAAAAATAAAAAAATGTATATAATTGCCAGAGGAAAATGCAGGATGGGCAGTTAAATGCAAATTTAACTTTGCTTTGCTAGGGTAAAAACGCCCTGAATATTGCATGAAACTTAAACTACAAACTATAATTATTGTCTGTGATGCACATTGAGCTGTGTCTTGGTCTTGGCTTTGCTCAGTGATGCAACGTAAGCATGAGGCTGTGGAGGGACAGGTAGTGGTTGAATTTGATGGGCTCATTCTGATGGAGATATCACAGTGAACCCCCTTTACCTTGTACAATTATTGGGTGTTGGTTGAAAAGCTTCTCATTCAGCTGTGGTGAGCACAGTCTGGCCACAGTCATCTGACTTCTAAGCGCTTCCTAGAAAGAAGAGAAAATGTTCCTAGCAGACCTACACACAGGTGTTCACAGCAGCTTTAGCAATAAAAATATTTTAAGTATGGAGGGCTCGGGAGATAGGTTAGTGAGTAAAAAAGTTTTTCTTGTAAGATCAAGGACTTTTAAATTCAACCTCTGTTACTCATGCAAATATGCCAGGTTTGCTGTAATCCCGTACTAGGGATGCTGCAAGGAGCCTCCGACCAATGAGAGACTTTGTGTTGCAAAAATTGCTTCCCGGGCTGGAGAGATGGCTCAGTGGTTAAGAGCACTGACTGCTCTTCCAGAGGTCCTGAGTTCAATTCCCAGTAACCACATGGTGGCTCACAACCATCTGTAATGGGATCCGATACCCTCTTCTGGTGTGTCTGAAGACAGCTACAGTGTACTTGTATATAATAAATAAATAAATCTTAAAAAAAAATTGCCTGCCTGTGTGTCCTAAACAATGCCAGAGGCGTGAAGGCAGGAGAGCTGTGCTGCCCCTTGCCCGATGGCTGCAGCATTGGGTGGCCCACCCTGAGCAGTGCTGAAGAGTTCCCCCTGATGGTGTGGGTGCAGCAGAGCTGGTGGGCTGACCCACTCAGCTACCACCCAGGCCCAGATCCTCAGCTTTGAGTTGGCCGGCCCCAACATCTATCTCAGCTGTGAACTGCTAGTGTGTGGAGGGGCCGGTCCTGCAGATCCAAAGCAGCAGGCTCTTCATGACACAGGACAGCAACAGGATATTCTAGAGGCGTCCCAGTGACAATCCAGTATTGACAGTGTGGCAGAAGCCAGAGGCCTCCAACCAGACCAACAGTCATTGCAATGAAATGAGCACTTCAAGTAAAGAAGTGTGCACAAAGGGTATACTGTGGGGCATACTACAGCTTCCACAAGGTGGTTTTTTTTTTTACGCGCTCTTATTTGTTTATTTTTGTTGTTTTTATTTGATTTTGGGAGGGAGGTTGTAAGGGCAGGGGGCAGAAAGATACAAAGATGAGGTGAGAGGGGCTGGAGTACATGATGTGAAACTCACAATCAATAAAAGTTTAAAAAAGGAAGAAAGGAAAGGAAAATCCCTCCTGGGTGTTGCCCAGCCACATGAGTTTTAGTTAATCCAGATATAGTCAAGTTGACAGCCAAGAACAGCCATCACGAGTGATAAAACACTGAACAAAAGCAACCTGGAGGGAGAGGGTGGGAGTTTGTTCCTTCTCGACTTCCAGATCACAGTTCATGAAAGGAAGTAGTAAAGGAAGTCCATGAGGAACTCAAGGCAGGAACTGAAGCAGAGGCTGGGGAAGAGTGGCTTGTCCCTCATGGCTTCCTCAGCCTACCTTCTTATGCAACCCTGGACCACCTGCCCAAGGGAGAAACATCTACAGTGGGCCGCATCAATCACTAACCGAAAAACTACCCCAGCACACTTGTTTACAGGTCAATCTGATGAAGGCAGGGAGACGACCTTGCCATGCCACCAAGCCTGATGAGCTGACCTCAATCCCTGGAACTTATGTAGTGGAAGGAGAGAGCTAGCTCCCATACATTGTCCTCTGTGTCCTCTGGCATGCATACACCCACTGTGGCACATAGACTACTCTCTCTCTCTCTCTCTCTCTCTCTCTCTCTCTCTCTCTCTCTCTCTCTCTCTCTCCATACAAGCACTGCATAAACCAAGTGTGGCATGCATATCTGCAATCCCAGTACTGAGGAGGATCAAGAATTCAAGGTCATCCTCAGCCACTAAGGAGTTCAAGGCCAGCCTGGGGCACAGACCTTGCCTTATAAAAAGTGGGCCAGCCTTAGTTATTTCTATTTCTCTCATATCTTCCCAACTATACTATAAGCTACTGATATCCTCCCACAAGCTGTCCTTGCATCTGGCTCAGCTCCCAGTATGCTATGGGATTGAGACATTACCTTGTGGCCATTCATTCACTCTCCAATCTTGGGCAGAGATTGTTACTGAAGGGTTTTTCTCTGAGGATCTAAATGGAGCTCACAAAAAAGCAAATACCATCGTCCTTCATTCCAACAGTAAAGTCACACAGAAGGCCTGGGGGGCCTAAGGGGTCAGGATGGCCACCCACTCAGCTCAGAGTTCACCCTGTTTCAGAAGCAAAAATCATTGTCCCCACTGCAGAGAGTAATCCAAGTGGATAAAGAGCCTAGGAGATGCACAGGAATAAGGACAGTTGTGCTGGTGACTGAGGATAGTTGTGCTGGTGACTTTTCTCTGTGAGAAAAGCATGGTTTTGCTTCACAGCTTCTAAGGGATTTTAGGACATCGATGAAGGAAATGCAACGTGAAACAACTCTGTCCATGGCAAAGGCAGAATGGAGAGAGAGAGAGAGAGAGAGAGAGAGAGAGAGAGAGAGCGAGCTCACCAGAAGCAGGTGTAGTGTTTGTTTCAGCTTAGATATGAAGTGCTCCCCATAGGTTTGACACTTTTTTTTTCTATTCTTTTTTTTTTTTTCGGAGCTGGGGACCGAACCCAGGGCCTTCCGCTTGCTAGGCAAGCGCTCTACCACTGAGCCAAATCCCCAACCCCAGTTTGACACTTTTTATCACTAAACCTTTAACTCTGGTAACATTGTTTGAGGAAACTGTGGAACTTCTAGGACTGTGGAACCTCCCTGGAAGATATGGGTCATTGTGGGTGGGCCCAACCTTCCTCTGGCCTGAGCGCCTGACTTCCCAACTATAACAAGCCCCCTTTATGCTCCAGCAGCCACAGTAGTAAGCCACTCACTCCTGCATCATGCCTTTCCACAGTAATGATCTATATCCCAGAACCAGGATAAGCTCTTTTTCTCTGTGGTTTCCTGTCACAGAAAAGAAAAAAGAAGTCAGGACAATCAACCTCCAGCACCCACCACCTCCTACAGCTTTCCTCCAGCGAGGCCCTAGTTCTTGTTTACTTATTCACTTTACATCCTGTTCACTGCCCCCTCCCATTCACCCCCTCCCACAATCCTTCCCTCCTACTCCCTACCTCCCTCCCTTCTCTTCTGAGCAGGGGGCGGGGCAGCTGGCACATCAAGTCTCTATGAAGCAAGGTGCATCCTCTCCAACTGAGGCCAGACAAGGTAGCCCAGCTAGAAGAACATATCCTACATATAAGCAACAGCTTTTGGGACAGCCCCTACTCCAGTTGTTCAGGACCCACATAAAGATGAAGCTGCACATCTGCTCCATATGTGCTGGGAGGCTAGGTCCAGCCTGTGTATGTTCTTTGGTTGGTGGGTCAGTCCCGAGAGCCCCAAATGTACAAGTTAGTTGACTCTATTGGACTTCCTGTGGAGTTCCTGTCCCCTTCAGGGCCAGCAATCCTTCCTCCTGTTCTTCCATAAGAGTCCCCAAGTTCCATCCACTGTTTGGCTGTGGGCGTCTGCATTTGTCTGAGTCAGCTGCTGGGTGGAGCCTCGCAGAGGACTGCAGTGTCCGCAAGCATAGCAGAGTATCATTAATGGTGTCAGGGATTGGTGCTCGCCGTGGGAGGGTCTCACACTGAGCCAGTTATTGGTCGGTCATCCCTTCAGTCTCTGCTCCATTCCTTGTGCCTGCGTTTCTTATGGACAGGATAATTTTGAGTTAAAAGTTCTGTGGGTGGGTTGGTGTCCCTATTGCTCTATTGAGTTCCTGCCTGGCTACAGAAGGTGGTCTCTTCATGTTCCATATCCCCACATGCTGTGAGTCACAGCTAAGGTCTCCCCCATTGATTCTTGGGCACCTCTCCTATCCCAGGTCTCTGTCTCGTACTGGAGATGCACCCCTACCTCCTCATCCTCATCAGTTGCAGATTTCCATTCATTCTTGTGGGTATCCTTCCTGTCCCTTCCCAAAGCTGATCCCAAACCACCCCTCCATTCCCTTCCCCATCCGCTCTCCCACTCTGTTCCCTCCCTCCATCTCAGGCTCTACTCCTTAAAGGCTACACAGCTGTGCTACCGGCTGGGGACCACATGTTCAAACACATGAATCTGTTGGGGATGCCGTAAATGGCAAAAAGACACACAGAAGTGTCTTCGTCCAACAGGCCTGGGTTAATTCTGACAGGCTAAGCATTTTAGTCAAGAGCCTCACAGCTTTTCTGCACTTGACTCATCTCCAAATCATGCAGATAGCTACCCAAAACATTCATGTTCACAAGTCAGTTGACAACATTAGCCAGAAGCCTCAAGGCGCCTGGACTTAGCCCGCTGCTCTGGGAGCTTTCCCAGGAAGGTCCCAGCTGCCAGCTAGAGTTGTCATTGGCAATGACTATCGGAGTCCCTCTGGCCTTCACCAAGTAGCTGAAGTCACAGCCTGTGCCACTGCAGGAGAGGGATACTTAGCCCCAGGTGGAATACTTTCAAAGACCCCAGTTTGGCAATGTTTGGCTATGTTTGAGGGCCTGGGATCGCAGAAGACAGGAGCCAGCTTCCTCCTCAGGCCCACAGTAGACCTGGCTCTGGTGAATTCTCACCTCAGGTCCACTCCATCCTTTGTGTCTTCCTCACCTCCTCTAGATGGCTCATCACTGTAATTCGCTGGTGATTGTTTTTACTCTTGGGAAACCAACCACCAATAACAATAAAGAAAAGAACTGTAGTCCTTCTCCCTCGAAACAGCATGGTAAAACTCATCTGAGATGTGTCATCAGATGCCTGCATAGGGTCTCAGTGGACTTGTGAGGGCTGGGAAAGAATCAACCAATCAGAAAGTCGCCAAGAGCAAAGGGGCCAAAAGTCTGAGGCTGGACTGTCTAAGGTCCTCTCTTAGGTTGCTTTCTGGTTACCCAGGGAGATGGCATCCTCAAGATCATTATAACTTCAAAGAAGTCATTGATCATCCACTGCATGCAACAAGCCTCTAGCTGGTGACATCTTGGGGTCAAGAGGGAAGAAGGGAGATCCAACTGCAGCCAAGGTGGCATGGAAGAGGTGAAGGCAGGACCTGGGGTCTACAGAGCCCAGGTGGATTAGACCAGAGGACAGGTCTCACTCACTCCCTGAGCAGTCCCAGGGCAGGGGGAGGCTCTGGACAGCCCCTGCTCTACCTGGGATAGGGCTTGGGCCATTTCAACACCCAGAGGGAGGATCACAGTGGGATAAATGGGGGCTAAGTCCCGTCATTTATAAGCTCGATCCTTGCTGACCTGCTCCATACTCCTGGCTTCAGCCCTAACAGTAACCCCTGTTTACAGTCACTCGGAGACCTACGTGGAGCAAAGCTTCCCGGTAATCAGTCACAGTCCAAGCACCCAGGGCAACTTGGCAAAGTGTTCTATGGCCATTGCCCACCTGAGGCCAGCAGACCAGCCTCACTTGGGAGAATGCTCAGTGAGCAGCATAGCTCTCTCTTTGCCTGCTGTCACCTGGTAGAGGGAGGGAAGGAAGTGTCACATATGGCAGGCGCTCCAGGGACTCTCTCCAAACTCTCTCCCCAGAGAGAACCTTCCCTGCCAGTTAGCACTGGGGCTTTTGCAGCCAGGCCTCACACTGCTGCTTATTTAAAGGACTGGTGAGACAGTCGTGCTAGCGCTCCTGTTTCGTGGCCATGGCTCTTGCAGGCTTCCACCTCACTAGCAAGGTGTGAACATAAAATAATAAAGCTAATTATCTAAGCAGATGCCACGGAAGACCCTCTTGGCGGTTTATTTTAAAATAGAAGTTAACAGAGAACCTTGCTCTCTACCTGGACCTTCAGAACATGAACCATCAAGTATTATCTAGGTTGCCGGGCAGTGGTGGTGCACGCCTTAATCCCAACACTCCGGAGGCAGGAGCAAGTGGATCTCTGAGTTTGAGAGCAGCTTTGTCTATAAAACAAGGCCAGGACAGCCAGGGTTACACAGAGAAACCCTGTCATAAATCCCCTACCCCCAAATATTACTTAAAAAAAACAAGATAGTTTTTATTCCTTAATGTGTACGTGTGTAACTTTTAGAAAAATAATTAAAGCACCTGGAGAGATGGCTCAGAAGTTAAGGGTACCAGGCATGAACTGATCTTACAGGGGACTTAAGATTCTTTCCCAGCACCTACACCAAGCACATCAACTGCCAGTAACTCCAGCGCCTGGGTCTTCTGCTCTCTGAGTACACTCAGACACACATAGACACATATGTTAAAAAAATTAAATCTAAAAGGAAAGTGGTTGTTTGAACGAGAATGACCCCTATGGGATAATTTATTTGAATAAACTATTAGTAGAACTGTTTGGGAAGGATTAGGAGGTGTGGCCTTGTTGAAGGAAGTGTGTCATTGGAGGTTGGCTTTCAGGTTTCAAAACCTCTCCTCTCTCCTCTCTCCTCTCTCCTCTCTCCTCTCTCCTCTCTCCTCTCTCCTCTCTCCTCTCTCCTCTCTCCTCTCTCCTCTCTCCTCTCTCCTCTCTCCTCTCTCCTCTCTCCTCTCTCCTCTCTCCTCTCTCCTCTCTCCTCTCTCCTCTCTCTCTCCTCTCTCCTCTCTCCTCTCTCCTCTCCCCTCTCCCCTCTCTCCTCTCCCCTCTCCCCTCTCTCCTCTCTCTCCTCTCTCCTCTCTCCTTTCTCTCCTCTCTCCTCTCCCCCTCTTTCCCCTCCCCCCTTGTTTGTGTGTATGTTTGTGTGTGTGTGTGTGTGTGTGTGTCCCTATAACTTGTAAATGATGTGACCTCTTAGCTATTGCTCTAGCACCATGCCTGCCTGCCTACTGCCATGCTCCTTGTCATAACGATCATGGACTAATGTCGGCATAATTTTTCTCCAAACCTATTTTAATAAATATTCAACCTCTCCTCCTGTGCACCACCCAGCAGAGGTAGTAGAAGAGAAAAGTTATTGGGACATGGGAAAGTGAACCTGTTTAGCAATAGCTTTGGGGGACGAGCTCAATCTTCTTTGTCAGAAACTATGAATCAGCAGCTGCAGTCCGGTCCTCTCAGCAGGCAGACACCATGCACAAACCAGCAGCTATAGCCCAATCCTGAATAAACCATAAAGCTCACTAACCAGGCTGAGGCCACAGACAGGACAACACAGGAATGTCAGGAGCAGTTCTTTGGCGAGTTTTTCTCAATGCTGGCATTACAAGTTGAGCTCAAAAATATTATGTAAGGTGAATCAATAGACGTGTGTTGTGCGTCGTTAGTAAAGAATAGCAAGATGGAGCAAACCGAACCAGTGCTCTTGTCCCGACTGTCTAGGTGGTCATATTTACACTCCTTCATCATGAATCCCTTCACGTGTCTGCTATATCAAAACATCCTTTCACCTGTGTCTGCTTCAGGAAAACAGTCTTTCAAGTGTCTGCTTTAGCAAGACATCCTTTCACCTGTGTGCCCCAGCAAAATAGCACTTTATATAACTGTCTTGCTCCAGCAAAATATCACTTTACATAATTGTCTTACAAAGAAGCTAGAAGTTTCCACTTGAGATGAACCCTTTGAAACTGTAAGCAGTGCACAATTAAATGCCTCCCTTTATAAGTTGGCTCGATCACAGCGTCTCTTCACAGCAACAGAACAGTAATTAAGACAGAAGGTAACTAGATCATCATTAATTTTTACATCACTCATGCTTAAGATAGATAATTATCTAAAATGTCCCAGAATAATCACCTCAGATTATTCTGCATCTGCTTCAGTCTCTAGAGTAGGAGAATGACCAACACTGAGTCCTCACTGGCCGTTATTTAACATGGAGATCCCAGGGTGGAAAGACTCCCTTCTCAAAGCCAGTGTGAATTCTCACCCAATGGCAAAGCTACGTTGTCCACCAGACTGCCTGACATCTGGAGAGCAAAGTGGGTCCCACAGCCCCAAAGCCAGCACTGCAAAGACCCAGGTATTAACAGCTTTCCTTGCTGGCTGTCAAAGGATATCTGAGCTTCACACACAGACTAGGCTGCCACTTAGCACACAAAAAGAGCTTGATCCAGTTGCAGTCTCTCTGTCCCCCACCATGAAGGTTTCTCCCATCCCAGGGTGGAGCCCAGAACCTTGTTCTCAGGCAGCTTAGACAGACCCAATCCTCCTTTAGTTTCTTCCAAAGAGTTAATCAAGGCATTCTCAAAATACCAACCTTCTTCCCATGTGGTACAGTTTTCTAAAATTTGTCTGTGTTGCATTTGTTAGCAAAGAGGGTAGAAGAGAATCTATAGGGTCAGCATACATTACAAAGGGATGTTATGAGGTTGGCTTACATGGCTTTCCCTGGGCAGGCCAACAGTGGCCATCTATCTGCCTGAGTGTTAGGGAGACTAAGAACTGGTAGCTGCTCAGTCCAGAAGGCTGGCTCTTTCTTCAATCCTGAGGGCCTGGAGGACCCCAGGGAACTGCTATTCCATAGTACATGATGGAAAGACAAGGCAGCTGGGTTGTATGATGCATAAAATCTCAAAGAACAGTATAAATGGGAAAAACATGGAGACTCTTCATGACCTTGTATGCATAACAAGAATGATGAAACGGGAAAGGAGAAAAGGAAGCTGGGCTTCAACGTCAGTGAAGCTTGGTGGATGCCTCCAAAGACTGTCTTAGACCCACCAGTCACCCAAGTAATGACTCAGAGACATTTTATTCTTATGAACATTGACTCGTTACCTGTCCTCAGTCCTGGTGCCTGCTTCCTCCTCTGCATCCGGCTGGCAAAACACCAGTCTCTTCTTTCCCAGAGTGTCTACCTCTTCCTGGAAGTCCCACCTACCCTCTTCTGCTTAGCTATTGGCTATTCAGCTCTTTATTAAACCAATAAGAAGGTGCCTTAGACGAGTGAGGAAGGACAGAAACATCTTCCCACAGTATACAAACATGTTACTCCAAAGGCTGCAGCAGCAACTGCAAGGTACGGACTTGCCTCATGGAGAGAAGGCAGGCAAGCAACGATGATGATGAGGAGGAGGAGGAGGAAGAGGGAGAAGAGGAGGAGGGGAGGAGGAAGAAGAGGAAGAGGAGGATAAGGAGGAGCAGGAAGAGGAAGAGGAGGAGGAGGGTAAGGAGGAGGAAGAAAAAGAAGAGGAGGAGGAGAGGAGGAGGAAGAGGAGGAGGAGGAGGGTAAGGAGGAGGAGGGGGAAAAGGAAGAGGAGGAGGAGGGTAAGGAGGAGGAGGATAAGGAGGAGGAGGAGGGTAAGGAGGCGGAGGGTAAGGAGGAAGAAGAAGAGGAGGATAAGGAGGAGGAGGGTAAGGAGGAGGTGGAAGAAGAGAAGGGGGGAGGAGCAGCTTTCCCTCAGACCTCTTTTGATCCTGGCTGCTGGAAGGCGCTGCTCACTGCTCCCTCAGACCTGTACAGTTGATCCTAAATCTGATTAAATTAAAAACCAAGATTTAAGCATCAAAGAATGGAAGCTGTACTCCCTGTAGAATGAGGTGATGGGGGAGTAAGAATAGAACGCTGTCCTCCAGGCAAATGGCAGCCATCTTCATCAGCTTAACGGTGTCTCATTTCCAGGAGCCATCAAGAGCAAGTTGAAATTCCCTCGGGGGTGGGGAGTCCTTAGACCTTCAGCTGAGATTCCTGCTGCTCCCCCCAACTTGTATGTGCAATTCTGCCCCATGCCCAGCAGCCTCTTGGCCTCCTGGTTCTGGGAGATACTAAAGATATATAAACTGTCTGAGGTCCACACACAAGGACCCATTTATGTGGCCATGGGAAAACCTGAGTGTTCGGGACCCAGGTGCAGTTCCAGTGTTTCCTTGGGGTGAGCGTTTAAGCACAAAAACCACATCCTGGGTTGACACACCTCAGATGGCAAGAACAGTTAGCCAGACGGAGAACTACTGAAGCCAAAAGGCAAGGTTAGTACACTCAGGAGCTTTCCCAGAACTGTGGGCTTTGATGGATTAGGTCTTTGTTCTCGGTTTGGCAGGTGGTACTGCCTATGTGCTGGTCATCAAGGCCTGAATGGCACCTCCACTATGACATCAGTTGTGCCAAGGTCTGGGGCCTGTTCCATGCCCCACTGGTTCAATGGGCATGAGCCAAATCATGGACTCATCTGGGGGCAGGGGATTATATTGTCTCCTTAGCACTATTAGTTTAACAGAATCTCTTCCCTGTTTTACACAGCTAAGCAGGCAGTGGAACAAACAGAGTCCAACAGAGAAGACCAAGAGTAAACGGACAGACGGCCCAGCCATGGCCGTAGAAGAGAAGTGAGCTAGGAGAGCAGAGATCAGGATTTTTGACATCTCCTTTTTTTTTTTTTTTTAAATCTTGAAGGTTATTTTTGACAGTGGCTCAACTTTCTCTAATTATTCATGACTGGTTGACATAGAAGCAACAAGTGTCTCCCACTGTCATACAGAAACCTCTTTCTCATAAAGAGGACGTTGGATTCTGAAGAAGAATCTCAGCTAAGAAATCTAACTGGGCTTCTGGATGGGTAGCAGAATTTTCTAGATAATCCAGGTCTGTGACTACTAGAATGTTGGGTTCCTTAAAGTTGTTATCCTAGGGCTGAAGTTCCAACTGCAGGGGAACCCGAGATTTCTGCAATGGGAGAATTCTGCAATGAGAGTAGGAATGGGCTCACCACACAAAGTGAATCCCAGAATCTAGATTTGGGCGGCCCCACCCTCTCCTCCATTATGTGTGAACACCTATCGTATAACAAGCAAGAGGATACATGGAAGTGGATTCTCATCTAGTGTAAACCATGGACTGTGAAAGGACCAGTGTGCTCCCAGAACTTAGTTCCACAAGCCCACCAAGCTCACTGGTAATGCCCTGACTTCTAGCACTCAGGAAGCCATCAGCTGGGCAGTCATGGTACTGTTAGATCAGAACCCCTTCTCTTCACCAGTAGACCCACAGCCCCAGGTGTACTCCTCCCCAGGAGCAAGCACCCCATCTCCGAGGAGCCTATGGATGTAATATTTTACATAAATCTACCTGCAAGGTGGGTCGGGTCTCAGTGGACATGTTGGCTGTGAGCTCCCCAATTTAAAGTCCTTTTAAAGTTTTTATACCCAAGGTCTTGGCTTATCAGAGGTTTGGACCTTCTCCACAGGGAAACAAAAAGAAAATAGCACAACCAGTAGGTTCCATGTCAGTCTTATCTCTAAGGGGTCAGACAACCTAGTGACAACCGGTCTGTCATTATCCTTTGTGGCCTCTCCTAGCTGGGTCCATGGGGTGATGTTGGTAATCTTCACTGCTGTGCGAGTGGTAAGGACTACAGGGTATGGGCCTCTCCATATTGGCTCCAGACTCTGAGTTGGGATCCTCTTTACCCACACAAGATCCCCAGGCTGGAACTCGTAGACAGGCTCAGACATGGAGAAGAGCACAGCCTCTGGGCCCGTCTGATCATCCTCTGGATCTATTGTAACTCCTGTAAGGACTTGAGGAGGCAATGGTTAGTAATTTCTGTCTTGGGAACTTCTCAATATGGGTGCATCTGGCCCTTAGGAAGGCAAAAAGATAGGAGGTTGGCCCAATTTTTTACTATCCCAAGGACACATTTAGTTTACCTGTCCTGAGCTTGTGGCCTCTAGGCACAACGTACTTTGAAATAACATTTGTCAGATTTAGGGAAAGTTTGGCCATGAAGGTCAGACCATTATTGGACCCCCAAGAAGAGAAGCAACCAAATCTAGAAATAATATCTGGGCTTGAGTAACTCAGTAGTTTTAGTTGCCCCAAGATGAGTGACCTGGTGGAGTTTGGCAATCAACTGTTTTCAGACAATAGCAGGGAGTTACCCATCTCTTTTACAGCAGAAAACACTACCCATTTGTCTCCTTTTAGCATCTTCCTTTTTGGTCCACTTGGTTTCTTTGTGCATAGGTTGGGGCTGGAGCGATTTAGATTCAGGCAGGATAATCAAGACAAAGAAGTCCCCCTAGGTGACACCATCTGGGTGGCCAACTCTGCTGCCCAGCTTCCCTGGGCCTCAGAGGTCTCCCCTTTGCTGCTGTCTGTACTGGGAAATGGCTCTCTCTTGGCAACCACTCGGCCTCTAGTAAATCCAGGATTTTGTGGTTGTTTGTTTTGGTTTTGTTTTGTTTTTCCTTTTCAGTTGAGGTGAGAAGCCCCCTCTCCCCACAGAAGGCCCCATGGACATAGGCTGTGGCAAATGCATACTGACTGACTGTGTACACAGTGATGATGGCTTTGCCCTTCCTGCTTTGAAGTGCCCGGTTAATGCCAGAAGCTTGGCCCTTTGTACTGAAGGTTCCTCCACTGAGATGCTGAGCCCACATCATCCTGTTCAGAGAGACAACTGTCCCCCAGTATGTTCAATTCTTAAACAAAACTGCCCCAGGCTTTCTCTAGGCCTTGGCAGCCATGTTGCTCAATTTCCTTGGCCATCACAGTGTCCTGCAGCTCCTACCCCATCCTCTGACTCTTTTGGTTTAGGAGAACTCTGAACTCCCAAGATTGGTCCCTGGTTCTCTCTTCCACAAAGGGCTGCACTTCTCAAGGTTCCCAGCGATTCCCAGAATTGGGAGGAAGACCAGGGACCAGATCCAACCCAGAGGACAGTTGCTTGTGTGCACAGCCATGCAGGCTTAAGAAGAGGCTGGGGGAAGACACAGGAGTCGGACATGGCTGCCTACTACTAGCAGTCTGACCGCCAGCCCACTAGTCACCAAGCCATCCATCTGGGATGCTCAATTCCCAGGCGACTCCAGATTTTACTGCTCAGGAGCAAAGCCTCTGAGACAGACATGGAGACACATGTGTTTCATCCCAGGGTCAGGAGGCCCAGGCAGGCAGATCTTTGTGAGTTTGAGGGCAGCCTGCTACACGTAGTCAGTTCCAGGGCACCTGGGAGTATAAACTGGTACAACCATTATGGAGATTAGCGTGACAGTTTCTCAAAAAGCTAAAACTACAACATGACCTGGCTATACCCCTCCCAGACATATCCCAAAGGATTTCATATGCTAGCACAAAGACACTCGCTCAGTCATATTCATTGCTGCCGTGTTCATACCTAAGAAATGGACTCATCAACTGAGACGTCAGCTAATAAATAATGAAAATGCAATATATGCAGTGAAACTGTTCGGCTACAGTGAAAATTAAAATTTTAAATTTTCAGGAAAATGAATGGAACTGAAGAATATTGTTCTGAGGGAGGGAACACAGAAACCTCCCCCCCCTCCAAGAAAACAAGCAAACAAACAGAATCCCTCCATATCTCTCTCAAGTGTGGACTCTAATCCCAAATGTTTTGTTTGTGTGTTTATCTCGGAGTGTTTATAGAGGTCAGGAAGCTGGAAAGGGGCTGCTGGGAGGAATGGAGGAAAGACCTTAAGTCAGACGAAATCGTAGAGCATCTGTTGTACTGAGAACTGTGGTTTCTTTGAAAAACATAGAAATATTATGAGAATATGTTTTAATCCCAGCCATGGGATGTAGGGATGCTTCAGATTGTCCACGGAAGCTGACTGTGATTTGTCTCGTGCTCAGACAGAGATGTGACTTTTGCCAGCTGCAGATAGTTTCTGTGATTGTGAGACATTTGGAATCCTTGGGACTTTTAAGAGGATAAATAAATGCTAGGGCCCCAGGAGTTGGGTTTGGTGGTGGTGGTGGTGGTGGTGGTGGTGGTGGTGGTGGTGGTGGTGCGCTCACACTCCCAGGTGTCCTGGAACTAAACAATCAACAGGAAATAGTTTGATGATAACATCGCCCCCTTTTTCCTTTATCCCTTTTCCTACCTACATAGAGTTAGGGGGCTGAAAGGGTGGAAATGGCAAGGCTGAACGAATGGTATCTCTTTTCAAGACACCACCGAGATGTTCATTGCAGCTGCTACCACGGGGATATCTCCTCCTCTGCTCTTAGAAGGGGTTTTCTGGGCAGATTTTTGCTGTTGTAAAATTATAAAAAAAAAATAAAAGAGTCTAAATCCTGCTCTAGGTCCAGCACCACAGTGCCCCGTGATACCTGCTAGATATCTTCATCTCAGTCAGCAAAGCCTCTCACCCACTCTGCTCCATCCCATATCACACTGCCGAAGGCCTCTCTCTGAGCCTGGCAGCAATCTCTCTGCCCATCTAGTTCCCAAGGCAGGTTGCCACCGTGGCAGACATGTACATCCTCATTCCACGGTGGCTCAGTGTCTCACATACTCTCTTAAACTTAAGTTGCCACATGAAAGAACACACAACACAATAACCTTTGGCCCAATTGATAAGATATAATTGCCCACCTAAACATACAAAGCCCTGTACACATCCATCCCTTAAGAATATTCATAACAACCTGTAAAGGTACAGAGTGGAATCTTAGCGTCAGCCTCATGTTCTCTCTTGGCTGTGGCTTCTTTTCCTTCAAACTTTTCTCCCGCCCATCCTTCCTTCTCGTCCAATGACAGGCCTCCTTCTATCTTGTGCCTGTCTCACCTGTGACATCATCCCACAGTTTTTTTGTTTGCTTTCTTTTCTTTTTCTACTTCCTATATTCGGTTTCAAAAAAAAGTTGGGAGAATGACTGAGCAGGTGGAAATGGAGGGGTCTGAGAAACAAAAGAAAAAGAATGACTGAAATGGGAAACAAAGGGGATCAGTCTGCTCTCTCGTTTTCTGAAAGGGTGGCAGAGTTGGCTGAGCAACTAGGAAAACAGGAGGTGGAAGACACCTCCTTGGAAGACAAGGAGCATGGGAAAGAGATAACAGAAAGGGGTCTCAGTCCTGGTGACTGAGCAAGAAGTGGGAGTCTCCCACATGAGGAAAAAGGAAGAGAAACTGTGCCAGAAGGCAGTCAGGTCAGAGAAAGCCTGAAAAGTTGCAAGGAGAGACTGATGAAACAGTGCATTTTAAAAGAAAGGGTTAATCTCAGCCAACTGAGAAGGGGTGGTTTGGGGTTAAAAAATCACTGTCAGTTTTCCCAGTAGTCATAACAGTATATGCTTGCCCATGGAGTGTGGAACAGGGTTGTGTCGAGATAGGATGTTGTCCTATAGAATTGATAGATCTAAAACATCTTAAAGAAGCTATTATTTCATATGGAATGCACTTGCCTTATGTGATGCAAATTCTAAATAACTGGGCTACTCAAAATAGAATTATGTTGTGGTTTGCCCTGGAGTTATCTGTATTTTGATGCTTATTCTGTTGCCTCAAGGTCAGCTGCCTAGTCACGTACTCAGGACTCAGGTGACTTCACCAGAACCTTCTCCCCATTTAATTTGTAAAATACAGGTGCGGCAGATACAGGATAGAAGGAGGCCTGTCATTGGATAAGAAGGAAGGATGGGCGGGAGAAAAGTTTGAATGAAGAGGAGGAGACTGGAATGGAAAAAGAAGAGAGACAGGAGGGACAGAGAGAGTAGTCATGGTGGACAAAAAATGGAGGCTGACGTTAAGATTCCGCTCTGTATATTTACAAGTTGTTATTAATGTTCTTAAGGGATGGATGTGTACTAGGCTTTGTGTGTTTAGGGGGGAATTATATCTTATTAAGGGGGTCAAAGGTTACTGTGTTGTGTGTTCTTTTTTGTGACCGTTTGAGTGTAGGAAAGTGTGCGGCAGCTGGAGACACTGGGCCGCCACCTCGGAGTTGGGATGTGTTTCTGCCAAGATATCTAGCAGATATCTTGGGGCACCGCAATGCCAGACCTAGAGCAGGTAAAAGACTGTTTTATTATTTATATTTTTACAACAACAGAACTATTCCCCAATACTGGAATCAGCACGGTGAAGGAAAGATGCTTTGAATATTAAACAGCAAGATAGAGTGAGAGAATGAGTGTAATACCAGCTCAGCTGCTGGGTGAAGGGCAGTACTCTGACAGACACAAGCAGATTCAATTTGATGATGTTACTGTAGAACATGTCGCTTAGCAGCTGCAAGAGCTTTGGACAAAGTTGAGGAGCCCTGAGAAGGTCCACCTCATTCACAAAGACTATAGAAGAAGTCTTCTGACAAAGCCTTCACTACTATTTTTTTTTTTTACAAAGATTAGTCTCAGCTGTGAACAAAGTCATATCAGACCCTGACACAAGGCAGGTGTTGATAGAGACCTTGGTGTTTGAAAATGCAAATACCAAATGTAAAAAGTTATTAGAACATTAAAGGCTCAGGCAGAGCCCATGGACAAATGGATAAGGGTTATGACCAATATTGGTTCTAATGTGTATCATGCTAATGTAGGGGTCTCCATTATCAAAACTCCCAGTGCTTCAGTTGTGGGAAATGTGGTCATTTGCAAAGAAACAAGCTGCCAGATGTCTCAGATCTCAAAGTGCTGGGGCATTAAACATAGTACTTTGTGCAGGAAAGGTGAAAGGTATCTCCAGAGGTCATGGTTTTCCTAAATTTCAAACAAGAATAAGGCCCAGGCCTCCAGGGGTGTGCCGGGGATGTGGCAAGGGTTGCCACTGGAGAGATCCAAGGTAGTTTATTACCACCAGGAAATGACTTTGGGAGCCTTGTTTGAGCTCACACAGCAAAACTGTGAGTCATTTCAGATGAGAACAGCTAAGAGTGACCAGGCTATAGAAAAAACTGTGAAATTAAATCATCCTCTATACATGAGGATATATTAACATCAGGATGGAAGTCTGCAAAAGTTTTGCATTGGAGATGTGAATTGTTTTTATTTCCAAGGGAAATAAAAATCTGTGGATACATCAAAACTGATTAGAATTGAGCAGGAGAGGCCTCCTGAAAACCTTGGTCACTCATATAAAAAAGTGCTTAGTTCTTTGAAAATGTCTCTGTTTATGATTTCCTGCTACACACAGAAAACTTAATGGCTTAAAACAGAAGGGGGGATATAGTGAGAATTTTGGTTTCTTTAAAAAAACACAGAGATACTATAAAAATGTTTCCATTTTAATCCCAGGTGTGGGATCTGACTCTGCTTCTGACGGTCCCCCAGCAGCTGACTGTGATTTGCCTCGTGCTCTGGCCCAGGTGTGATTTTTTTCCTGCAGCTGCAGATGGCTCCTGTGTGTGTGACATTTGAATTCTGGGGACTTTTGAGAGAGTATGCAAATGCTATGGATCCCAGAGGCAGGGCTGGTTGTTGGTTATTGTTGGTCATGGTTTATTAAGTAGTCACATGCAAAGAAGAAACAAGAAGAAGAACTTAGATATCCTGACAACAAAGATCAAACTTGCCCCAAGAACCTCAATGACCCTAATCAGCAGGAAATAGTCTAACAATAATGTCACCCCATTTCCCTCTATTCTTTTCTCTCCTATCCAGTGTTAGGGGTTTAAAGGGTAGGAAGGGGGTAGGAAAAAAGAACTCACAAAGTATCAAAAAACAAATTACACAAGTGGTATGAAGTAGAGCGATGAGGGAGGCAAGGCCAGGAGTGGGGCATCAACTGAAATAAGGACTGCATGAAAAGCAAGGTGAAGGTTGGTGGGGTGGGTCAACAGGAGAGAGTGCTTCCTGCCCTTCCAGAGGACCACACCTTGGTTCCCAGCACCCGGGCCATGCCTTTTAACTACGGCTCTGTGGGATCTGCAGAATCTGCTACACACGAAACACAACCTTTTAAATTTTTAATTATAAAAAAATCAGAAAGCGGGGAGACTTGTAGAAGCCAGAGGGGCCAAAGACACAGGGAGGACACAGACCACGGAGTCCTCTAAGTAGGGATCATGGGGTCTCACAGAGACTGCAGAAACAGTCACTGAGTCTGCCTGGGACTCTGCATATATGTTATGGTGGTGCAGCTCAGTGTTCTTGGAGGACTCCTAACAGTGAGAAGGAAATGCCTCTTACTATTTCGCCTGCTCTTTGGACCCGCTTCCTCTTTCTGGGTTGCCTTGTCCAGCCTTGATCTGAGTCTTATCGTAACCTGTTATACCATGCTCAGCTGATATCCCTGGGAGGCCTGCTCTTTTCTGAAGTTCCCTTCAGAAAAGGAGATGTGAATCTGGGGGAGAGGGGAGAGGGAATGGGGAGGAGTGGGAGCAGGGGAAACTGTGATTGAAATATAATGTATGAGATAATAAGTAAAGAAATTAAAAAATTATCATGGAAACCTATTATTTTAGTTAAGCAGGAAACGGCACTTGCAGCCAACCCTGCTCACCTAAGTTCAGCCCCTGGGATCCAGCTGGCAGGAGAGAACTGACTTCCACAAGTTCTCCTCTGATCGCACATCACTATGGTGTGCACACACACATATACACTGTAGAAATATACGTACATTTTTAAGAGAAGAGTTTTCCCAAGAGGTACCACACGTGGGTAGGCAATACTCTTCTCAGAAGTCATACATTACTTTTCCTTAACATTTATTTTGTTTTTATTTTATGTATCTAGTCAAGTGCTTGCATGTATGTCTGTGCACCACATGCATGCCTGGTGCCCTCAGAAGTCAGAAGAGGCCATCAGACCCTCTGAAACTGGAGTTACAGATGGTTGTGAGTAGCCAGATGTGAGTGTGTGTACACATATGTATTTAATAGATCAATGTATTTAATGGATCAATATATAATCGACAGAAAGATCACAGCAATTGTGTGACGTGTCAGATAGAGAGGGACCAAGTGACAGAGCCACCCTGACTGGTGCCCACCACTCAGCCTCAACTTTGAAATCATAAGTCTCTTCCTTTTCTCTCTTCCCAGTACTACCAGGCTCTGGTCAAGGTGAGACATCCCTCCCTCTTCCTGTCTGGGGCTGGAGAAGGCTGCTCAACCGTGCTTGTCTTCAGAGTTAGCATGCTCACCTCAAAGGGACAGAGGAGGCGAGGAATCTTGAGAACCAGTCTGGGCTTTGGTAGCCTCTGCAGCACTGTCACGTATAAGCCAGCCTGACCAGGCAAAACTCGCCACTGCCTTTGGCTGGCACAGGGCAGGCATCATCTCTGCAGGGTGGGTTCATAATCCCAACAACACACGTGCACACAAACACGCACACATGAGCGAGGGGAAACGTCACTGTCCTCAGGATATCTGCTTTGACTCACTCCCAACAGAATGAGCCAGCCACCTTACAACCTCCATCTTCTCAGCAGCTCCTCTTGAGGTCAACAGTCACAAGGGACCAAGGTAATCAAGGTAAGATCCACCGGGAGCCAGACACAGGCATGCGCTGGTCACAGTGGGGAAGCCAGTGTATCCAAAGCTAGACCCATAAGAGACTCAACTGTTACAGGGTCAACCTAAAGCCAATGAGGCATAGGGAGGTGGAACTCACACGGAAGGGAACCCAGGTGAGTGTGATGCTGGACTTGTGAACTATTTGAGACGGACAAGTGTGTAGGGCTGACTTGGGGACCAGTGTCCAGGAGGTAAGCCAGCATGAATGTGAAGGGTTGAATTCAGGGTACAAGTATCCTATCAGACTCAAAGTAGCCCACATGGATTGGTTGTCCCAAATCCAGGACCATATCGTCTGGCCCCAGAAAGCACTCTCCATCTTTTTTTTTTTTTTTCTCTTTTCTTTTTTTCCGGAGCTGGGGACCGAACCCAGGGCAAGCGCTCTACCACTGAGCTAAATCCCCAACCCCCACTCTCCATCTTTTATGTACATGGGTACACACACACACACACACACACACACACACACACACACGCACGCACACGCACGCACACACATACCCACAAGTGGGGAGGATATCTGGTCACCCCTACAGACTTGGATATAAAGAGACCAAGATCCCTGCTCAGAGGCTCTGGCCCTGCCACTCAAGTACATTTAGAATGGAAACATGAGATACAGCAGGTGATGGCTGAAGCCAACCAGCACCCTGGCGTCTCCTCAGGATAATTATTTATTATTCATAGTCATCAGCATCTTCATTAATTATTCATATGATCCTTAATTATTATCCTTAACAATAAGAGCAGTAAATAGCAGAAAAGTCCTTGAGGTGCCTAAGGCCCAGGGCCGGGTGCCTCCGGGCAGTTAGACCAGCTAATGCCCCCAGGGCAGTGGGGGGACCACAGACCCCCTGTCCACTGCCCAGCTCTGCCCCTGCCCCTCCCAGTGGGGCCCAGGGTATTGCAGGAGGAGATGCTGGTCCCAAGGGCGGGGGAGGAGGTGCTCCTGCACTGTTCTCCCCTTCAAACCAGGGTCTCCAAGGAGAGCGGTCAGGTAATCCCCTGACCCCAGGGTGAGCCACGTGTCCACACCGGGCAGCGTCACTAACTGCCTGGATCTGAGCCATGTCTGTGCAGGGGCTGGGAGGTGAGGGCCCCCAGCTGGCCCGGCAGGGAGAGGCGTCGAGTGGGGCCATCTTGGGGGAGCTCTGGGGCTCCTGCAGGAAGCTCCTCAAACGCCACGAACTGGGAAACCTGCAAAGAGCACGGAGCGTGAGCAGGCAGACAAACTGTGGGGGAGGAGAAAGAGGCGGAGAAAGGGGCGGAGAAAACAAAGCCAGGAGGACTGGAGGTCGAGAGAAGGGGACAAGGAGGCTGCTACTACTGGAAGTAAAGAAATGCAACTTTGTGGGAGGAGCCAAACGAAAGAGCCACTGCAGAAGCACCCCGACAGAGGACCTTGCTCTACACCCAGGGAAGCTGGAGTCCAAGCTCTCACCTTTCCCTTCCCTAGGGAATGTGGCCCGGCAGCTGGAGCCAAATCCTATGTGGAATAAGAAGTCCCTGCCTCGGGAAGGCAACTAAGACAGGGAGACCAGGTGTCTGCGTGCAATTCTCTGAAGAACCTGCCCCCCCCCCCCCCGGAAACAACAGTGGGCCAGCAGCCAGGTCTCTGAGGCCAGCGAGAGCACCAGGGCAGGCAGGAGGGGTTTGTGGGTGCTGCCGTGACTACTGGTGAGATTCCCTGCGGGGGAGGCTGTAAAGGGAGACTGGCACATTTGCTGACGTGGGCCCTGGTGTCTGCAAACAGGAACAAGCAGCATATGGGACCGGGAGCGGAGCCGGGGACCGGAGGAGATCCCAGGCCCCCTCTGGAAGCCACAGGAGCCCCCCTCAAGCACCCATCAAAGCTGGAGCTGGCAGAAAAGACCCAGCTGTCCCTCAGGAGGCTACTCAAAGAGAAGAAATGTGGGTCAGGGAGGTCCTATCTCAGAGCCTTGACTTAGGCACCCAGAAAATGCCAGCAGCCTTCAGGATGGTTCTGTAGCACTTGGAGTAGGAGCCAAGGCAATAGGCAAAGCTAGGGGAGTCTAACCACAGCAGGGACCAAGACACTATCCTGAAGCATACCCTCAAGCAGCATCCAGACCCAAGTCCCAGATACCATGTTTACATCTGGCCCTTAGGCTGCCCTATGGGCAGGCTGTCCAGCTCCAGTCCTCTTCTGCATTGCTCCTGAGCAGTGGCAGGAGGAAAGCAGGAGCAGGGAGAAGAGGATAGGGGTGTGAAGGGGCCACATTTCATGCCCACTGAGAGGTAACAAAGCAGCTGTTGGGGCAGAAAGGGTGTGGCTGGGGCTGGGAGTAGGCTCCAGAATGTACCTGAGAAAGCGAGTCCAGGGTGAGAGTGGGGACGGGGCCGACAGGCAACAAAGGGGACGTGGAAGTGGGGCCAGGCCCAGGGGTGGTCACAGCACTGTAGGCAGGAGGGACCAGGGTCATTTGCCTCTGTAGCAGCTGTAGGACAGTGGCCATGTCTGCACTTAGCCGGGTTTCCAGCCTGGGGCAAGGAAGGAAGATTTCTCAGAAGTGGAGATAGCTGGTCCACTCTAGGCTCCCTCCTCACCCGGCTGAGGAAGGAGAGGGTTCACCCACCTAGCACAGACAGGCCTAGACAGAGCATCCCCCAAACACCAGCAGAAACCCAAAGAGGCCCCAAGTTCTCCCACAGTGCAGCCTAGCCTGGGCCCATTCCCTGGGCCACCCCTTGTCACCTGTTCAGCTGTCTCTGGAGTGCATCCAGCCTGCTCTCCACGTCACCCCGGGAACGCCGGCCAGGGCTAGACAAGGGGATGTTGAGGAGGCTAGGGGCCGGGGCAGGGCATCGAGGCAGCTCCTGGTACTGGCGCCCCCGACTGTCCCCCCAGAAGCTGAAAATATTGGACACCCCAGAGAAGGCACCTGGAGGCAGATAGGAATGGGGTCAGGAAGAAAGTCCAGCCCCTGCCACCCTGCCCATCCCCCACACCCACTCCCACCCTCAAGGCCCAGGCCTACCTGACAGGGGATTACAAGTGTCACTGCTTTTCTCTCCATCCTCTGTCAAAGGCTCCCCACCTGGGGAGTCTCCGGGAGGCCTGGGGCTGGAGAAGGGCACCAGGCGGAGGGGGCTGGAGCTGCGACCTGGGCCCTCATCCTCACTGCTCTCTGGGCTGGAAGGGCCACTGGATGGGCTCTCCCCCCATGGCCCTCCCGGCTGTCCCCGGCAACTCGGCCCTGGCCCAACTCGGGCAGGGCCTTGCCCCAGGGCTGACACCTCCCCTGGCTGCTCTGTGTCTGTGGGAAACAGAGAACATACCTCAGAGAGAGGGGAGAATGGGGAAGGGACAACGGGAGCTGAGCAAGCCTGGAAAGGAGCAGGGTCGAGTGTCTGTAAAGTTGTTTTATCTTCCTCCCACTCCCTCCACACTGGTCAGCGCCCTCAGGGGCATCGCTGATTCTCGCTCACTGGCTTTCTATGGCTCTGTGCTTTGTTCCTTTGTTCTTGTGCTTCTTCCAGCCACCTCCCTCCTCTCTTTAAGGGGTCCAGGCCTGCTAGACAACACTTAGGCATAATGAAGACCAAAAACCCAGCCTTTGTCCTTGAACGTAGGGGAGGTCTTCTCAAAGGAGAAGGTGGTTCAAACGGGGCATGAAAAGGTGGCAGTCTCTGGACAGAGGAAGGGAGGCGTGGGGTTGACCTGGAGGACCGTACTGGAAGACTTTGGCAAGGGGTGGAGCCTGAACAGCCTGACCCTGCCCTCTGCCCTCTGCCCCCACTGTCCTCCGGCCCTCCCTTTGACCACCTCACCCTTGTCAGTACGCCTGCGGAAGGACAGTTTGCGCTTTCGCTGCCTGTTGAAGCCGCTCTCTAGTTCCGCACTGCTGGGGGAGCCAGGAATCATGTTGGTCTGCAAACAAGAGAAGAGTCAGGGCCCTTAGGTCCATCCTGCCTGGCTGCCCTGGAATGTGGGAGTGGGTCAGGCAACTGCACATGGGGGGTGGGGGCTGCAGGGCCACCACCCCTGCTCTGTGTCACTTCCCCCCACACGCTGAGGCTGGTACACTTTCAGAGCCTGATCTGACTATGATGACAGAAAAACAGGCAGAGAAGCTGCATATCCAAGGTCACAGAGAAGGGGCATCCTGTCTCAGGATGGCCCACTCACATCTCGAAGGTTGAAGGTGATCTCCAGGCTAGACCAAAAGTGGTCTGAGAACTCGGGGTACATGTCCAACACCTCCAGCAGATCGTCTCGATGGATCTTGTGCAGGTCACAGTAAGTGAGGGCCCTCACATCCCCATTGGACTTCCCAGGACGTGCATACAGGTTCAGAGGCTCTCCAAAGATGTCGTTCTTCCCTGGAGGCCACGGAGGAGACAGAGGCTTGAGCCTGTGGCATCGGTGGGAGAGTAGCGGGCACCCCCTGGGTCAGCTCCACCCTGGACAGCATCTCCAGCCATCCAGCTCCCGGCCATACGGCCAAGGAAACATGGGCCAGCTCATGTTCCCAGGGCTCTCCAGATGGGGCAACACCAGTGGCCGGAGGTGACAGAGGAAGGGACCAGGGACTTGGAGTCTCTCAACAACTACTCAGCCAGGATGCTCGGCCTACAGGCGTGGCTTCTTGGGACAACCGTACTTCTATCCTCAAACACCCTCCTAGCAAAGTACAGTCCCCTAAGAACAATGGCCTCCAAACGATAAAGGCAGCTCGGTGCTCAATCAGAACCAGTACTGTTTTACTGAAAGAAAACAGGAGAGCATGGCCTAGCACCGCACTCGCGTGTGTAGGGAAACTTGATTCAAGTGGTACACATGTTTGGGCTGAACTGTAAAATAAAAGTCTAAAATGCCAAGTTTGATGCATGTAGGACTGGGAAAAAAAAAAGAAAAGGAAAAAAAAAAAAAACCGGGAGGGCAGGAAATCTCTGCTTTCCAAGTGCCATCCATGCACACAATGGCTACAGGCGGGACATGAAGCTTCAGGGGACCGTGTCCTTAGTGACACACGCACATCCTCCACCTGAGTATATCCTGCTCAACTACGAGATGATCAACCGTAAGGAAACACTAGGTGCCTTTCTATGGGTAGATCCTGAAGTGCAGGGGAGGCTACGTAGTGTCCAATCCAACAACCCCATGTACTGCGGGGTTCCTCTCCATTGCCCACCTTGAAGGCCCCTCCTCAGGTGAGTTAAAAGAACCCAAGAATCCTGCCAGCAACCCCACACCCCCTGTGTATTCAGAGGGCTCAGGTCTCTCTGGGTTTCAGTGGGCATCCCCACCCCATACCCAAGATGGCCACCACGACATCACCCCGCAGGATCTCGATGGAGCCCCTGGAGATGAAGTAGAGGGCAGTAAGCAGGTCCCCAGCGTGCACCAGCGTGTCCCCTGGTGGCGCATGTGTGGTCTTGAATTTCATGGCCAGGGCCCTCAGGCAGCCTTTAGTGGCCCCTCGGAATGGTTTGCAGTGCTGCAGCAGTGAGCGGTTTAGATGTAGGCAGATGTCAGCCTGCAGGCACTCGGGGAAACCCTTCAGCACCTGCAGATGGGGGTGGTTCAGCGTGATCTCTCAAGTCTCGTCCAAACACCAATCCACTGGGTCACACCTTCGCTCAGGGAAAACCTGCTCCTCCCAATTCCGTCCGCTGCATTGGGTACTGCTGCATTGGGTACTGCAGCCGGGTTCCCACCCTGACCAAGTTCTTATCTGGAAGTGTGGCAATTGATTTCCCATGACCGCCTAGCTTATGTGGGACTTGTGAAGAACCTGGCGGCTCCCAGTGGGAGAACTCTAGATGGAGTTTCATGGTCAGCATCCTGTGTAATTCTCAGGTTCTTTAATACTAACTACAACCACCTGAGGTATGCTGGATGCACCGCAAGGGTGGCCCCGCACCTATTAGTGCCTCACCGCATTCATGTCGATGCCGTTGGTGTAGGACCAAGCGTGCTGGAAGTACTCCTCGAGGCGCTGGCGTAGCGGGTTGGGAATCTGATGGAAGCGGATAAACTCCCGCACCCGGAGCATCTGTGTGTGGTAGCGGGCCGTGCCCGAGTACAGCCGCTGGATGATGGCGGACACGTTGCCGAAGATGCTGGCATACATGAGGGCTGGGGGCGTGGGTGAGTGGGGCCGTCAGCATCCGCAGGGACCCCGCCCGCCCACGGGGACCCTCTGCTCAGGCCCCGCACCAGGTCAACGACACTCGCGGTCCGGTCACGACTCAGTCTGAGAGTGGACATACACATGCTCAAACACACGCCAACCTTCAGCATTTCCTGCCCTGGTGTCCCAGCCTCCAAACTATACTGTGAGCCCAGGACTCTGGGAGGGGAAGAGCAGGGGGCGGGGCAGGGAGGTATGACTGCCACTTTGCTCCAATCTAGGGCTTTCACTGCCATTTCTATCCAGCCATGGCTCCACCCCTCACCCGCCTCCAGGACGCACTCACAGCCAATGAGCATGACACAGATGGAGAAGATCTTTTCTGAGTTGGTGTTGGGAGAGACATTGCCAAAGCCCACGCTGGTGAGGCTGCTGAAGGTGAAGTAGAGCGCTGTGACGTACTTGTCCTTGATGGAGGGGCCTCCCAGGCCGCTGCTGTTGTAGGGCTTGCCGATCTGGTCGCCCAAGTTGTGCAGCCAGCCAATGTGTGAGTCCATGTGAGGCTGTTCCATGTTGCCGATGGCGTACCAGATGCAGGCCAACCAGTGTGCAATGAGCGCGAAGGTGCACATGAGCAGGAAGAGCACTGCTGCCCCATACTCCGAGTAGCGGTCCAGCTTCCGAGCCACTCGCACCAGCCGCAGCAGCCTGGCAGTTTTCAGCAGTCCGATGAGCTAGAGGAGGGGACATGTTCAGTGTGAGGGCACTGAGCTGATGCAATAAATGATTTCTTCCTGGAAGCGCTCCCTGATAATGAAACCACCTGGCATAAAGCTCCTCCCACACTGCTCCCCGTACAGATGTCACTAATCTGTGTGCCGATGTTAAGACAAAGTAAGGGTCTCCGTGCTGAGGATGAGGAAAGAGAAGCTCCAAAAGGACCAACAGTCACCTCAAGGTGCTAGGTCAGAGGGAGCTTTAGTAGGAGGGAGCTTTTAGAAAATGACATCCCAACCCCCAACTTTAGAGGGAAAAAAAAGCCCCTTCCAGCTCCTTACGACCCTGTGGGTGAACAAGAATAGATTTGTTGGGGACCCTTCTTTCCTGTGTAGTGTCCCCCTCTTTTACCCCTCCACCCTACTTCCTCCTGGCTCTTTTTTCCTGGCTGCCTCCTGCTGAGCCCACCTCCTCAGAGCCAGAGCCAAAGATGAGCAGGTCGAAGGGGATGGCAGCCACCATGTCGATGAGGAACCAGCCCTTGAAGTAGTGCACAGCGATGCGGCCAGGATGGCTGACCACCTCTTCATTGGCGTTAACGTAGGTGGTGCGGAAATTGATAAGGATGTCCACAATGAACATGATGTCCACGAGGAGGTCCACTACAGCCAGAGGCTGGCAGGCATAGCCGCAGTCAGGGGCTTGGGACCCATCTTCAGTCTCCTTCAGCAGGAAGGCAGCCGAGTACGGTGTGAAGACGGCTGTGTAGATGACCAGCAGCAGAATGAGCCAGTCCCACACTGCCTTGAAGGGGCTGTAGTGTAGGATGGTCCAGCGGTGTATTCTTGGGGCCTGCAGCTTATATTCAGGAAGCACATCGGCTCCCAAGGACAGGACCTAAGGTGTGGGTGACGAGGAAGGGTCATGGAACTTCAGAGCAAAAGTCGGTACCCTCCATACTGTGACCAAGTAGAGTATATTTCCATCAGAATGTTCATCTTCAACCAAGTAGCCATAGAAACTGGCTACCCCAAACCTGGGCACTACAGTTCCCAGAATGCTAGGCAGCAGGGGGATATCCTGGCTGACTCCAGAGTCTGACAATACCCAAAATACATGAACTTGGGTCATCATGCAGGAAGGCCTGATATTGTGTCCACCACAAGACAGTCCAGACCCTCAGACCACACAGTGCAACTCTCACTATACTCTTCTGCCCCACGGCCTCAAAAGTGACACACACACACACACTGGCACACACGCACACACACACACTCTCACATGCTCACACACACACTCGAACACACGCACACTCGCACATGCTCACACACACACACTTGCACGAATGCACACACACACACACACACTCACTCGCACATGCTCACACACACACCATCTTAGTCTAGAAAATGTTTTAAGGACTGCAGTTCCCAGCTGGGCAGTGAGCCCAGGAGCCAGAGTTCCAACACATAAAATAGTCATCGCAGCTCCCTCACTTCAGACCACTTGTCCAGGGATGCCAGTCACCATTCTCAGACTCCTTGGCCTCCCTGGGAGAAGAAACCCTCTCCCTGCTGCTATGCTTTCTCAGGCCTTTCTCCATCTCAACCCACAGAGTCTCCCACACTCTTACAAAGGGACACAAGGGACAGAGTCCAACCCAGGTACCTCGAGAACACAGAGGGCTGCATACCCAGGTACCTCAAGAACACAGAGGGCTGCATACCCAGGATGGCTCCGAGATGTACTCTTGGCCTGAACAGAACCCCATTTTCAGTCACGGGGGAAATCACGTGTCCCTCAACATTCAGGCAAAGGCAGCCCACTAGGGCCAAGGGGCAACAAGCGCGGCCAGCAATCTTGCTCCCAGATCTAGGGAGAACTCACTTTCCCAAGTGTCAGAAGGCCCCTGCCCACCCACCTTTAGAAGCCTCTGGCAGACTCTGAGTCAGCTAGACTCCCTTCCTCAATCTCTCTAGCCTTGGACCATGCCATGGCTGCAACAAGACCCTAAGCCTTCCCCAACCCCAGAGGTTTTAGCCCTGTCCCAGAAGCCTCGAATCCCAGAGCCCCCCAAACTCAGGTCTCTGGGCTCAATGAAGTCCTAAAGAGTCTTATTCATGTTCAAGTTGGAATCCCCTAAGCCTGTCTGCATAGGTGGTGCTGTTTAGAGACCATTTTAGGGAATGGAGTTAGTAAGAAAGATGGATCTTCAGGAAGGGTTTGGCCACCCTGGAATAGACACAGAGACTTCACAGAAAGAGACGGGGTGGGAGGGAATGAGCACCAGGTCAGAGGAAGATCCTAGGTCTGCCCTGACTTCAGACTGAGTGAGGGCTTGTTAATCAAAACACAGGGTTAATACACACGAGGTTAGTGACATTTCAAGCCATCAAAAAAGAACAGGCTAGGACTCCACAGACAAGGAGCAAAAGAGAGTGGCTGTCACTCCATAGGACCCCTCTCTGCACCTGAGCACAGGCCTGGGAGCTATGCTGGACCACCTCAGACAGCAGTGACCCTGTCCCCCAGGTCTGCCCCAGTGCACATTTGCATTCAAATCCTCATCAGGTCTGGGATACAAGGCCCAAACCTGCTAATTCGATCTACAAAAGAGCCAGTCCTACCTCTCTCTGAAACCGCTGGCTTACCACATGGCTCTAGGCCAGATCTATAATCCCTGTGATCTGCTGTCTTACAGAAGACTGACTCAACCTTGGGTCGGTCATTACCTTGGAAGGGAAAACTCTCACCTGTGTCTGCCCGCCCCCCCACTGGGAGGAGCTTATGAACTCAGAGGGAGTCGGGGCCAGCAGTGATGCTGGGAAGGAGGGGATTCTCAGAATCACCCAGAGCTACTCCAGGTTCTAATGCAGGAGAGCCAGTGAGGAGGGGCAATCACCAGCTGATGGGACAATGGCCCAGGATGCCCTGAAGAGGTGAGCCAATGCTTCTTCTCAGTCTGCTCTCATTGCCCACTGAGCAGCCTCCAGTCCCTTCTCTCCTGACACCCACAAGAGTAATCCAAGCCTCCACTGCTGACCACAAACGTCAGAGTGAGGGAGCCCCAGCACCTGTGTCAGATCTAGCTGTTGCCTAATGGTTCCTGTCTCTCTCCGTCTTCCCATCATCGTCTCTGAACAACTAACTGCTTCCTAGCATCTCTAAACCATCCCTTAGACTCTAAACCAGAAGACTGTGGGCCATAGAAGCCATAGAAAAGGGGTTGCCAAGGCAAGGGAAACCCCGGGAACCTAGCCAGCAGCCAGGAGGAGAGCAATGAGGAGCTCAGTGGTGGGCCACACGGAAGAACACAGAGCTCCCAACCTGTCCTGCTTTTCCGAAGCCCTCTCCCCATCTGCAGCCAGAGCCCTCTGGGCCACACTCCCACCTGCCTGGGTGTCCCAGCCCAAGAAAAGAATAGGGTGCTGAGGGAATCACCTACCTCCTGGGCCACCAGGCTGGAGATGCGCACTGCCCGCCTCACCCGGCCTTTCTGGGCCCTGGTCTGCAGAGCCCCTGTCCTGCTCTCCTTCCCCGCTGGAATCGCCATGGAGGACTTATCTACCCCCAGCCTGGTTGGCCTAAGGCCCCAAGGCCCGGCCAGGGCCTCACTTGTGCCCCAGCAGCAGTCCCAGCCCAGGCTGCCAGCCCAAGGCTGGCCAGGCGGCAGCCAGAACCGCCTCTGGCATGAAGCCAGAATGGCTGGGGCTGGGCCCTGGGGCTGGGGTCACCTAGGCAGTGAGTATGGACAGCTGCCTGCTTGGCTCTTGCTGCACATGGCCCCTTGGTGTGGGCCCCCGCTACTAGGGTGCTGTGCTCTGCCCGCCTGCCGCCAGCCCAGCACCCGCGGTGGGAACCGCAGCTCCTCTGCCGGCCAGCCCCTCCTTCTGCCAGGTTCCCACCCCGACTCCACTCTGCCCCCCCTCCCCCAGCCCAGCCCGTGCCCGCCCTCTGCCCCGTGCCCGGCCAGCGGCCCCCTCCCTTGCAACCCGCTCTAGGCTCCTGCTGCAGCCGCTCCCGCAGCCCTAGCCCCTCCCCCTCCACCCGGCAGCCTGGCCTGTCACCGCAGATTAATGGTCTCCCCAACACCCCCGCCCCGCCAGTCCAGTGCTGAGCCAGCCAGAGTCAGGCAGAGACACCCAGAGATGGAGAGACGCCAGGTGACTGGCAGGGGCACCACAGGCAGTCCACAAACAGACAGGCAGAGACTCACACGCCGAAGGCATACGCACTTTGGGTCCAGGAACGGGGCAGATGCTAAGGCACCCAGGTGGGACCCAGAGAGGGAGAAGAGTGAACCAGATAAAAGCTTCAGGGCAAGCGAGCGACATGTTCTGTAGGCAATGCAAAGGGGCAGGCAGAACCCAGAGAGCTAGAGGCATGGGAGTGTGGCCAGAAAGCAGGCCAAGGGAGCCCAGAGCTGGGCCGCTCCCTCACAGGGCACCCGCCATGGGGGCAGCCTAAAACAACAGGCCCCTCTTCTCCAGGAGTTCTCACTGCTAAGACTTCACCACTGCCAACATGCTAAGTTGCTGTGGTTGAGTAGGCAGTGGTCTTGCGAGCCACCTCACTGCTAGGAGGGACATAGCCAGAGGAGCCCTAAAAACAGGGCTCAGAAATCAAAAGCTGCTATTCTCTGATCCCTTGATAGCTTTTTACCCATTACAGGGCTCCCCACCCACCACAAGAAGGAGATCCTACTCTCCACACTAGGTGGGCATGGCAGACACCCCAGGCCATCTGGTATACCACCCTGGCCTACAAGAATCAAGACCATCCTGACCTTGACTTGTGAGGTCCTTTCCAACTGCAGCCGCTCCTATTGCCCCAACGACCCCCTCACATATATCTTTCTCATCCCTTTCGCTGCCCTCTCTCACCCACCATGGCCTTCCCAGTGTCTTTGTCTCAAGAGCCTCATCTTCACCTTGTACCACATACCCCATCCTGCCCACACCTGTTCATCCTAAAAGCTTCCTCCCTCCCTCTCCTGCAGCCTCGCTCTCTACAAGCCTTCTTATCTCAAACTCAAACACCCAACACCAGGCATTCTCCCCACAGCTTCCCTCACTGAGTAGACTTCCAACCCCCAACTTTCATCACAGCCTTGTCCCTCCTCCCCAGGTCCAGCTTCCCCTAAGGTGAGCAGAAAGGACCTTGGACACCTACCTGGGTGACCTTCTCGGTGACATTGTGGGTCCGCTCTTTTATCTTGGGTGCTATGATTTCCCGGTCACTGGTGGGTGAAGCCAGGAAAGGGTCGCCTTTGAGGTCCACAAAGTTGAGGGTGATTTGGGGTATCTTGCTAATGGTTCGGTAGCGCACGAGGTCAGAGTCTGAGGTGGAGTTAAGCAGGCCACTGCGCAGGGGGTGCATGGCCCCTGGGACGGAGACACAAAGCTTGGTCAGGTGGACAGGCCAGGGGCTGATGGGAAGCCAAGCCATTGACAGAAATACTACAATGACAAGGACCGAGGGGGTAGGATAACAAGCAGTGAGGTAGCTCAGAAGACCATGAAAACAAGCAAAAGCCTCTGGGTTTTAAGGAAACATGCCGTCAAGAGAAGAAGGCTGGAGAAAGGAATAGAAGAGATCAGATAGAGTTAGCCCTAAATCTCTCTTGTCTCTTCCCAGTTCCACAGCCATCCCTGTCCCCGGGTGTCCTGGGACAGCTAGCCCCTTGGGCCAGCAAGGACTCTGTGAGTGGAAGAATGTAATGGGATGGACGGACAGTTAATGGAGTAAAAGGCCACTTAATGAGATTAAATAAGTACTTAATGGGATTTCCATCTCCCAGACTCCCAGGCACCTAAGAGGTAGGAGGGAGAGAGGAAATGATGGGCCTGGGGTAATACAAGCTTGGCAGACAGACAGAAGCCCAGGGCTGGAGTAGGGATCCCAGGCCTGCACTCTCACCTGTACTAGCATGTCGGGGCGGAGGGGGCAGCGCCCCAGCCCGCATTGCCTCGATGTCATCTGCGGAAGACGCCCGGCGCACACTAGCGCAGCTCTCCCGTGAGCGTGTTCGGGCCAGACTGCAGCTGGAACCAGAGGCGTCAGGGTTAAGGCTCTGAGCTCGAGGGGACGGGTGAGGGCCTGGGATGCTGGCTACCGGTGAAGCAGACGCTGGGCCCACCAGTGCTCGCCTCTCTTCTGCAGGCCCAAGTCCAGCCACATGGTTGTCCATGGCAGAAACCTCATCCAAGGCCAGGGACTCACTGCTGGGTGCTGCCGGCGTCAGGTCCACATCCACCACCACTGCCCCGGGGGCTCCAGGACTGCCCGTGCTTCCTGTCCGCATGGGCGATTCCCTGGCAGTCAGTGCCAACAAGGCAGGCAGCTTCAGGCGGAAGGTCTTGGCCCGGCCTGTGGGGAAAGGGAGGTCTATGGAGTGCAGGGTGACCAAAAGACCTGGGTACCTAAGAGTGGGAGGCTCTCACCCCACCCCATGCACAGTACTTGATTCCCCAAACCCAGACAATTCTATCTAAAACTAGTCATCCGCTCCCCAGTTTCCATGACCCTCCACGATTCCACAACTGCACTGGTTGAGAGGGTAACACATTTAGAGACTGATTCATCCCTCGGGTAGCTCACTAAAGGTCACACAGTAAATGGGGACCCTGCCACCCAGCAGCCGGCATCCATAGGACTAGCTTCACTAAAACTCAAGAGATGAGCCTTGTTGTCACGACTCTGAAGAGAACTGTTTAATTAAACCCAAAAAAAATGGCTCCTGAGGAAAGCAGAGGACCTGAGCCTTTGTGCCAATCAGGGCAAATGTTGAAGCTGCTGTTTGCAGCCAAGGCCAGCAGGCTTCCTATCCTCTCTTCCATTAACCTCCACTCTTGGGACTTGGTCAGACCACAGAAGAGTTGAGTCCAAGAGACAGAGCTTTCTAATGAGCTGGTGGCTAGTGGTGCTTAAGCGAGCACCTATTATTCTCCAGGGTGCTGGGTGGGGATCTGGGAGGCAAGCCTAGAAGACATGCTCTGCCTGAAGAGCTGCTGCGTGGGTGTTTCTCCATCCTGGACAGACCATTCCTTGCACCCTCACACATGCATGCGACTCAGGGAAGCAAGACCTCATATCATGGATTCCTGAGCTGACTCAGGAGTTTGACTGCACTTACCAGAAGCTAGCCAGCTGGTAGAGGGCCCCCTGTGATTGGTGTCATGAGCTGGCGACCCTACCATGTCCTTCTCCATCACCACTTCAAAGTTGAGGATAAACATGATGACAGCCCCATCCTCATTCTTCACGGGCACCACATCCACCAAACACAGGAAGCAGCTCCCTGCAAGGGAAAGGCATGGGCCATGGTGACACCAGATCCTCCTCCCCAAGTGGGCAGGACACAAAGTGACCAGGAAGGACCTCTGAACCCAGAAGGGCCCATCAACTTCTACCACACCCCAACAGCCCACATCTACAATTCCCAGCCCTGCTCTGACCCCTGTACCTGGCTAGGCCAGACTGCAGCCAGTCCACACTTCCTCCCTCACCACCCATCTCATCCCTCAGCCTTCTTTCCCAGTTTCTCCTCTCACCTTCTCTCTCCAGCTTGTGACCATTTCTTCCTCCATGTTCCCATTGTTTCAATGTGCCTGTACTTTTCCCTCCTTTAGTCCAGCATCTCCTGCTTCAGCCCCAGTTCTAAAGCTGTTCAACATCCCTGTGCCTCGTTTTTCCTCACCTACAGAGTGGAATGGTAGCCATTCTCCCAAGAGTTGCAAGGATTCATTATGTCGACACTTGTATGTGCATATGGATGCTAAAGATAATTGGATACTGTATCCATTTTGTATGTGCAAGACCTGGCATAAGGACACTAGAGACAATTGGATACTGTATCCATCTTGTATGTGTAAGACCTAGCATATGGACACTAGAGACAACTGCATACTGTATCCATCTTGTCTCTGTCCTCTTTAGTCTCCAGGCACTGTGTGGATCCACAAATATGCAACTTGAAATTAAGAGTTTCAAAACTTTACAGCATTTTGGGGACTGCCAGTGTCTAAGCACACAGTCCTCTATGTCATGAAAGTACTGGACTACCTGGCAGGAATCAGGAACCCTGATCCCTCACCAGAGACCAAGAAACACTGCTATGAGATCTTTCTTTGTCCTTATTCTTGACTCCTTCTCTCCATCGCCCAGAGTCCTTGGAGCAGGCCAAATCATCCCACCAGCTCCCTCAGGCTCTCAGGAATACACAGTCCAATGCTCTCCATGTTGATTTCTGAACTGAGGTAGACTCAAGGTGAGTGACCCTTCCAAGACCAAGACAAGGGTCCTGCCTGCAAGAAATTCTCCTTGATGAATCAGAACGGCACAGTGACGTCCTGATCCTCTCATAGGGACCCAGGCAGGTTGCCATCTCTTGTTGATCATCATCAACCAAGGTTCCCATTACTCATCTGACTTCCCTGCCTTCTGGTCGGTGGTCACATTCCTTCTGAAGGGCCCGACACCTAGACTAACTAATGCACCTTGGAGGATGGTGACAGGCCATGCTGTCAATGGCACATGAAAAGGGAACTCAGGAAGAAGGAGGAGGTGGAAAGAGGTGGAAAGTCACATGGTCTCAGGAGCACCCTATCCACCAGCCTTAGCCTTCCACTTACCTTCCTGTCCTGGAGCTCCCTAGGTTAGTCTCCTTGCCTCTGACCCTCTCCCTTCCCCTCGTCCCTAGCCCAGCTGTCCAGGAGGGGTGGTGACTGGAGTCAGGGGAAAAATGGAACCTGGAGCTCACTTGATGCCTGTCAGCCAGGCCTGAGTGGTTGAGCACTGAAGGTACGGCCAGGCGTGAAGGGTGGGGCTCTTGGAGACACTGGCATAGAGACATAGTGCAGACATGCTGGGCAGGGGACTGAGACCACAGCAGATTCCAGCAGCTGTGGGTTCCCCAGTCAAAGGAGTGCCTCTGAAACCCACTCAGGCAGACTGGCAGAGGTGAGGGCAAGACCCAGGAGGAGCTAGTCAGAAGCTCTGTGCCCTACCCACTACCCCTGCACTCACCATAGCCAGGGCCCTCCTGCCCCTGCCTGAGGGCCCTGAGCTCAGGAGCTTTGCCTGGGTGTCCCTTTAGCAGCTGCTCTTGTCCCCTGACCTCCGGCCTCTGACACACAGCTGTGGTGTTGAAGCTGTGTGTGTGTTGAGGCGGGTGGGGGGGCTGGGCCCAGCTGGAGGCCGTTTGGCACCCAGACAGACAGCCTTGAGTTTATGCCCTAATATGGTGATGGCCAGCAACGGCCTGAGCAGGAACTGGCCTCCTCAGAACTATAGAGGGGCAGGAGACCAGGAGACCAAAGCCTGAGAGACCCCAGCACCTACCACCAAGAGCCCCAGAGATCCAGGCTCCAAGCCACTATGCTCACCAGGACATGTGTCAAAGAAGCCTGGAGTCTAGAACCAAGATGGCTCTTCCAGATGACTTAGGGGCTCTATCCCTAAAAGGGGCCAAGAAATTCTGACCTGGTTTCTTCAGCACTCTATCCCTTCAGCCTAGGCTCCTCAGTAAGAGAAACCACATGGCCCAGGGCCCTGCATCTCAGATAGCTACGTCAGACCTTGGCAGCTCAGACAGTGACCCTGGGTCCCTGCATCTGAAAATAAGTGTTTTTAATCCTCTCAAAGAGAAACTTCGAGCTATGCCCCTCTCACAGGACAAGCCCAATTCCCACTTCCAGACACACAGACACAGAATGCTGATGCTGCCCCCTTTGTCTGGAATTTTTCTTTTCAAGTCTCCTGTCGCCTAGAGGCCTGGCTGTTCTGAGGTGTGGCTTCTCGCCCCCTGCCCGCCCTACAGGATCACTGGTGGGAACAAACTGCAGTTCCACGCATGTGAACAAAGCTGAAGGCCGAACAGGCCCTCGCTGTAGAGCTGCCGTCTCACTGCCAACTTGGCGGAGTCTTACGTGACCTACCAGGTCACCAACCCCAGCTCTTTGGCTGGAAGTATGGAGGGGGCTCCTGGGGGTAAGAGAAGGGCAGCCAGGCTGGGGGCGGGGCCCACAGGTGCTAGCACAGAGAAAGTAGCCTATGGTCAGCTTCCGGCTAAGAAGAAAGGTCGTGAACAAGTGACTGCGGCTGTCCCCAGGGAGCCTAGGACACTGTCTACCTCCCTGACCTCTCCCCAAACAACACCCCCTCCTTCCCACTTCCTACTCGACTTTCAATCCCACCAGTGGTCCAGCTCATGTAAAGAAGAGGCAGCCTCAAGAAGGCCCTGGGGCCAGAGCTGGGCAAGGCTGCAATTCCACCCAACACCACTCTGTGGCAGGCACTGCCCACGTTAGAGGCAGGCAGCTCTTGGAGCACTCCAGAATGGACGGGTGGGACGAAGGGGTGGGGGTGGGGGCTGTGACACTGAATGGGACAGCGGGGAGCCCCACTCTCTTTCTCAAGGAGAATGTGGCACAATAGACGGGAGAGTCACCTTACAGAATGCTCATCTGTCATACAACATCGATCTCACCCACTCACTGGGCCAAAGTCTGGATGAAATGACAGCCTGGCCCAAGAAGAGACCTCTGCACACTCAGAAGAAAGAAAGATGAACCTTTTCAATTGGCCCCTGGGACCATCTGATTTAAGTGGTTAATACCAAAACATACCCTGATTCACACACACACACACACACACACACACACACACACACACACACACACACACAGCACCAGCCAGGTTCTAGAGCTACCATTTGGGTGGCGGGGCCTCCCTGCCTACTAAGCCTGTCTTTGACCTCTCAGGATAGAAATAAAAAGAGAACATCAGGCATGCCAGCACCCACATAGCTACAGGATCGGGTAGAGCCTTTGGTCATGATGACCCGGGCCAACCAGTCTCCTAGCAGCCTTCATGGTCATGCTGCTCACTGTAGGTCGCTGGGGTGGGGGTGTGCAGTCGAAGGGACCCTGGTGTGGCAGGTTCCACACATTCTGACTGCAGAAAAAGTCCTGTCACAAACCCTGGCTCGCTAGGATTCAATGCTACGTCTCACTAAGGGGTCCACTCTGGAGTAACGTCGCCCTGCCTGGCATCTTCAGTCACCCAACTCAGGCTTCCACTACATCAAAATCTAATCTCCCACCTCGGGGCACCACTGGCCCAGGCCTGCCTTAGCAGAAGTTATAGCTGGTGAGAGTCCAGAGAAGACCTACAGATGACCTGGGCAGCCTTGGGCAAGTTGGTGAGGTCAGGGTCCCACCTGTACAGTAGCAGGCTTCATGGCTTCCCCATTCTTCATGGTACCATTGAACATGGCACCACAGGTGAAGTATCTGGGACAGCATGACCAAGAAGGTGGCTCAGGTGCCTACTCTGACTAAGCCAGATGTTCAACCGGACCCTAATTTGGCATCTGGACAAGATAGAGCAAGACAGAACAAACCAGTGAGTGTGCCTGGGAAAATGAGGTATTCTGCCCCCAACAGTCAGGAGACCCTTCTCTCCCTTGCATTTGCTGTGTAGCTGCAGACAGGTCACCCACCTCTCTGAGCTTCGATTCTCTGTGCATACCACAGGGACAAGAGATTTCTGTTCTGGGTGCCAGATGAGGTGACAGATGGCCTTATAGAAGCATCTGGAGCTGTAATGAGGCAGAGTAGCAGGTCCCTGCAGGGAAGGTGACCTCCAGCACCCTCATCCCGGTTGCCTCCCTTGCCCCACTCCAAGCAGGAGGAGCTGTGCCAAAATGAGCCCAAAGTCACACTGAGGGCAGGGAGGCTGAGGCTGCAGTTGGCCCTGTCCGCCCCCCAGGCAGAGGCTGTCTCCGGAGGAGCGGCCCAGGGTTGCGCACTGTCAGGTTATATTTAGCCTGGTGGTGGCGACAGGAAGATGCAGCGGGAGCTGCTTCTGGCCAAGGGCCACCGTGTCGCTAACACCACTCTCATGGACAGCCAGGGGGGCTAGGGAAAGCCAGGGACATTGCAGGCTCAAGGGACAAGTGGGGGGGGGGGGAGTCTGAGAGGATAGCCAGTCAATGAGTCTGTGTACCTGTGTGAGAGCATGTGTATGCATGTGTGTCAGAAACAGAGACCAATCGTAGGCTCCTGAATCTAGGGACTGAGTTACACAGGGTCCTGGGGGCACTCCCCACCTGGCAGGCTTGGGAAGCCAGACTTCAAGTCTCAAAGAAACATCACCTCCAGACTCAGTCCTCCTGCCAACAATCTCTGTGTAGGGCCAGGGCCTCTGTGAGCATCTAATTTCCTGCTAAAACCAAACAGCCTACAGCATGCTTAGGTCACCTCACATTACAACTCCTCAAAAGACAACCTCCACCCAGGAAAGTTCGAGCTGGCTGGCTGAGCTCCGGGGTCATGGGGCCATGCTACCTCTTAGCTTAGGAGCGAGAGTATGAGAGAACTCAATGGGTAGTGTGCCCCCAAGCCTGACCATCAGAGCTTGATCCTTGATATCCAACCTGGTGGAGAGACCTGACCCCTGCAAAGCTGTCCTCTGACGTACACTAACATACCACGACACATACATACACCACAGCACACGTACACACTCATACCAGCACACATATACACTCATACCATTTATACACAAGTGTGTGTGTGTGTGTGTGTGTGTGTGTGTGAGAGAGAGAGAGAGAGAGAGAGAGAGAGAGAGAGAGAGAGAGAGAGAGGTTCCTCTAACAAGAAGGTAGGATGATGTCACACTGACCTGGGGAAGCTCCTCCACTCTAGCTGCAGCCTCATCAGATCTCTCCTGCTGCTGATTCCCTATTTCCTCCGCCCTCATCCCTCCCAGACCCCTCTACAGAGGGTCTCCTGAATCAGGCTGCATGGGTAGCTTCTCTCTGGGAACTCGTCCAATACCGTACCCTTGGCAGAGGCTATATCCACAAGCTGGCTTGTGAGGTGAGTTCCCCATCCCGGCCTGCACCAGGGAGACTGGTTTCACAGCAGGCGTTGAGTGCTTAGCTTTGGAAGGCCTGCAGGGTTGGGACGTGCAGTTTTGGCCACCTTCTCTCACCTTGCAGATCCAAGGGCACTGACCACTCAATACAGAACCACCCCCAATCCTAAGTAAGGATAAACAGAGACACAGTGGGAACGCAAGTGTTCTTTCCAACACAATATCACATTTGGTCATGAGTTAATATCCAACAAGATGGTGCCTAGATCTAAGTGAACTAGGACTTGCCTATTGTGCAAGTCCTGAGCCTTGCCCATTTCTGCCCGCTTCACTGTGACACTGATCCATGCATCTGCAGCTGCCACAGCGCAGCAGGGACACAGAGCTATCCCCATTCACTAGAGAATCAATCCTGTTTGTCCCCACCATCTTCCTGGGTCCTGTAACTGTCCTCCACCTTGGCTCCCAAACGCGAACACATCAAGGGCCTGGAGAGGCTATGTGAAATACGGCTCTGCCGTTGGTCTCCGAGCAGGCACAGCTGTCTGGTAATTAACTCAAGAGGACAATTCCCCACAGCTTATTCTCCCATAGGACACTGTGAAACACCCATAGCAAGTGCGTTTGTCAGTGAAGGTCCCCTGAAAAGTCCTATGGCACATGCAAAAATGGAGACATATGACCATGACACAAACACAAAAACTGATATTATTTGCAGGGTACAAAGTCGTCTCCTCCGAGAACCAACAACGTCACCATGTAAACACTAAGAGCTAAGACAAGAGCTCTGCCAGACAGATCAGCCCACAAAACACAGCTTCGACAGATTAGAAAGTAGAGTCAGAAAACAAGATGGCACCAGCAGAGTGGTCCAGACTTGAGACCCTAGCGCTCAAAGTCAGCCCTGGCTTCATAGTGAGTTTGAGGCTTCAGAAAAACAGGGAAAAGCCAGCAAGATGGCTCCGTGAGTAAAGCACGTGCTGGGCAAGCATAAGGAGCTAAGTTTGCCTCCCAGAACCAGCAGTGGAAAGAGGGCCAACTCCCCAAAGTTGTCTTCTAGCCTCAACAATCACCATGGCATGCATGATCGCATAAATTAAATGACTGTTTCGTTATCTGTGTGTGTGTGTGTGTGTGTGTGTGTGTGTGTGCGCGAGCGCGCACGCACGCGCATCTGTGTGAGTATCAATGACCATGTGCCGTGATCTCCATATGGCACTGTTTTGCCTCGGCACACACCTGGCTGTTGGCCCATGAGCTTCCCAGGATTCTGTCTCCACTTTCCATTTTATCTGGTAGCATATGATTACAGTTCTATGCTACTGTGCCCAGCTTTCATGTGGGCTCTGAGGATTCAAACTCGGATCCTCACACTTTCCCATCAAGCACTTTCTCCCCTGAGCCCTCACCCCAGCCACAAAATCTCTTCCTCAGTAGCAATGACTACGGAGTAGCTAGGGGTGATCGAGAACACTCAGGCAAGGAAACAAAACCTCAGAGCAATAAAACGCATGGAAACTCAATGGCCTGTAGAGATGGCCCAGGATCCTACTGAAACTTACAAAGCTGTTCATGCTCCTGAGCTAAGAGCAAGCCTAACTCTGATGGCGACTTTGGTGAGGCCGGCACATGGTGCACACTTGCAGAACATTCAGAAGGCAGAAGCAGGGTAATGAGCTCCAAGCCAGCCTAGGATACATCAATACTGACTCAAAAACACACACATGAGGCTGAAAGGAAGAAGGGGGAAAGCCAGGTATGGCTGTTTTCCCAGCCCCATTATAGCTGGCTGTTACTCCAAGCGGGGACAGGGGCATTACCACATCCAAGACCAGCCTGGGCAGCTGTATACATTGTGGGTGCCAAGCTACAATGTAAGATCTTATCTAGTAAATAAATAAGCAAATCCTTTTTTTTTAATTAAAAAAAAGTGAAAGAATTCACCTTTTTGGCCACTGAGACACGGTAAGTGCACTGTGTTTTGTGCCCGTCGTTGTTTTACAGTCCTGAGGGACACACAGACAGGTATTTGGGGCAGAATGCAGTGTTCAGAGGCAGATCCATGGTTACACAGCAAAGTAACCTGTGCTAAAGGTGCCCCACAAAGCGATGGAAAGAAACAGACTAGATGTGTTGGGAAAGTTGGCTCCTTACGTGGAAAAAAAATAAAACTTGATCCTTACTTGACACTGCATCCAAGGAGGGCTCAGTGGATCCAACACCCAACTGAGGAAGGTGAGCTCGGGGAGCCAGGGGGAGAGGCAGACCTGTGGGTCCCAGCCTCTGCAGAGGAAAAGGTCTCCAGTGGGACTTCAAAAGCGTGAGCGAAACTAAAACGCAATGATCAAACAGAGGCCGAGAGGGAAAGGTATTCAGGATTTGAACAAGGGATTGACCTCCAGAATGCACGCTGTGCTCATTTGTATTTCTAGAGTACACAAGCAACCCCTGGAAAGCCACGGGAACAAAAGAGAGCAGTCTCCAAGGAAGATAAGCAAAGGATACAATGGTGCAGTTGGCAGCAATGAAATATCACATAGCTGTCCAGCCTGAAAGAGGTGCTCCGGCTCACAAAAAGTCGAAGAACTCAAATGAAAGCAGCAAGCCCACAAGACTGACAAACGTTAGAAAAGGAGATGATGTTGGTGTGAGAGCATGAGCGTCTCCACTCAGGAGGCAGACTACAGGTGCACAATAGGGCAGCAGTTAGCTAAGAACCCCTCTTGTGACCCAGCAATTTCACTTCCAAGCCATGCAGTCCGCAAACCCTCTCACAGGAGTCTGGGAAAGCCTGGGTCAGATATCATTCAATGTGGCATTTTCTCTGGTGACAGAGAGGTGGAGACTATCTGGGGTCCTTCCCTGGGACAGGAGCAAGTAAGACAGGTAGATACGCGCTTCCGGATGGGAAACCACAGCCTGGATACTCACTGGTGCCAGCCCACCTGCACATACAGTCACGCTCCTGGGTAGAAAGAGTGAATACCAGGATGTAAGACACAGCACAACACCATTTGCATACATTAAATCCATACGGGTCCATCCAGTCAAAATACACATTTGGAAGAACATATGTGAAAATCATATTCATAGGGAGTGATTTGAATGGCTGCCTATAAGGAGTGCACAGAACTGAGAGGTGAGACAAAAAGAAAAGGCAGGCAAGAAAATGAAAGAGAGAAGCAACAGTGTGAATACGGGGCCTCCCTGACTTGAGTGGCTGAGCCAACGGGAACCTGGTGAGGAAGAAGACAGACAGACAGAGGTGCAGAGGACCACACAGCAGACAACCTTACTCCCCGTGGTCTTAACCGAGACCATGTAGTGCTGCCTGCCCAGTGGCCGTTAGACGGTCCCCTGCACAGCACACTGCTGCGTTGGTACTTGTCAGGGAGTGTTCTTCACCCACCATGCAGGGGACAAGTGATCCAATCCACTTCAGAAACAAGGGCCACCGAGGCCTTCAGATTCGAGTCAAACCCAGGCCTCCTGAGGCCTGAGCTCATCACACCCCGGAAACCGCAGCTTATGCAAGGTGGTCCACACAGGGTTGTAGAGTAGAGACAACTGGGCCCGAGGCCCAGTTTGGGTTTCCACCGCTAGGCATGTCCCTTAGCCTCCACAAGTAAGAGTTTCCCTTCCAGAAAATGACTAAGAAATTTTACCCATAAGAGGCCACAAAGATCAGCATTTACCCAAAGTCAAGTCACCTGAGTCTACCTAAGTGCCACCAGGAGCTGTCCCCTCCCGGCTGGCTGCGCGAAAGCTTCGTCCCCTCTCAGGCCTCCTCTGATTCCCTCTGCCTGCAGAGGCTATGAGGCCCAGAACACTCCCCCGAACTGTGATGCCTCCCACGCTCAACGGAGCAGGAGGGCACCCAGCTACTCCTCTGGCTCTCCACCCCCTCTTCTACCCTAGCGTTCTATCACCCCAAGGTTTTCATAGGATGGGACACTAAGGCCCAGAGATAAGAAATGATTTTCCCAAGGCCACCCAGTCCATAATCAAATTAGAAACTGCCCCAAGTCATCTAATGCCAAGAATAAGGCTTCAGCTACACAGTACTGCCCCGTTTGTCTATTCATTTAGCAAAAACATGCAGATATTAGCTCATACAGTGTACTAGGCATGTAGATACACACACACACACACACACACACACACACACACACACACACACACACACCAAAACCAAGCCGCTCAGCCTAGTGGGGATGATGGGTACTGTAAACTCATCGAGGGTCAAACTGAGGCAAGTATGGGTAAAGGGAGAGTGTTACCCAGGCTGCTGGGTAATTAATTCTAGGCCAGCTGACAAATGCCCAAGTCCAGAATACGGTCCTGAGGTCTTTAAGGACAATGAGGGGTGTCAGCTGGCACTTAGTCCAGTATCCCTCCAACTCCTCTTTAACTGTCACCCAGACCTCCCTGCATGTCACAGAGTCACATGGCCCTTCACCCATGGGGGCCAGATGCCACTGCTCTGTGGCCTGCACACAAGGTGGGAGGCAGGTTTTAGAGAAGGTCGGTCTCTGGTCAGTGAATGTTCTCTAGGAGAGGTGGTGGGCACCCTCAGGGAGGCTAAGTAGGAAAGGGCTTCCTTAGATCTCACTGCACAGGAAGCCACCCCAACCCATCCACCTTGCACCACCGAGAGAGCCCTCTTGCTGTTCCAGTCCCCCTCCCCAGAGCCCAAGGCCACTGTCAACTCTCCTTCCACCGACAGCTCTGCACAAATATTTACATAGTTCCTCTGGGGCTTTGGAGACACCACACACAGGAGCAGGAGGCTCCCTCCCGATACTGTCCAGGCCCAGGGCCTCTGAGGAAACAACACCTCTCTATACTCTGGGACAGGGACAGGAAGCCCTGAGCAGCTCAGGGTAGCTCACCACAAGGAAGCGAGGAGAAAAGTGCTTAGCAGAGACAGAGAGACAGCTGGAGGCAGGCCCTGACAGAAGCTAGCACTTGACCCAGGCTCCGTACTATTCCTGACCAGAACAACAGGGATGGATATCTGTGCTCCCCAGAAGGGAGCACACCTTTAATCTGAGCAAGGCCAGCCTGGTCTACCCAGCTAGGATTACATAAAGTTAAAAGTGGCTTGGCGGATAAGCACCCCAATGGCTTTGGCCCATGGAAAAGCCCTAAGTTTAAAGCCTTGGCTTCTCTTAGGAAGGTCCCAGGCTGCTTCCCATGGACAGAGCACAGAAACAGCTAAGCACTGACCTCCAACCTCTGCCTTCCCACTCAAAACCTCCCACTTCAGAGAAAGCATCTTTTCACCAACTCAGAGGACACATGACTGGGAGGTCCGGCTGGGTTGGTGTCTGATAGGGGAGAGAGCCACAGCAGGGGCAGAGCAAGTCCTCTGACTTAAGTAAAAGGGGAAAGAAGAAAAGAGAGAAGGCTGGGGCTGGATCGCAAAGGGTGACGGAATGCCCAAAGGTCGAAGGCTGGTCCCACCAGGGCCAGTCTGAGCACCTGGGAGACCAGGGTACAGCATCCAGCAAATGTGGAGGAGACACAGCACACTGGGGAGCTGGCCAGGACTGAAGGTCCCAACCCTCCCCCTCTGCCACAGCATCAGCTGTAGCAGTGGGGACCCTCTGACCTTGTTGCCATGGCAACTGGCCTACAGCTGGAGTGGAGAAGCCAATAGACTCTTCTCTAGAGACAACCCCATCTCCACCCACACACAGGCTCCTGGGGACACGGGGACAGAGAGACAGGGCCAGGACAGTCAAAGGTATGGTAAGACAGATAAAGCCTTTGAGACAAAAGATGGGGGATGGGGGTGAGTAAACAGCGCACAGGAGACACAGAAAGAAGCAAAAAATTTGGCTCCAGGATGCTGAAGGATCAGGAGAAATAGACAAAAGGAGAAAGAGGAGGACATGGAAGGGACAGAAGCGGGCAGGCAGGTCTGAAACAAAGGCAGAGAGTCCTGAGTGTGGAGAGGAAGAGCTGCCAAGAGGAGGGGGGCACAGCAGGCAGGAGGGGAGGCAGCAGGGAGGTGGGAACAAAGAGCAGAGACAAAAGGAGGGCCAGGGAGAGGGAGAGCTACATCTCCTCCACCCCCGCCATGGCAGTGTAGGGCAAGGTGTGTATCCAGCCAGCACCTGCTGTCTGAGGCACCCCCACAGAAATGTCACATCCTGCCAGAACCACACTACAGGGTTCTGCTGTTCACACTTCCCTTCTGATCCTGGGCCTGCCTCAAGGGGCATCAGCACACGGCCAGTGAACTGGGCACACTATGTCTCCTCCTCCACCCACACTCCCCCAGTCTAGCTTCCCTACCTCCCAGCAGCCCCGGCAACTAAATAATGGGGCTGTCTGGCTCCAGACCCTGAGACTGCACAGAGCTGCGTTAGAGGCTCCGACACAGCACAGCTGTCCCTAGAGGTGCCTGCCAGCAAAAGGTCCTGCCTCTCCATAGCCAACCTCCCTCCCTGAGGCCACAGCCCAAGAACCTACTCTCCCAGGGCTGGCCCAGGCAGACACCCTAGAAAAGGTTTGGACAAAAACAGGAGGTGGCATTAGCACACGCACGCACACATACACACACACACACACACACACACACACACACACACACACAGAGCCCAGGTCAGGGCAGCAAAGATGACATGCGGAACTTTTGTCATGAGTCAAAGGACAGAGAGGATGAAGAATCTGTCTGCATTGCCCTCAGTTTAGAATGCCAAGATTAGTGGGGCCCCAGGTAGCTGAGGTCCTAGGCCAAACTGTTGTCCACTGGGAGTTATCTGAACCCCATGGAAACTAGGTGAGAAGAGGCAGGAGACAGCAGCTCGCATAGGGTTTCCTAGGTCACAGCCCCGTCTGGAGTAGTAACCTGGAGGAGGCAAAAAGTTTAGGCTTGCACAGGGACCTGGATGATAGACCCACTGCCTTCGTGGATACACTGGTAACAGGACCTCCACCATGCAGCCCCTCTCCACCTGCTACCCAAATGGCTAGACTAGGTGGTTCTCAAAATTCCCCAAGATTCCACAACAGTGCCTTTTCAGGACTCTCCCAAAGGGGTCAACATGGGCCAAAAAGACCCACACTACTTGAGAAGACTACAGCCATGCTACAGCCAAAGGCAAAACCAGTCCAAGCTCTCTGATGCCAAATCCACAACACAAACAGTACCCACTGTGGAACTGGAGTGTGGCTCACTTCGGGAAGACCCTGCATATGAGCATTTTCTCAGAAGTTCAGCACCCAGGCCAAGACTAGTGACACAGGGTTATCATCCCAGCTACTGTGGAGGCTGAGAAAGTTCAAGGCCCACCTAGGTTATGGGGTGAGTTCAAGGCCAACCTGGACAACTTAGTGAGCTACTGTCTCAAAACAAATTAATTTAGGCCCAGATGCAGTGATGTACACCTTGAATTCCAGCACTTGGGGCCCGGAGGCTGGCAGATCGCATTGAGTCAAAGCCAGCTATATCTACATAGTGTAAGACCCTGCCCCACACACAGGAAAAACAAATGAGAGAGGGAAGGGAGGGAAGTGGGGGGGACACACAATGCACTGGCAAGACGGCTCGGCAGATAAAGGTGTTTCCCATACAAGCCTGACAACCTGAGTTTGATCCCTAGAGCTCATGTAAAGGTTGAAGGGAAAACCAACTCCATAAAATTGTCCTCTGACCTCAAAACACACATATGCTAGCACTTGCTTCAATCACCTACATCCCTGGCCTTGATCCCCATTTCTGAAGCAGAAGAAAAAAGGAACCCCGGCATCCCAAGATCCCAAGCAAGCACTGACGAAGAATTGTGGAAATCAATTGATTTGGCTGGTGGGAACTCCCACGTGACACCCGACCCCAGTAGTTAGGTGCTCATACGTGCACATTCGCCCGTGGTCTGGAAACTTACATTTGTATTCGTGAGAGGCACAGACAGCCTCTTTAGTTCTCTGGTGTCCTTGTGGATGCATGATACACAGCAGAACAGCATGCCCTGGCTCTGGTGAGACAGACATGAACTCCACTCCAAGCACCTATGCTTTCGATCGGTTGGCTCAGGGGACATGCTAAGTTTCTCTAAGCTTTAGTTTCACCATCCTTAGGAGCTAAAAGGTGGCATGGACAGGTCCAAACACCCTGGGAATAAAATTTCAATTTCCCAGGAAGCAAATGGCCTCCTCAGAGGAATCCGGCCACCAACAATGGATCATTGGTCAGTGACAGCCCTGACTTAGGAAGGGTAAGTCTGGGGCTGAGTCAGCTCCTGGGACCTGGCTACAGGAGATAACAAGGCCAGAACTAAGCTGGTTTCTGAAATTCTTCAAGGTCTCACTAAATATAGAGAAACTAATGTAATAGCCAGTCAGAAGTGTACTAATGTCACTGATTTGCCCCTAGTAATTATATTAGAGGTTACCTAACCCTTCTAGAAAATTCCCCTAACCTTGTATAAAAGGTGGCCTTCGAGCCCCTCAGGTCTTTGCTATTTTGGTGACAGTTGACCCCATGCCAGTAGATTCTGCAGAATAAGTGCTCTTTGCTTTTGCTACTGTTTGAGTCCAGGGTCTTCCCTCAGGGACTCTTGGACCCTAACAACATCAGGGATACTGTGAGGATTACACAGATCACACAGCCAATGATCTTCCCATCACTTTATCCCCTACATGCCTGTGAGCCAGAGCTGCATTTCGTGCGAGCAAACTCTCCAGCAAAGGGCCACTAGTGGTGCTCGCCCTCCGAGTGTCGACCAAAGACATCACGGGCTACACACCTGCAAAGGAAGCCCCTTAAGGAAGCCACCCTGGAGCATGCGCATCAGAGGCCTGATGCTCATAGGGCCCATTTGCCACAGCAAGAGACCGGGTGTGCTCATTGTGACTAGGTAACCAGCTCCCTGAGAGCAGGAATTTTGCCTTTCCTGTAGGCGCTCTATGTTCAAGAGTTCAGCTCTGAGCTGGGTTCCAGGGACGTAGTGAAGCTTATGAAATACTCATTGGTGAACGACAGACTTCTGGAGCCCCTTCTGAGCCCTCCAAGACCCACTACCCCACCACTTCACCGACCTCCCTGAGCAGAGCCCACCCAGCTGCACAGGCCTAGTGAGAGAACAGCTCCACCCACCCACTGTGTTTATCCGCTCTCCACTTTGCTCTCCGGAAGCCCAGAGCAGCTGGCTTGGGAGGTGGTGGCTGAGTGGAGACACCTGCCTAGGAGGGAGTTGAAGGGAGGGGCAGGGTGTTCTGCAGACCAGACAAAGGGAACTGAGGTTGTAGGAAGAGGTGTCATTGAGCGCAGAGAGAGGAAAGCAGAAGATGGCAGCAGACACAATCCTTCTGCCCCGCGCTCCATATCTTCCAGAAAGTCACCAGGCACAGGCTGCCCTTCAGGTAGCTAGAATCCTGTGGCTAAGAGCCAAAGCTAGCCCTACCTTGCCTATTACCACCATCCACACATGCACCTATCATCCCAGCGTAGTCAAATGGAGGACCCCTTATAATGACACCTGCCAAGGAGTAAGGTATGAGAGGTGCCAGATCCCTTTAGCCTTAGTACCTCCAAGGCCATCCCGAATGACCACCCACCAGAGTTAAGACCTAGGCACACCCGCTCCCAGACATAGGGCCACGCCCACGTCTGGGGGTCCCGCCCCCAAAGGACCCGCAAAGTTCGCCAGCTTCCAGCAACTACAGATCCCACCCACTGCCCACCCTCCCACGCCCGCGTATCCACGCTCGTTCTCTCGAGGCCCGGCCTCTCGCCACAGCCACGCCCCGGCCCCGCCTACCATCTTTCCGGTAGAAGGCGATCTCCACTTTGCGCTCCTCCGCGCCCAGCAGGGCCTGCGCGATCTGCGCGGCGGCACGGCGCTGCGTGCGCGGCCCATGCAGGAAATCGCAGGTGCAGGGCCGCTGCATCACCTCGGCCCGAGAGTAGCCGCACAGTTCGCAGAAGCCGTCGTTGCAGTAGATGACGGCGCAGTTCTCTACACGAGCGTTAGCGATGATGAACTTGCGGCCTGGGGGGAGGCGGGGATGAACGCGCACGTGAGCGGGGACACTAGTTTCGGGGGCTCCCGGCCCTTCCCCACATTCGCTCGTCACACACTGCTGTCCGACTCTCCCCCCGCACCGGGAAGGGGTGCCTAACCCCGGCTGAACGCAGCTGTGCACAGACACAGGTGACTCCACCGGGCCTGGCCTCGCGACACGCCCCCTACCCCCTGGCCCGCGGGCTGGCTGCGTGGCTTTCCCCGGGCAGAGAGCCAGCGGCCAAGGCTGGCCTGGGCGGGTGTCAGCAACGCGTGTCAGCAGCCGCGGCGGAGGGATAAACACAGCCTGGAAAGGGAGCCTGGGAAGGACAGGAGATGGCGGCCAGCCTCCCCTTTGCACCAGCTCCTCTGGCTTCTTCCTCTTGATAAGGAACTCTTCCTAGAAAATTAGTCCCTCAAATACCGTTAGATTCCTCTGGTCAGGGCCTACTATGACTTCTGCACCTTATCCGCAGGCAGGCAGAAGCTGAGGAGTAGGTAAACCAGCGGATGAAGGAGTGAACTTGCAGACCTGGACAACCCAGCAAGGTAACTGTTAGTGTGGTCATTTTATGGATGAAGAAACTGAGGTTCAAGAGAAGTTCATCTCAACGGCCCTGTTGAGCAGTTCATTCATAGTGAATCCAGCTTTTGAATATTGTCTGGCAGAAGGACAGCTGAGGGTCACAGGCACACGTCCAAGGTCATACAGAGCAAGGAAAACTACCTGCAGCTTCACACCCTGGAACTCCCCAGAGCCCAGAGGGCAGCCCAAGACACTGGCCCACTTGCGGAAACCAAACCTGGGAAAGATTACCACCTCTAGGGATACAGAGCCTTCCTCTGTGACCCCATCAAAGCGAGTCCAATAGACCCACCTCAGCTAAACATGGCTCGCCCATCCCACACTTGAGCTAAAGGCCAGACAAGTCAGGGCAGCCTCAGGGCATCTCATTGTGCCTGAGTGAGATGTTCGAGGGATAGGTGCCTTCTATAAACAGAAACTCTGTCCATTTGGGCCTTTAATGCTGGGGTGTGTGATTGAAGTTGAACATCTCCTTCCCTCCTCGCTATGCAGTCTTCGGGCTGCAGCCCTGTGTAGTCCTGCAAACCCCAGACGGCTGGCTGCATCAGGGAGCCTACCACCTTCTGCCATCTTTCCCCTGCCCTCCAGGAAGTTACTTTTGAGAGTTGGGTCATCTTTAGGTCAGTTCCCAAGGCCTTTTGGAACTCCCAGGCAAGCATCAACTCTAGGTCAGAGCTTGCCCTATGAAAAGAACTTCTAACTCTGCCCCCCACCCGACTCAGCGGTGGATGGCTGAGTACCAACCACCCACAGGAGAAAAGTGACCCCTTCTCCCCACTCCCAGACGAGGAGAGCAGACAAGTTCCTTTGAAGTCAAGCCCTACTCTACCTCACCCGTGACTGAAATCCTAGAATACAGATCCTGAGGAGACCTCAAAAGCCCTGTGGTTTATCACCAGATTCAAAAATGTGGAAACTGAGGCTTAGAGTAGGAAGAGTCACTCAAGGTCATCTGGCAGTCAGTGGCAGAGGTGGGGCCAGAAGCCAAGCCTCTAGGACTGAGTCCAAGATCTTCTCAGATTCTGCTGTGCCTACCGAAGGTAGGAAAAGAAAGCCTGAGGGCCTGCCCCCTGCCCTTAGCCCTCCCCACCCCCTCAGGATCACCCTGTTCTCTGTCTAGGGACAATGCTGCCCATCCAACTGACCCCTCCCTCCAACCACAGTAGAGCACACATTGTCCTGTGTGCACAGGGTCACTGGCAAGGAATGTCACTCTCCCGCTCCAGGGGCCCTTTGCAGTCACACCCTCTGTGGTACACACACGAATCCTTGAGGCAGGCACACCAACACCAAACATTCACCTAGCCTAGGACACATTTCTGGAAGTCTCTCGTGCCAGGTCCGAATAAGGGGAGCTGTAATGGCCCAAACCCAGTGGGGTTTGGGGTAGCATCCGCAGCAGGAAAACCCACCACACTGGAGCTCCATAGCCAGCTTCAGGTATGCAGCGCCCTCTCAGCACCCGACCCACAATCTGGGGACCTGCTGGAGAACCCTCTCCACTGTCCGTGCAGACTCAAAATTCATGAGTGACATAGGGATTTGGCCATATACTTGTCACAGGCTCAAGAGCAGATCTGGTCACTGATCCTACACCCTTGGCTTCAGTCTGTCACATACAACACAGCCAAGACTGGATCATGCAGTGTACTTTTAGGGACCAGCAGCTTGGGTCATAGACCGTCCTGTGGGAGCACACACAATGCCATAAACTCGGGACATTTAGAGTTGGAAACACCTACGTATCTCATCCCACCTCCCTTCCCTGCATACTCCAGGTGTCACACACACTCTCCGACCCCTAGCTGCAACACTAGGCCCCTTGGTCCTATGCCAGTGATCCCCTGGCACCAAGCCTTGTCCCCTCGGCTCCTGGTGTAAGTCTCAGGGCCCACCAGCCCCTACTGACTCACATTTTGCACTGCACACGGCCCGGGCACGCCCCCCATCCACACTCAGCCTGACTGGACCCAGCCCCCAAACCCCCTCCCCGCCTTGCCCCCTCCCCCACTCACTCTGGCCCTCAAACTTGCGGATGATGGTGTCGAGGAAGGTGTTCTGCGGCGCGACGTGGCCCCTCCGCACCGGCATCCTGAGCCCATGGGCGGGCCGGGCGGGCCCCCACCCACCCTGGCCCGGCCCGGCCCAGCACTAGGCTTCGGGTGGCCTGGCCGGGCCGTGGTCTCCGCACCCCGCGGCCAAGCTGAGTGCGGGCGGGGCCGGAACTGGACTGAGGGCGCGGGATTCCCGCTCCGCTTAGCGGCTGCCGGCGCCGGACCCCGGGCCGGGCCTGAAGCTGCTGGAGCTGCGGCGCCGGCACACCTGTCTGTCGACCCGGGCTGGTGGTGCCACGGGCCCCGCTGCACCTCGTCCCTGCGCCGCTCTCCGCCTGCTCGAGCGCCGGGCTCCGGGCTTTCGCCTGCCCGCCGCCGCGCCGACAGCCGCTCCAGCGCCCGCGGCTCGGGCAGTGCCTGCGGCTTGGTCCGGCGGCTGAAGGGTTAATGCGGCGCGCGCCCCTCCGGCTCCGGCCCCCGCCTCCCGGCCCCCTCCTGTCGCCGCGCGCCGACAGCACCGCCCTCTCCCCGCCACCCCGAGCGCCCGCCCTTCTCATTGGCTGAGCCGCGCCGAGCGCTCCCCGGGTCCCAGCCCCTCGCTCGGCTCCCGAGCCCCCGGGACTCGCGCTCCGCCGAGAGGGGGAAGGGACCTTTAAGTGGGGGAACGGCGAGGACAGGTGCGGCGGTCGGTATGGAGGTGACCAGGGAGAGGGGCATAGAGATACCGCCCCCTCCCATACTCAGGACTGAGAACCCCGATTTGATGGGACAGGACCAACCCTTTATCCCTTGCTTCCCTACTGCGCCTAGGACAGGCTGAGTACACACAGCTTGCTGTCAGAATCTGCCGTGGGTGACCGGGTTGAGTGAGGCCTAGGCTCTGAGATGAGCCGCCCCAGGACCAGGGGAGAGCCAGGAAATGTAAAGAACTGGAAATGTACTGTAAAAATGTGAGACAAGGATGGGTGAACCGAAAGAGAGGCACGCCCTCCCCAATAGCCCCTGTCTCCAGGCGGTTATAACCTCTTAGAGGTTATTCGAATCTCTTCCTGGAGGACATGTACAGAGACCGACACTGACAAGAGTTGCGGCCTTTTAGCTGTGAGAGCAAAGAAAGGTCCTTCCTTGGGTGCGAGGTCCCAGCCAGGGGATCCCCGTGGGCTGGAGGCCTTCCCTCCCTCTATAGTGCAGGATCAAACTCATAGACCCAATCGGAGGGCTTGGGGCCTTGAGGCAGGGCGGCCTGGGCGGCCCAGCCCCTCAGAAAACCCTGGCCTAGCCTCAGGCCCCTCCCCTGCCAGCTGGCTCGCTCCAGTTGCAGCTCCCTTATTTAGGCAAGGAGGTCTGAGGATGCTCCAGGGCAGGCAGGGTGTCCACCAGCCGCCTGCCCACCGCCTGTTGGGGCCTGAGTAGGGGGCTTCGGCCGGCGGAGGTGTCCTTGATTTGAGCAGCTAAGCAACGCCTGGGGCAGGGCAAGGCCGCGAGGCGAGTGTTGACAGCTGAGCAGGCCTGCTGTGGGGAGGAGCCGGCAGCTGGAGTTGAGGCGGCCTTGAATCCCCTCCCCTGCCTGCAACCCGGATCAGAGGCCTGTCTAGATGGATGGGGCCATGTGGGGGCTCCTGAGAGCTTGCAGCTGCCTCTGTCCTTGCAGCAAGGGGCTGGGTCTTGCCACCAGAAGGAACCGTCATGGGATGGGGGAGTGGAGGGGGGGAAACGGACGAACAAAGGATGAAGAAGGAAGCCGGCTTTAAAGAGGGAGGCCGGTACAAGAAAGGTCGCCATGAGACCACCCCCTAGCCAGATTTTCACCTTCCCTCCAGGAGCAAAAACCTGAAAACACTAAGGCCAAACAGGGCCACTGGCCAGGAGATGACACTCTTTTTTATTTGCTAGTGGGTGGGCAGTGACTCAGGGAGGCAGCCGGTGGGAGAGAAGGAGGTGGCTCCACCAGCTGATGCTAAAAAAGTCCAGAGACTCCTGCGTGCACAGTCATCCCTCAGACCCTTTCCACCAACAGCGTCTTACACACACACACACACACACACACACACACACACACACACACACACACGATGCCGAGGGCCTTCCCCAACTTGTAACTTGGCCTGAGAGGCGTCAACGCCTCTGGGTTCATGACTGTCATGGCTCTCACCCCCCACACCTGGCCCGTTTGAGTGGAAAGTCCTCCTTTCCAAGCCTGGGGACTGACAGTGAGAAAAAGCAAGAGTGGGCATGGAAAGGAAAACCCAAAGGAAGAAGCCTCTATGGACCCTTCTAGACCAAGGCTTCAGGAAAGACAGGTCCCAGAAGGAGGGGACTCCTCCTCTGACTGGCCAGCAGTCCTTACCACTGGGAGCCACTTGCTGAGGAAGCCTTCGGTCTTATTATCCCAAAGGGAAAACACAAGGTCACCGAGGCCCTTTATCTTGCCAGTGAGAGGGGAAACCAGATACAGAGTAACTCTCCTAGGAGAGCTGCTTGCTTCCTCAGACTAAAGGAAGCCAAGTGTGTAGCCAAGTGTGCGCTCTCTCTCTCTCTCTCTCTTTTTCTCTCTCTCTCCCCCCCCCCTGCATACACACAACCACTACCAAGCAACGCATGTATGTCAAAGCCAACTTCAGACTCTAACTTACCAGGAAGCTCAGGGGGATCCTGAAGGTAGGCCTACAGACAAGCTCTCCTCAGGGCATTTCTGTGGTTCTGGTACCAGACATTAAGAGACCACCTTATAGAGAAGGCCTTCTGGTCTGTCTTGCCTCAACCTCCCTCTTCCAAATGCAGACAAACCTAAAGCCCAGAGCAACCACACGCAGCCCCACCCCCACAACAGGCCTCAAGGGTCATTCCTGGGAAGAGCTCTCCCCTACCCTGCCTGTGACTGAGGGAAGGGAGAGGCTGTATTTAGAGTGAGACACATGTAGGCTCTACCGAGCTCCCAAGACAGTTTAGGGAGAAAAGTCTGCAGAAAACATTCTACCCACCCCACTCTGCTCCTGTTCAGCCTGTGGGAGAGGAAGACTTCCACGAGAATAAAAGAAATGGAAGATACCCTTGCTGGAGTCCCCCAAGGACCAGGCTGGCAGAGACACAGCCAGAACCAGACCCGGGAGAGTCAGTGGGACGGGAGACTGGCAAGCAGGAACTGAGAGACGCTGATGGAGGATGGACGCTTTGGAAACCCCGGGGGTGGGGAGGGAGGACAGCAACAGCACCTCACCCCATCCCCAATTTCAACAGCAGACGAATTTGGGGACTTAAAGGAACTTTTTCTGTACAGCTGGGTTTTCAGAATCGTGGTGGGCTTGGATAGGAACGGGAGTTGGAGGAGACAAGCAAGGGGCAATATGCACCCCTCCCCAGGAACAGGTACTTAGGACCCATTGAAAGGAAGAAAAGTGAGCGAGAAGGGGGGAGGTTAATCAAGGACACTTAAAGCTAACAAGAAGCCAGAGCTCCTGACTCTGTCATGTCCCAGCCCATTCCAAGGTCTTTTCCTACGGACCTGATTCTTACCCTTACTCTCCTGACTCTGTGGCACAGAAGGTGGGCAAAGTGCCAGAGGCTGGCTGCCGATTCTACTGCCACCAGCCATGCCAGTGACTATTTCCTGGGGACCTCCTATGTTCCTTGCCTCGTGCCAGATGCTGGGGGGTTGGGGAACAGCAGTGTGAGCCAGTCTCTCTCCTCCAGGGATTCACAGTCTAGTGGTATCTTGGGCAGACTGAACTGTAGTCTGCAATGAGTGCTGTGGGAGTACGAGGTGCAGGTTCATTTCTACTGGAGGAGAGTGAGGAGGGGAGGAGGCTTTGGCGCAGATCCTTGAAAGCTGAAGTGGGCAGGGAAGATGTGCTGCCCATGGCAGGGACATGAGCTGAGGTATGGAGACTGGATCAGAGAGGATCAGACCTAGGAACTAAGAAGTATGGAGGTAAAGCCATTTGCAGCGTTCAAAGTTGCTCTTTAGTCTGCACCCACCGAAAGAACTGTAGTAGCAGCTGAAATGCATGCACTTGCATAGCCAATAAAGGTTTGCTGAATTAATGAAACATGTAGAGCAGTTTGAAGAAACTAAGGTAGACCACAAGGAAGCTTTCCTAACTGCTGCTACCTCGAGACCATCCTCAAACCAATGTTAGCATTTGTTTTGCTATGAACCTACAGGTTCAGCCAGGAGCAGGTGACTTCCACATGCACACTTCAGACCAGGACCAGAAGGAAGCCATGTCTGATGGTAGAGCTGGATATCATCGGGACCTCAGGTCAGGCTGAGGTCAGATATCCCATGAAGCCTTTCCACATGGCTACCACTCCCTCACAACATAGCTGCTGGGTTACAAGGACAGATGTCTCAAAAAAAAAAAAAAAAAAAAAAAAAAAGGATCTTGACAGAAGTGAAGGAGCTGTAATGACTAATTTTTGAAAGTCACACCAACAACTCCTGCCATCAGCATGGCCCATCAACATGGAGCCATGGCCTCAGTTTTACCCCAGTTCTCAATGAAAATGTCACTGCCCTGTAGGAAGGAAGGCGTATGCAATGGGACATATTAGCATGACCACCTTGGGAAAACATAATCTACCAAGTGAAGCTGTACAATAGTCCAAGGGAGAAACTTAGGACAGGTCAGAAGTGTGGCCAAGAAGCCCATTTGTTGTGTAACTTTAGAAGCATCACTAAATCTCACTTTCCTTACCTGTAAAATGAGATCAAACAAGCTGATCTCTGGGGCCCTTTCCAATTCTGGCAGTGAGTAGTTCATTTGATTCGTATAGTCCTAGATGACTTTAAACCTACAAGCATCCTGCCATCCCCACTCCCAAACCACCCTTCATTTCGCTTGGGAACCACCTCACTGCACCTTTGACCTCTGCTTCTTTGTCCTGTGTGACCCTGAAGCCGGTGGCTACTCCACAGACAGCCTCATGAACCATTTGACATAGTTGTTTCAGATCAAAAGTAAATATAGAGGGTTGGAGAGATGGCTCAGTGGTTAATCGCACTGACTGCTCTTCCAGAGGTCCTGAGTTCAATTCCCAGCAACCACATGGTGGCTCACAACTGTGTGTAATGGGATCCGATGCCCTCTTCTGGTGTGTCTGAAGACAGCTACAATGTACCCATATAAATAAAACAAATCTTTTTTAAAAACTAAATATAGACGGGGAAAAGGTAGATGAGAAGCCTCTAGGGTTTGTCAGATGGCTCATCTAACAAGAAAATAGATGTCATGAAGGAATTTGGTACATCTGGCTACATCTACATGAAAAGAAGCTCAAAGCAGAGAGTGCTCTGCATGCATGGGTGGGCAGACAAAAGGGCTTCCTGTGAAAGCTGGGCTGTGCCAGTTGGTAAGGATCCTCCCAGGCACGCAGATGGTTAACAGCCTCATAAAGCCAGATGCCATTCGGACTCAGGTGTGGGTCTTCTCACCAATGTATTCTTGTTCCAAACGAGAAAGTGGAGCTGCTAGCGTGGTTCCTCTGGCTTAGAACCTGTCAGCCATCTGTCCCTTTGAATTAGGGACTGGGGCTTCCCCCACACAGAAGGGGCTCCAAGAGTGCTCCAGGACTCAGTGGGTTCCTGAACTAAAGCTAGGATGACCACGTGAAGGTGGTTGACTGGGCCAACGGTGGATGGGAGCTCTCATGAAACAGAGGCTGGACATTTGCCTGGAGACTGCATTTGAATGTATTCCTTCCAGAAAATAGGTTGGTTTTTGTTGTCTGCTTTGGTCTGGTAATTTGTTTGAGAGATTAGGTGCTTGGTTTGGTTTGGTCGTTCTTTGAGTCAGGTCTCACTGTGTATCCCACTCTAGCCTCCTGCCTCAGCCTCCCAAGTGTACATTATGGGTGTGCATCAAGAGCAGGGCTTTTAATTTGTTTGTCATACAACTGCTACTTTGGCACTGACTTTGGGTTTATGTTGAAATGACCTTAAAGGACTGAAAAATAATAAGGAACGCACCATGCTCGAACTGCCCTGCCAGGGAAACAGTCGTAGACAGCCCTCTTGGCAGCGCAGAGCCTCGCTCAACTGGAACTCTGTCTCTGTCCAAGGTGCTGAAAGCCCTTCCTGCCGGGCTCTGCAGGCAGCCAGAAGGGCAGCCCAGGTAATCAAGATGAGGGCCCTCTTCTGGACGCTGTGAACTCAACAGCTTTCCCAAGCCACTGAAAATCCTTCTGGAATTATACAGTGGCTCCACCAGGCAGCCAAGGACACAGTAAGACCTAGTTTCCCATGAGCGCTGAAAAACCCAAGTCTCACGCACCCAGGCTTTCATACCTCTCATCCACCTCAACCAACACCATAGAACAATGTGCCTCTGCCCTAGATTTAATGTATGAGATTCTCTGGATTCCACTGGGGGCTGGGGGCTGCACATCAGAGCAGGAAGTAAACACTTTTTTATTCTAGGTGTCAGGAACACAAAATTCCAAAGACTTCCTGGAGAGTATACAAGTTAGAAGTGGAGCTGGGTCTCCTGGACCTAAGAAATCAAGTGATCCAACCACCACAATAGGGCCGGGTGCGGCTTACACACCACGTACATCAAGAGCTACAAAAACTAGGGAATTCGAGGAGAGAAGAGAGGAGGTGAGAATAGGAATATGAGCTACAGAGATGGTCACTTCAGAGGTGTCTGAAATTGGGCAAAACTCAGAGCCAGTCTGGGGTGGGAGGAGAATGAAGAAGACTAACCCACCCCTGCTTCTGTGTCCTGAAGAGAACCATGCTTTCCTCATGGGTCTCTAAGCACCAAATGCTAATAGCCACAGAAGAGATTTAAGATCCAATTTGATAACCTCTGACCCTGTCCTCTCCTGACTTACAATTACCTATCACTTCCCCCAAATTACATTACATTCATTTACTTATCAGTGTGAGGATTTGCATGTTAGAGCCCACATGTAGAGCTTAGAAAACAACCTGTAGAAGTCCTTTGCTTTACCATGTGGGTCCCAGGAATCAGACCCAGAGTATTTATATCAGGAATCAGACCAAGCTTGGCAGCAAGCACCTTTACCTGCTGAGTCGTCCCACCAGCCCACCCATAACTTTGCATGTGTATACTGTATTAGGCAAGTCGCCTGTTGAAACATGAGGTCTGCAATCCATCCCCTGACCTCGAAGAGTTGCAGTCAATTAGGAAGAAAAGATATTCATACATGGAGAGAATACTGTGGGAGCCAAATACTAATGCCCTGTGAGGAGAGGTCACCTGGTGGGACTGGAACTGGGATCAGGACTCCATCTCTATTTCCTTTTGGAAAAGAAAAGAGGAAATCACCAGTGCACAGGGTCAGTGGCTATGGAAAGTCCACACCACAATGTGGAGTTTTTCTTACCCTGAAAAGGAAAGAGCCCAAGGCACTCCACCTTCTGAATCCCGGAGGCATAATCCCATTTACTTCCGATTCCTCTACAAAAGGGGCCAGAACAGTCTGGGTTTGGGAAGCCCATGCTCAACATGGGGATCCGAGGAAGACCTAAGCCTATCAGCTGCAAAGACATCAGGGCCACATAACTGGGAGTCTACCTGGGAGGGCAGGATGGAAGTCCCACAGCACCTTGTTTCTCAGCCACCCAGGAAGTGAGCAGCTCTGTTCCACCACATCTGTGATTTGCTGTCTGGACGCCAGCATAAAGCAGCAACCAACTAACATGGACTGGAACCTTCAACACCATGTGCCAACATACACCTCCCCTATCAACACCATGTGCCAACATACACCTCCCCTATCAACACCATGTGCCAACATACACCTCCCCTATCAACACCATGTGCCAACATACACCTTTACCCTAAAAGCTGAGAGACAGCAACTTCAGGATGACCAGAATTCATTTGTGCCTGTAGTCACAATGCCCCTGCCTTCACACCTGCAGGGCCTCTAAGTAATGCTCCTGTCTCCTTAGTACGGAGAGAGGATTTGGCCCCTCCTGTGGGCACCCAGAAAGCCCAGGATGCACCCTACCCCCCACCTGATCTCCAGGGCTGGTTGCTACAGAATTTCCATGCTTGGCGTACTTGATGCTTAAAACCCTGGTTCCCAAGGGACCCAGCACCACAGCAACCACACCAGGAAACTGGGCCAGCCTGAGGGACTGGGGGAAAGAAAGTAAGGGAGAAAATGCAGACTGTTGAACAGGTCTCTGAAATCTGTCTTGCTCAGAGACATCCCGGAGCCTTGCACGGGCAAGTGATAGAGCGGGGGTCCCCAAGGCCTGAGATAGAGATCCTGACTGTCGCCACTCAGGAGATCTCAACCTGGCCCTAAACGCTCATTCACATACCAGGTACCAGGAATGAAGAGCATATTCAGGTCCCTGTGGATAGTAAAAATACACATTCACATCCTCAGCAATGGATTTTGGTCGAAATAAGTTTTGGAGAGCCCAAGGATATACTCACTGGTCTTGGGCACACATATGTGCTTGCATATATATTATAGCCTCTCTCTCTTTCTCTCTCTCTCCCCCCCCCACACACATACATACACACACATACGCACACACACACACACATATATACATACACACACACTTTTGCACACACAAACACTTTTGTCTTTCATCACCACCAAATTTTTGTTCTGAGATCATGGTTCCTAGTGTGGAATCTTAGCTGGGACTCCTGGCCCAGGCCTGTAACCACAGCACTCTGGAAACTGAGGCAGAAAGATCTCAAGTTCAAGGCTAGCCTGTGCTGTAGCTAACCTGTAGCTACAAAGTAAACTCTGTCCCCCAAAAGAAAGGAAGAGAGCAGGTTCTTTGGGCAATGATTAGGGCGTGATGGTGGAGCCCTTCTAAAGGTAAGTATTGACTCTAGAAAACAGATCCCAGGAGCCCCCGGGCTAGTGGCTACTGCCAGGACAGACACAGAGGGTTCCAAGAGACTCTGTGCCACAAGACTTTCCCATGAGGCTGAGAGCCAACAGACAGATATGGCTCCAGAGCACATTGGGTGGGAACAAAAAACTCACCGGGCTCTGCCCTAGGGAGCCTACTAGTAGGATAGGGATAGTTCTGAGGGTCTATTCCCTGGCTCCCTGGGCTGCAGAAACTGCCTTCCCTTACAGGAGTCATGGTGTCTGATGCTCCACGCTCCTAGCTGTGGCATATACATGACTCCCCGTGCTCCTGGCTTACCAGGCTCTGTAAGGGTTTGTGCAAGAAGGAGGGCAGGGAGAGATTTATCCTCAGAGGAACCCTTGCTCCTTTCCTCTGAGAATGGGCTACAGACAAGAATCACCAGAAGGAGCTTTGGCCAAGTGAGTCATTTCAGAAGGCCATTGTGGACACACCATTAAATCAGAGACCCAAGGCAGTTGTCTGGTCTGTCACTGGCTGTTTGAAGTCCAACCCCAAATTTTACAGGCACAGATTATTTCTCTTTGGCTCTCTGCTTCCCTCATGTGGCTATCTCAGGAATCGCAAAGGCAGCTAGAGGGCGCCCAAGGCCAACAACGCGGCCCTTTTCAAACCAGCAAAAACCCCTTCCTTGCCTGCAATCAGCACCTGCATCTCCTTGGCTCTTACCCCAAAGTCGTCCTGACCGCCCAGCCCCACCGTGAAATCTCAAAGCAGAGCAGACTTCCCCCCACCACACACAGCGTGAGTTATATCCTGAGTATGAGAGAGGCCTTCAGGCTGGCCGACCCTCCTCCCTTCCCTCCTTTTCCCTCTGCTCCCCACCCAGTCCTTGCCAGCAAGCAGGAAGGAAGTTGCTCATAGTGGGGAGGGTGGGGCACTTCCAGCTCACACTGAACAACTTGGGGTTGGGCTAGAAGTAGTCAGAGCCTTCTGCTCCTGCCACCCACCATCCTCCTTACCCCCTAGAGCCCCTCTACACACACACCCTAGACCTGGGGCCTTCTTTTCCCAACATAGACACCCCAAGATCAGAGCAACCACTCCCCTCCCAGACTCGCACAAACATCTGATCCAAGCTAAAATGCAAGATTGGAGTCTGGGGCGGGGAGGGGGCCAGGAACTACAGGAGGCCAGAGACCTTGCCCTCCCAGGAAGGGCCCATCCATGAAGGCCTCGCCCTGTCTTCCAGGACCAATGATGATGGAAGTCAACCTTCCCCCCACCACTGCCACCAACAGGGATGGAGGGGCTGGCTCACCGGGAGCGCCCCATCCAATCTGAGACCCTACAGCTTAAATCTGGAGTTTCCTTTCAAGGAAACGCACCCCTAAAACCTTGAAAATCTTCAGATAATACTCCTTAAAGTGCGTGTACTAAGTAAATACGATAGAGTTGCCCAGATAAGCAGCATTAGGTACCACAGGGCTGCAGGCAAATGGCAGACAATAGCCAGGGAGAGAGGGACAAGCCTCACCCTAGGGATGGGAGAATCGGGTCCAGCCTCTGACTTTTGGGGGATGTATTTTTCTTTTTCCCCATCCCGGTATGTCTGCCCCAAACAGAAACTATTTACACCACATCTATTCTTGTGGCTGAAAAGCTCTCCCTCTTAAACCTGCCCCTTCACCCAGCCATGCTACCCCTGCCATGCCACCGATCCTGAGAGCTTCTCCCCTTGGCTTCCAAACACAGCCCTGGGTGCCTGGTGGCTACACACGTTTGCAGCAAAACTGAAATCAGAAGGACTTATTCTGCAGAGGGGGTCCAAATCCAGCCAGGATCCCAAGGAACAGAAGGGACTCTCACACAGAGCGAGCTTCCTAGAGTCCACAAGCTGAGGGCTGGAGAGGTGGCTCGGTAGTTTAAAGTGCTTGTTACAGAGGACCAAGGATCAGTTCTCAGCACCTACATAGTAGCTCACAGCCAGATCTAGATGACTCAAGGCACTCCTCTAGCTTCCTCTAGGTAAGCACATATGGGGTGCACAAATATATATGTGCAGACACTCTTACACATGAAATATAAGCAAACAAACAAAATTTACAATTCCAAGGAAAGAGGTGTTCCCAAGGCCTGGGTCAGGCTAACAAAGAACCCCATGGAGCATATGAGAGACACCACAGAAGGCAAAGCCCCCCTCCCTCCCCCGTGGCTGTGTAATGGTCAGGATTTCTAGGAAGCAGATGGCAGGGCGCTAAAAGTTTAAGAGAATTACTGCAATACCTGAGAGACCAGGAAAAGAAGCAACAGAGGCAGAGAAAGGATCTAGAACAAGATACAAGCCTAACATGTAGGAAAGTCAGGGAAGTTGACAAGGTCTCAGATACCATGAGTCCAGAGCAGCTCAGCCTGCCCATCAGGGAACCCAGAACAAATCCACATACCTTCCCAGGCTTCTGTCCAAAGCTTCTGGGGAAACACCGAGCCTTGGACTGAACACCAGGCAGATTCCACAGGCAATACGTCAGCCACCTTCCCTGCAGCAAGAGGTACCTGCTCTCTAAGAGACATGGGATGGCATCTCTGAGGCCATGGTTGGCCCAGGAAGAGTTGGGAAGATTTTCTCTGGTCTGAGAGGAAAATCGACGATGAGGGACAAGACCTGGAGGCACAAAAACCTGGGAGTGTTTGAGAAAACCAATTTGTCTTGAGAGCAATAAACTGGGAAGAACGGATAGGCCAGCATGTTAGAGCGGCCTTGGCCCTCCCAAACTTTATCTAAAGGTTCCAAGTGAAGACAAAGTATAAGGGAGACCTTGAGAAGAACCTTGCAGCAGTAGGAAAGATGTGGTGGGGAGACCTGGGGGTTGGAAGACCTACATCAAGGCTAAGGCCAGGGGTGCACCCAGAGGTGTCAGTGTATGATTCTGGTGAGAATCTTGACACTGAGACCAGTCACAGTTCCCTTCACAGAAAGAGTCCTTGGTTGTCAGAGTCAAGTTTTAGCTGGACTTAATAGCCAGGCAGAGCTAGTCTATCCAAGGTTCTGTGAAGATGAAATATCCAGCAGTAGGGGCTAGATCCCGTCTCCTGCCTCTCTGACAGTGCAAGTCAGTAGGTACAGGCAGGGGTCTCAAGGCCTGAAAGAAAACTAGTGTAGGAGTCACCTGCTGACTGTCTGTTCCCAGCCCCCACCAGTCATCCAGGGAGCCCAGAGCACTCACATCCAAGGGCCGGCTTCCCCCTATTTGTGAGGCCCCTTCACCTCTACCTGCCCTGCCTCAAACTAGTGGACCCCACCTTCTTAGTGACCCCAAAGATCAGCACAGCCCATTCTGTCCGGCTATTCCTGCCAGCCCCCCACCCAGGCCCACCCCAATCTTATCCTCCCCTGCTTCTCAAGAGTCCAGCCAACACAAATCCACATGTTTGTTTGTCTGCCTGTCTGCCTCTCCCAGTCTTGCCTCTCCCTGTCTCTTAAGTTTCTGGGGGTTTTGTTTTGTTTGTTTTTCCTTATAGTTTCTTTCTTGGGCCTCTGAGGTCTCAAACTCCCACTCCTGTACACCCAAATACCTAGCTCCTAGCTTTCTATCAGATGTAGGTAGTATAGAACTACAAACTCCAACATGCATGTCTGCCTAAGGTGCCCAAAATGTGCTGGTATGTATCTCCCTGCATTCTGGGAATTGTAGTTTTGCCTAGCCCACACTCAGTGTCCACTCCCCCACCCCCAAACTCTCCCCTGTAGGCCATCTGCCTCTGCCCTGGTGGCTAGGTCCACTGACCTGCTGCCCCAGGGAAACATGCGTCATTTGACAGGATTGGAGGTGGAGGCCTTGGATGGCAGCTTCCTGCCCCTTTGTATCCCCCCACTTGAGTCATGGGGTGTGGGGGTTTCAGGAAATTGAGATGAGAATGGGAAAATGCCCTAATACCAGGCAAAAGGACAAAATGTCACTGCATCCTTGCTGAACCTGTGTCCCCAAGCTTCCAAAGGACTCTGAGATAGAAGAGAGCAAGGGGTCCAGGATTAACCTAGAGATCTCTGTGGTCACAGGAATATGATATTCCATTGCTCTGGTACTGGCCCAGTGCACAAGGCCCTCCTACTGTGGCCCAACACCACCAAAGCATCTTTCCCGCCCTGCAGTAGCCCTCTAATGGACACCTGGGTTCTCACTTATCAGCTCTAGCCCTCATGGCGGAACCCAGGCGTCCGGCCCCCCACCCTCTGGGTCAGTGGGCATGAAGCCGAGGTTTTAGAGCCTCCCTGCCGGCCTTGTTCCTGTCCCATTGTGTGTGGGACAGGGGCGGGGCGAGGGCCAGCATCTGAGAGCCCCCTCCCACTACCCCCTCCCTGCTTCCTAAGGAAAAGGCCAGGACTCTTGTTGAGCAGTCAGCAGAGTGGAGGTGAGCTGGCATGGGCAACTTGAAGAGTGTGGGCCAGGAGCCTGGGCCACCCTGTGGCCTAGGGCTCGGGCTGGGCCTAGGGCTATGCGGCAAGCAGGGCCCAGCCTCACCGGCACCAGAGCCTAGCCAGGCACCAGTACCCCCGTCCCCAACCCGACCAGCACCAGACCACAGGTGAGGGGCACATGGCTGTGAGCAGGTAAGAGCTGTGATTAAAGGGGTGGTATGGAGGACTGAGGTCTAGTGCTGAGAAGAGCCAGGAGGACCAGGCTACTGGTGCCAAAACCTCCTAGTGAACAGACCAGAACGAGGCTGCATGGCTGAGAGAGGCCAGAGCAAGGCCATCAGGTACTAGGTAAGAGGAAACAAGAGGCCCTGCTACAGAACTGGGCCAGGGTTTCAGTGCTGCTCCTTGTCAAGAACTGTTCAACCTCAAACAAGTTACTTGACCTGAGCCTCTGTGTGGGTAAAACGTGGACTCAGTAGCACTCACCTCTTGGGTCTGTAAGTTTCTAGTTCATAGGAAGACTTTACAAACAGTAGTAATGGCGCCTTACCTGGAGAAGATGGGGACAGGGGAGGGGCACCCTAGGTGTGGGGTTTCATAGAGCAGGAGAGAGCTGGGGCCTGAGATCCAAACTCTTGGGGTGGGGGCTAAGGCAAAGCTGCTAGGTCCATTTCCTGCTTAAGGACTCCCTCCTCACCACCCTGAACTACAAACAGACCTGCAGTCCCAGCCCTCAAAACACTCGTCCCTGGGCCTGAGGTAGGTCCTTGAAGAGAAGAAAATAAAAAATTCCAGTGGGATGTCAGGCCAAGGGGCTCCTGCCAAGCCTGAGGGTCCATTGCTGCGGCTCAGGGACAGCAGGGCCCCAAGTCCCTCCCTTCCTCCTGTGCAGGCAGGCGTTTCTGGGAGGAAGTGATAAGGCCTCAAGCTTCCCTTCACACTAGGGCTGCTGTCAAGAGGGGTGTGAGTGGGGGCAAAATCAGAGCAGAGGAATCCATGCAGGGGGCTTCCCTCTGCCCAGGCCCCTACAGTACAGCCAGTGCCTACTCCGTTTCCAGGCGCCAAAACGACCCTTAAGATGGGGTAACACGAAGAATGGGGCTTAGGAGCCAGCGTGGTGACATATGACCATAATCCCAGCAGTTGAGGGGGAGGCAGGAGGATTCTAGCCAACCGTTGCTATACACAGCTTGAGACCAGAGGTTATTTCACTCCTGGTTCAGAAAACCAAACAGCCATGAGCATGGCACAAGCACCTGCTCTGCTGGGGACCTCAGGCGCCATCTCAGGTAAAGTAAGGGCATCCTGAGGTGAGAACCCAGACCAAGCAAGGAGGCCAAAGAGCTAGTGCTTTCCTCTCTCTCCCTCTCCCCCTCTCCCCCTCCCCTCCCCCTCTCCCTCTTCACCTCCCTCTCCCCTTCTCCCTCTCCTTCCCCCTCTCCCTCTCCCTCTCCTTCCCCCTCTCCCTCTCCTCCCTTTCCCTCTCCTTCTCCCCCTCCCTTTCCCCTCCCTCTCCCTCTCCTTCCCCCTCTCCCTCTCATCCTTCTCCCCCTCCCTTTCCCCCTCCCTTTCCCCCCTCCCTCTCCCTCTCTTTCCCCCTCTCCCTCTCATCCCTCTCCCTCACTCACTCACTCTGTGCACTTTTTTATTTTAAATAACAAAGGTACCCACTAGACCCCAGTAGTCAGTCTGCTAGAGTCAGTCAGTGGCTAGAGGAATCTTCCCCCTCTCCACTCTATCACCAGCTTCTCAATTCTTCTTCACTAAGATCTAAACTTCCAGGGTTGGGGATTTAGCTCAGTGGTAGAGTGCTTGCCTAGGAAGCACAAGGCCCTGGGCTCGGTCCCCAGCTCTGAAAAAAAAAAAAAGAACCAAAAAAAAAAAAAAAAAAAAGATCTAAACTTCCGATTTGTAAAGCTAGGAAACACATTCAACCTAAAAGAACCTCAGATGTAAAAGACACAAAATAGGCTCTATGCAGGGAGTAAGGACCAGTCTGGGCCAGCACTCCAAGCCTAGAGAGTGTGGTCAGGGGTGGCAGAGTCCTGGGAAACAAGACAGTAGCTCAAAGCATGGCTTCCACTGTCTTGCACACTCTCTTGCTGGATGCACCATTTGTCCACCACTTGAGGCCTTCATAAGTGGGGGCACAGAAGGTACTGCCTGCCTCCTAAGGCTGTTGTGAGAGCTGACAGAAAGCATCAGGAAGCAGATGGTGGGCGATGACTCTGGGTTTACAGTGCTGCCCTTCAACTACGATGGGGCAGCCTAAAGGAGACAAACTTCTCTCCCATGACCCTATGCATCCCTGGCCCACAACAGCCCCCCGTTAACCCGGCCCCCAGACGGACCCAAGTTTCCTCGAGTAAAGAACTGGGAAGTGGGCAGCATCACCTACGATACCCTCAGTGCACAGGCTCAGCAGGTAAGAACAGGCCCTACCCATGTGGCTAGGGCTGGGATGGGGTTGGTAGAGGCCTGGTCCCAGATCAGGGCCCAAACCAAGAAACTCCACTTTGTTTATATTTGGCCCTTGTCTACAGAGAGTAGTGAAAAGCAGGAAGGACTGTAGGGTCAAGGGACATTGCAAGGATTTCGGCAAGCCTTTGACCCGGAGTCCCAAGCCTTAAGCAACCAGACCTCGTCCGGTGTCCACTCTCACCGCTAGTCTGAGCCCATGTTTTCCCCGAGCCTGCCTCCCTCTGCCCTGGCTAACCACTGCTCGCTCTGATGATCCGGGCCTTTGTGTTCTCTCTTCTGGCTCAGGATGGGCCCTGTACCCCAAGACGCTGCTTGGGATCCCTGGTATTTCCAAGGAAGTTACAGAGCCGGCCCACCCAGGGCCCTTCACCCACTGAGCAGCTATTGGGTCAAGCCCGGGACTTCATCAATCAGTACTATAACTCGATCAAAAGGTGGGTCTCCCCTGCTCCTCCCAACACCCTCACCCTGAGTGGAGGAGCCTTCAGATCACCTCATTCCCCAGCCCTTTCACCATCCTGACGCCAAGGCTTGTGGCCCTCTCCTCTCCCCAGGAGTGGTTCCCAGGCTCATGAGCAGCGGCTTCAGGAAGTGGAAGCTGAGGTGGTGGCCACGGGCACCTACCAGCTCCGGGAGAGTGAGCTGGTGTTTGGGGCCAAACAGGCCTGGCGCAACGCTCCCCGCTGTGTGGGGCGGATCCAGTGGGGGAAACTGCAGGTATAACCAGCTGGCGCATAGGTAATGGGACTGAACCGGGAGAAGAGAATCCAGGAAGCTCCTGAGGCTTCCCTGGGGGCGGATGTTCGGCACTGGAAGGATCTTTGTCCTACATTGCCTTTAGAGACAAACCTTAAGGAGACCAGCTCCTGCCTTGGCTCTCCGGGATAATCCTCAGCCTATTGGCTGGCGCGCGGTGATCAAGCCCCACACACACCCCTGAGTACATGAGGACAGCTGACAGAGAGGCAAAGAAATGGTATCTGGAGAAACAAGGTCTCCTGCCAGGTCTTCGCCTCATACCCACTTCCTCTGAGGTTCCGGGGGGGGGGGCCTCGGTTCCACACTCTCCTTCATGCTAGTGCATACCGCAGAAGCAGCCTGGGTTATTGGAACAGCCTCAGCACTGACAGAAGCCAAGGTTCTACAGGGGAACTGAACCCATTACCTTGGTTCAAAGCTTTAGTTTAACTTTGAACCTATCAAGCTTCCAAAATACGCTCCAATTACTGCTGTGCCCTTCCCTTGGCCACTGGTCACCACTGCCATTCCCTACCCTGTCACAAATTCCCTTCTCCCTCAGGCAGGATAGAACTTCCCAGCCTTCTCCTAGTGTCAGGATGCTGCTGGCAGGGTCCCGGAAGCTGTCTAATGCGGCCATCTCTTTCTATTCCCATCATCTGGCTCAAGGGAGCTGGATGCTGGCCTGGCTTGGCACAAGCACTCAGTACCAATTCCCCCCCACACACACCAACTAGGACTCTTCCCCGGGGATCGCCTGCAGTAAGCGGGTGCCACTCCGTGCTGGTTTTCAAGTTGGCGTTGAGGGGAATGGGGAGATGGGACCTGGGAAAATCAGGCTGTGCTGGGCAAACAAGGCTGTTAGACAGAAGAGGGTCTGTAGGGCATGAATGTTGAGCACTGGGCACATGGACAGTGGGTGGTAGCTCCACCAGACCCCGCCTCCTCCCCAGCAAGCCCCATGCCAGCATGTCCTCTAGAGCTGATGGTCAAAACCTCATCTCTTTTTTTCCTACAACCTCGGCCGGTCCTCCTCGGACCTAGGTATTTGATGCTCGGGACTGCAGGACAGCACAGGAAATGTTCACCTACATCTGTAACCACATTAAGTATGCAACAAACCGAGGCAATCTTCGGTGAGTGACCCCACCCCAGGGCCAAGCCCACCCCAGGCAGCAGTAAAGGGTCTCTAACCAGTTCCATTCCCCGTGTCAGTTCAGCCATCACGGTGTTCCCCCAGCGCTACGCTGGCCGGGGAGACTTCCGGATCTGGAACAGCCAGCTGGTGCGCTACGCGGGCTATAGGCAGCAGGACGGCTCTGTGCGAGGGGACCCTGCCAACGTGGAGATCACTGAGGTGGTGTACTATTTGCTTTCTAGTGCTGTGATGACATACTGACCAAAAGTAATTCAGGGAGGAAAGGGTTTCTTTCCTCTATCAACTCATAGCTTCCTCCATGACTGAAGGAAGTCAGGGCAGGAACTGAAAACAGAAACCTGCAGGCAGGAACCTGGAGGACGGAAAAGGATGCTGTTGACTGTGCTGCCCCTGCTACTTCACCTGCTGTGTACATAGCTCATGCCCAGCTATCCAGGGATAGTACTGCCCACAGTGGGCTGGGCCCCTCCATCAATCAGTAATCGATAAAAATCTTCCATAGACATGACCACAAGTCAATCTGGTGATGTCTTCCCGGGTGTGTCAAGTGGACAACATAGAGTAGCCATCACAAATGGGAACCAAGGCTTCCAAGGACAGATAGGGAAGCCAGGGAACACTGCGTGGGAATGCAGAGAAGTCAGTGAGCAGAAAAGGGGGCCTTCCTTGAGATGAAAGTCAGGCACGGTGGCACACTCCTATAATCCCTGACATGAGAGGTCCAAGCAAGAGGGTCAGGAGTTCTAGGCTAGACTTGACGACAAGAACGGGGTCCTCCAGGGGGTATAAAGACCCAGCCACTGAGGAGTCCCTGAGGTAAAGAGTAGGGAATAGTTAATGGTGAGGATTCCTAGTGAGGTCAGCAGTCACAGTCCTTGACCCTACCTCTGCCTGCTTTCCACAGCTCTGTATTCAACATGGCTGGACCCCAGGAAATGGCCGCTTTGATGTGCTGCCCCTGCTACTCCAGGCTCCCGATGAGCCCCCAGAACTCTTCACTCTGCCCCCAGAGCTGGTCCTCGAGGTGCCTCTGGAGCACCCCACGTGAGCATGAAAGGCTGAGGGTGGGATGAGGCTACCGGAAGCCCTTTGAGGAGGGACTGTTGGGGGTGGGGCACCTGCCAATTCTACATAGAAGCTAATAAAGTTCCTACCCCTAGGCTAGAGTGGTTTGCTGCCCTTGGCCTGCGCTGGTATGCCCTCCCAGCTGTGTCCAATATGCTGCTAGAAATCGGGGGCCTGGAGTTTCCGGCTGCCCCTTTCAGCGGCTGGTACATGAGTTCAGAGATTGGCATGAGGGACCTGTGTGACCCTCACCGATACAACATACTTGAGGTGAGGGAATGCTGAGAAAAGGGGACATGAAGCTGTATGCCACCCCCACGCCCACCCAGAGTGCTGGCCATAGGAAAGTGTCAGGTCCAAGGGTGTGCGTGAGCTCCGGAGCCACAAAGGTGGGAAGGAGGGACGATAAGTGAGGAAGTTTGTGAAGGATAGATTTCATCAGATTCCCAAAGGAGTGTGTGTGCAAGTGTGTGTGCACTCATGCATGTGTATGTGTGTGGACATGTATGTGCATGTGTGTATAAATGTGTGTGAACACATGTGTGCTCATATATATGTATGAATATATATGTGTGTGCATGTCTGCATAAACATGTGTGCCTGCATATATGTGTGTGTACATGTGTGCACATGTGTGTATGAATGTGTGTGTGCATATGAGTATGTGCATGCATGTGTGTGCATATGTGTAAGAATGTGTGTGTGTATAAACCTGTGTGCATGTCTCTCTGTGTGTGTGTGTGTGTATGTGTGTGTGTGTGTGTGTGTGTGTGTGTGTGTGTGTTGCTAGGCTGGCCCTGAACTCATGGTAACCTTCCTGCCTTGGCATCCCAAGTGCTAGAGTTAAAGCCTTGAACCACCATGCCTGGCTAAAAGGAGACCCTATCTCAGATAAGGTTTACACTCCACTTCAGAGATGAGAAGTGAAGGCCAGGGCTGAGGAGGAACTTTCCAGCTCTGTTCCATAGTATCTTTCTGGGCAAAGCACTGACCCAACCCCGTATGCCTCTCACCCCCTCCTTCTCTCCACTCCCTGCTGCTTCTGTTCAACTTGACCCAGGATGTGGCTGTCTGCATGGATCTAGACACCCGGACAACCTCATCACTGTGGAAAGACAAGGCAGCAGTGGAAATTAACGTGGCTGTGCTGTACAGTTACCAGGTACACAGGCCCAGCTGTGGGGTTAGGGAATACAGACCTGAGCAGAGCTGTGTCATGGGGCACGCCGTGTCTGCAACTCTGGATACACAGGCACTGGTTCTGTGGGCTACAGTATGTTACCTAAGTTCCTGCGAGAAACCTTGCTCAGTAACTGGTCCCAGGGCATACTGTGAGACCCACTGGCATCTGGACTCTCTAATGCTAGGTAGAAAATATGCTGGGTACAGGAGCGTCATAATACAATGCGTGTGTGGTAGGGTGTGGTTTGAGGTGCCCAGTGAATACCTTCATGGAGTCTAAAAGAGTTAAGAAAGGACTTGAGAATGTGGTTCAGTGGTAAGCGTGAAGCTCCGGGTTCTATCTCAGCACCAGCGCTGGGAGCACGGCACACAGATGATAAATCAGAGCTGCTCTCACCCACCCAGCTTGGAGCATGACTATGAGAGGACACAGAATATGTCATTTGCAGTCACCCAAGGCACAGAATAGGCTGGGATCTATACAGCACTTCTGAGACCAGACTCTTCTACCCCCACCGCAGCTGGCCAAAGTGACCATTGTGGACCACCATGCCGCCACAGCCTCCTTCATGAAGCACTTGGAAAATGAGCAGAAGGCCAGAGGGGGCTGCCCTGCTGACTGGGCCTGGATCGTGCCCCCCATCTCAGGCAGCCTCACCCCTGTCTTCC